>NC_090247.1:51657160-51752222 GCF_037325665.1 Littorina saxatilis
GGAAAAGCACCTTCGGTAACCGTTTCATGTCCAATCCTAAAACGTGTATGGGAATACTTTAAGCATAACATTCGGGTGGTTTTTTTCCGAATAGAAAATATATAATACATCCATGCGATTTTATGGAATAACTCTGTTAAGTGTTTTTGTTATTGTTGCCAGAACAGCATGATCATATTCTGTAAGATAAAATCGGTTATTGTCAGTTTGTTTGTTTCCTTTTGTACACAGCGAAAACAAAATCGAATAGAAATTATACATCCATGCATTTTTCATGGAATAACTCCCTGAAGTGGTGTTGTTGTTGTTGTTGTTGTTGTTGTTGTTGATGTTGTTGTTGTAGTTGTTGTTGTTGTTGTTGTTGTTGCGAGAACAGCTTGATAATATTCTGTCAGATAAAATCGGTTTTTGTTAGTTTGTTTTATTTTGTACAATAAAGATATTAAACATTTTTCGCCAAGATTTCATGGTCTCGCCTAGGTGACAATGGCCGCAAGCATAAACGTTGTTTTGACCACGAGTTGAATGTATGTAAATTTCTATTTGTGTCTCCAGAATAAGATTCTATTTGGGACATGAGGTGGTTGTACGCTAAGAAAAAGCTGGGTGTGTGGGGGTGGGGCCGGGAGGATGACGGGAGTGGGGCTGTACAAGTTAAAAGTTGCGTTGATAAAAGTTATAAGCGTTTGGTATTGGGCGTTGAGAATCATCCAATACAATTGACACTGGACATTTGAAGACGCAACAGTGGTCGACACGGGGAGCATCATAAACACCGCCCAATTGGATTGCATGACTTGACCGTCCTGCAGTGATGTCGTTCTCGTCGGCTATTGGTCAGTGGATTTTGAGAGCGCACGTGCCGGACAATTAAGGTGTTCATATGATTGGTTAATACACTGACACGGTTCTCACCCCTTTGAGAGGTCGTGGCCTATATAAAGTTAGTTCGTTTCGCAAATTAGCAAAAGTCCTCAAAAAAGTCGATAGTCACAGAGACTTTGTGTTCATAACAACCCAAAAACCAGAAGAAAAAGACCTGAGAGGCTACCTGGAGCTCTGCCTCACCTCTATGGTGACTGCTAGGCAGAAGCAGAGCCCCGAGGCTCTCATCAACTTATTAACGGATACCTACTGTTTTGTGACAAAAAATAAAGTGTCCGTCCCTAAACCAGACACCTATCTCATGGCCCTCAGCGCTCTCGCGGGGAGCAGAGATCTGTCGTCTGAGGAAATTCTCACAATTAAAAAATCACTGTAAGTCCCTTGTAATTCTGGACTCCCTAAATGGGGGGCAAAATAAAATAAAGCCAGCATAAATATATGATCGTCATTTGTCAACGGTATTAACTTAAACAAAGGGGACACACAGCTCGCACGGAGGGAAGGGCATTGCCCCACCTCGCGGGCGTGTGCGTGTGGTTTTTTTTTTTTCCTGATGGTTTTAAACTCCTGTTTTCGGATTACACAATAAACATAAAAACATGATTATATAAACGAGAGGATAGCTGTTTCCTCTCTCAGTTAATACTGCTAATGTGACGTCGCCTCCCCTGCGACTATTGTAGTGGCGGGGAGGTCGACGGACAACGCAGATAGATCTTTTTATCCTATTTAAAATTAACAAATGCCGCATAGCAACTCATGCGTGCGTCAATGAAATGATGTATCCAAATGTTACTACCCTATAGAAGATCAGTATTACGTTTTGCGCATGTTCTTTATATTTTTCTCACAATGTTGTCACTTTTAAACCTTCTAACAGGTGGTCCTGAGTTAAACTAAAATTGAATTAAAAATCCATGTTTTTAATGGTCCTTCCCCTAGGAAGTCAACGCATATAAAGGAAAAATTATCCCCGAGTATATTTCTCATTGCCCCACCCCCCTCCCTTATTCATGGAGAGCGGGGCCGGGGTCCTATCACGGTCGGGATTGCTTGGTCTTGCCCTTTTCTTTCCCTCCTTTTCTTCTTTTAGCGTATCATCAACTCATGTCCCTAAAAGGAAAATTTCCTGTGAGGACGTAAAGGACCCCCTTTTTTTTTTTACAAATTAGCAATTGTCCGGTCAGACATCATATGGTGCGGGTGTTAAATCTGTCAGTTTGCAAGAGAGATAATTCGAGTTTGTGAGACTTGTTGCATACAGTGGTAAATACCTGATTTTGATGACTTTGGTGATCTTTCTCAGACGGGAGGAATAGCAGAAAGGCAAGAAAATTAAAGTGAGTGATTTTGATTCTATTGATTGTGCCTATGATTAGGTTAGATTGAATAGATTAGATTGTGCAAGCAGGATTCCACCATGGAATACATTTAATTTATATGAGGGTTAACGTTGTCTGCACCATCTCAGAAAAACTATCATATTTTCGACCTAAATCTGTGGATCTAAAAACATCATCTCGGTTATAATGTAGTATATAACAGCCTAAAGCATGTCACATTTATAGAACAAACAAAACAAAAATAATTTCGCTAGTATCGTGTACACTACATTGGGGTGTGCACGTTAAAGATCCCACGATTGACAAAAGGGTCTTTCCTGGCAAAATTGTATAGGCATATATAAAAATGTCCACCAAAATACCCGTGTGACTTGGAATAATAGGCCGTGAAAAGTAGGATATGCGCCGAAATGGCTGCGATCTGCTGGCCAATGTGAATGCGTGATGTATTGTGTAAAAAAACAAATCCATCTCACACGGAATAAATAAATCCCTGCGCCTTGAATATATGTGCGCGATATAAATTGCATGCATAAAATAAAAAATGAAAAAGATTAAAAAAAAAGATAAATAAATCCCTGCGCTTAGAACTGTACCCACGGAATACGCGCGATATAAGCCTCATATTGATTGATTGATTGATTGATAGTATTTTGCGTGTGATATTTTCCGAGTGTGATAAAACAAGTTAGAATGACAATAAATCGGAAAGACTTAGTTAGGGTTAGGGTGGGTGGCCGAGTGGTAACGCACTTGCGCTCGGAAGCGAGAGGTTGCGAGTTCGACCCTGGGTCAGGGCGTTAGCAATTTTCTCCCCCCTTTCCTAACCTAGGTGGTGGGTTCAAGTGCTAGTCTTTCGGATGAGACGAAAAACCGAGGTCCCTTCGTGTACACTACATTGGGGTGTGCACGTTAAAGATCCTACGATTGACAAAAGGGTCTTTCCTGGCAAAATTGTATAGGCATATATAAAAATGTCCACCAAAATACCCGTGTGACTTGGAATAATAGGCCGTGAAAAGTAGGATATGCGCCGAAATGGCTGCAATCTGCTGGCCGATGTGAATGCGTGATGTATTGTGTAAAAAAATTCCATCTCACACGGCATAAATAAATCCCTGCGCCTTGAATATGTGCGCGATATAAATTGCATAAAATAAAAATAAAATAAAAAATAAATAAATCCCTGCGCTTAGAACTGTACCCACGGAATACGCGCGATATAAGCCTCATATTGATTGATTGATTGAAAGACTTAGTTATCGTACAGTAACAACATGTCATTTAATTACTTGATTTTGGGATAGTTTCGGAGCAGTTTTGAAAAAATTATTGCATGGGTTCAGTCTCGTTTTCACGTCCAAATCGTCAGAAAACTTTCCAAAATGTAAGACAAATTCTGCAGAGCAGCTCTTCACACAACTTTTCTGTCGGTGTCTGTGTGTCTGTTTATCTTTCTCTCTATGTCTCTGTTTCTCTGTCTCTCTCTTTCTCTGGCTCTCTCTCTCTCTTTGTCTGTCTGTCTGTTTGTTTCTTTTTTGTCTCTCTTTCTGTCTGTCTGTCTGTCTGTCTGTCTGTCTGTCTGTCTGTCTGTCTGTAAAGCTGTCATAACTGTTCCTTTTATTTCTATCTCTTTCCTTGTTTTTGATTAGAATTTTGACTGTCTGCGGGATGAAAAAAAGAGCATTTTAGCATTTCTTATTTTGTTAGTGTTAAGATAAAGATCAATTCAATTCAATTTAATTCAATTCAATTCAATACAATTCTCTCTCCCTCATTCTCATTCTCATAAATCAGACTCAGTGTTTGTGTTATACTGCCTTGCTCTGCTGAGTGTGTGTGTCATACCGCTTTGCTCTGCTGAGTGTGTGTGTTTGTGTTAATTACGGTCTGTCTGTATATTCTTTTGTCTGTCCGTCTGTCACTCAAGGGTAAACCGGTACGGTTAGCCGGGAGGTCGTGGGTTCGAACCTCGGCCGGTGTCACGATTTCATCTTTCGCCTGTGTACATATTTCCCCCTCGATATTTACTCGAGACTGAAATGTTGTTTCCTGGTAAAATTAAGAAGGGAAATTATTTATGGACGAAAAGCATGTCAGTTTCTTGCATGTGAAGAAAATTGGTTGTGAAATTAAATAGATTTCACTCCCAAAATCGAATTCTTCGAAAACGTGTACCGAGTGGTTACGTCCCTTGAGTAAGAAGGGAAACATTTTAGGATGAATCAAATTTCTAAGTTAAATAAAATAATTGGTTGGACAAATTTGGCCCCATGAATGTAAGGTACACAAGGTCGCTCATCAGTACTATCGAAGGGTGTTTTTTTTGTTCAGTGTAGAGTTTATACTAGATCAACGAGGCCGAAAATCGAAATATCAACACGGCGAAAGATAAAAACGTCACACCGGGTCATACCTAAGACTTTAAAATTGGCAATCTAGTGGCTGATCCACATCCCATTTTGGTGCAATCCCATTTTTGCCGCCGTCCCATTTTTTGCCCCATCCCATTTTCGCGACATTTCACAAGCCAAGCGTCATTTTATAAAATTTATAATTTTGAATGATTAATGAGATGAGGATGATTATAATGATGATGCTATGGATTTCCAATTTGGATTGAGACTACGTGACAGGGCATTTTACTAACATGTCATAACAAAAGCGCGACATCCCATTTTGACACCATATCCCATTTGGCCGCCATACCGTTTCACCGTATTCCATTTATCCCCCATCCCATTGTCGCGACATTTCACAAGCCAAGCATCATTTTACTACCGTGTCATAACAATAGCGCGTCATCCCATTTTGACACCATCCCATTTGGCCGCCATCCCATTTTTTATTTATTCTTCTTGCCAAGCCTCACTATACTACTATACTGCGTTATTCAACTAGGAAGACATTCCGTTTACGCCAAATTCCATTTTTGCCACAATCCAAAATGGCGCGAAATAGAGATGGCGGCAAAATGGGATGACGGCAAAACGGCATGGCGACAAAATGGAATGTGGCGCTAGTGGTTTGACACGGTGGTAAAATGACACATGGCCTATGAAATGTCGCAAAAATGGGATGGGGGCGAAATGGGCTAACGGCGAAACGGGATTGCGCCAAAATGGGATGTGGAGCTAATGGTACATGATATGGTGGTAAAATGACACTTGGCCTGAGAAATGTCGCCAAAATGGGATGGGGGCGAATTGGGATAACGGCGAAACAGGACTAATAGATCCCTTGACTTGGGGTAGTGCGACTCTGTCACTGCTAGCTTTTCACTCGGAGGAAGCGACCGGAATTTCCCAACGATGGGACATCCTAGTAATGAATTTTTTTTTTTAATTCTTAAAATTAACAGAGTCGCGCTACCCCAAAAGTCAAGGAATTTCGTGTTTGTCCCTTGACTTTGGAGATGACAAGAAAATATCGGGCGCAAAAACGTGATTTGTAAAATTTTTCACAACATATGTCGCCTCGCGCCATGTATGTGATGAAACCATTCATATAGCTCTGCGGGAGCTCTGCACTTTTGGACGTCCCCATTTCACTGCTGTACAGCAAACATCGTCCCCAAATACCTGTTTGTTTCTAAAAAATCACGCTGGAGGTTGCATTTTATGTAATAACCTCCTGAAATGAGTTTTGACACTTTAGAATGGCATTTAACGCTCATTGAAGTTTTAACAAACTTTCTAACACCTAAAACATTCATAGCACCGATAACGTAATTGTAGCTCTGCACTTTGTGTACACATACGTCCCCATTTCACTGCTGTACAGCAAACATCGTCCCCAAATGCCTGTTTTTCTAAAAATCACGCTGGAGGTTGCATTTTATGTAATAACCTCCTGAAATGAGTTTTCACACTTTAAAATGGCATTTAACGCTCATTGAAGTTTTAAGAAACTTTCTAACACGTAAAAAAAAAGAGACCCCAAATGCCTGTGTTTTGAGCAAGATGGCATTTTGATACACAGCCGACCCCAAATGACTGTAAAACCACCTATGTGTGTGTGTGTGTGTGTGTGTGAGCGCGTGCGTGCGTGTGTGTGTGTGTGCGTGTGTGTGTGCGTGTGTCTGTGCGTGTGCGTGAGTTTGTTTGTGTGTCTCCTCCCCTCCCTATATCTCTCTACTCTTCTCACTCTCTTTCCTATGTGCCCGTATCTGTCTGTCTCTGTGTTCATACCAATTTGCTATGTGATGAATTGGAGCGTGTTTTGACACTATATTGTCCTATTCCTACAATTCTATAATTGATTTAGTGTCTCCATACAATTCGATACAAAATGTGAACACACACACTTGTACTTGGAGTTGACACGTTTGGCGTTAAAGGCACAGTCAGCCTGCCGTAAACAATCACAGACACAGTCAGGCTTTTACACACAGTACACACACCCTTTCGTTTAAACACTCACCGCTTGAGAACATCCTAGGTGCCCCACGTAAAGAGCGAGCAATTTTCAAAGAATTTATTTTTGCGGATTGTCTGATCAGATAATCGGACGGCGCGTTTTGGCACTAGACCTAACTTTTAAAATCTAAATAATAAATTGACAGCTTGTTACACAAACATTCTTAAATCATAAAATACTTCTTTTTTCATCAAGACAAGATCAGTACAACTCGAAGTTTTGAAAGTTTAGAAAAAGATAGCCGGGAAGTGTGTCCCGCAAAACTTCTCGTAGTAGACGAATGTTCTGCATGTCGCCAGTTTCTTTGAACGGGCAACCGCCACCGCTCAGTTGAACAGTTCGTATGACTCGCAGCCGTTTGTTGCGTTTTAGATTCAGAGGTACACAATAACGTGCTATTGCAGATACCAGCGAGTCGCATTGAAATCACAAACTGACTAAGCTTACTAAATTGTGAAAAAAAAGTAAAGCGGATCACACGGGTTCACGATGGCTCAGGGGTAAGATAAACCACGAAAACAGGTGTGTGGTTTACGTGACGTGAGCTAAATAGCCATTCAAACGAACTATGTCATTTAATGCTATTGCAAGAGTGTTCGATAATGTTAGAATTGCTTTTTTCATGAGAAGATTTAAATCGTTCTGTAAACCATTTGAGACGGACTGGGGCTTTAACCATGCGAATACGCTCACCCTTTGATATCAACGTCACTAACCGAACATAATTATGTGATCAGGGTTACAAGGCTGTGTACTCGCACGCGTGTTAAGTTTATGTGATCAATATTAGCTGTTCACGAATTGTTTGTCAACCATTTGAGGCTACTGACTCAGCACATTCCACTTTTCGTGGACTTTATATCATGCTGACCCGGGCACGGACCTTGACGTAAGAGGATGGTGTGACGTCATTCGTCAACTGCCACCTGCAAATGAATCTCCGTCGTCAAGGAAATGCGTCTGCTATTCCTGTTGTCCGTGTGTACCCGTTTTAACCTGTGTGTGTGTGTGTGTGTGTGCGTGTGCGTGTGCGTGTGTGTGTGTGTGTGTGTGTGTGTGTGTGTGTGTGTGTGTACCCATGTTTCCACAGGTTTGGTTGCCTAAATCACCATAAGGCAACCATCCACACGTGGATGGCAACCTAAACTCTGGATGGCAACCTAATTGTGTGGATGGTCGCTTCATTTAACACCGTTAAATTGACTTTTTTGACGGAAAGAATGTCATAACAATGTTCAAAATGACATTCTTTCCGTCCTCTATAGGCGACGAAATAGGTCAAATTTTGTGCCGAAGCGAGTACTGCACCCAGTGCTGTTGTAGTGCAAGTGCACTAGAAAGGCACTACACCCAGTGCCGCCTCTTAGGTAACCATCCACACTTTAGGTATGTGTGTGTGTACCCGGTTGGAATTAATTGTCTTTTTGTGGATCTAGGCTTTTGGGTTGTTTGCATCTACGCAGAGGAGCTGTTGTTTTTCGTTTGAACATTTATGTTTTCATTTCCAGTCTGTTGTGTACTGGCTAAAAGCAGCATCAGGCTGGTAGAGGGAACTAATTGGGGTTTAACGTCCTCACAAGCCACTAACCTATTGTGGACATGTAGCGTGTGTGTAGGAATTAGAGCTTAGAAAGAATGTGCATTTAACAAGCTGCTTTTTTGGCGAACAAACCAAGCGTCTGAAAATATAACAGTTTTGTTGGGAAGGCTTTGGGTTTTTTAATGATGGCGATGCTAATGCTGCTTCTGCGGCTCCTGTTGATGACAACGATGATGAAGATGAAGATGATGATGAAGACGATGATGATGATTGTGACTGCCCCTGATCCGCTTGTGATGTTGTTGTATGGAAGCTTCATTGTTTGGTGTATGCTGGTAACGTTCACGCTCTCACCAACACACAGACTCATTGTTGGTCTAGTTCTTTTTAATTTGGTGACGGTAGAGAGAGAGAGGTGAAAACTGTGGGCAAAACAAAAACCACATAAGCCCTACAGAATTTCAACTATTAACTTAAACACATATTTAACACATATTTCTTGCTTATAAACTGAAGAGAAAAACGGTAGCGCGAATGAAAAGAGAAAAGAAGAGAGAGAAACATGAAAGAGACACAGAGAATGAGAAAGGCGAGAAAGAGCGGAGACAAAGAGAAGTAGAGAGAGAGAAAGAGAGAAAGAGAGAGAGACGGACAGACCGAGAGAGAGACAGACAAACCAATAAAAGAAGACAAAGTCAGACAGACAAACAGAATGAAGAGAAAGAACGAAAAATGGAAGAAACCGTGAGCATACACAACATCAATTAATACAAGATCTCATACACAAAGAGAAAAAGGGAAGGAAAAGTAAGCATACACAACATCAATCAATACAAGATTTCTCATACACAAAAAGATAACTTTCCCCTACCGTATTCCAGGTTCACACAACACCATCACAACACAATTAACCCCCCCCCCCCGCGGGTTAGGGGGAGGAATTTACCCGATGCTCCCCAGCATGTCGTAAGAGGCGACTAACGGATTCTGTTTCTCCTTTTACCCTTGTTAAGTGTTTCTTGTATAGAATATAGTCAATGTTTGTAAAGATTTTAGTCAAGCAGTATGTAAGAAATGTTAAGTCCTTTGTACTGGAGACTTGCATTCTCCCAGTAAGGTCATAATTATATTGTACTACGTTGCAAGCCCCAGGAGCAATTTTTTTGATTAGTGCTTTTGTGAACAAGAAACAATTGACAAGTGGCTCTATCCCCCCTTCCCCCGTCGCGATATAACCTTCGTGGTTGAAAACGACGTTAAACACCAAATAAAGAAAGAATCACAACACAACCCTCTCAGTGGAAGGACATTGGACGACAAATCTCAACACCCAAAACTGACTAACATCAACACCTCCGAACTCACAAAACTGAATACTAGCTCACCAAGAGAAAGGGAGAATGTACGTTCTGGCTCACCGATTCCGACAGACCCTAAATATTAACCAAAAATAGGCTTCTGGACTAAACTTTTACTAAAATGAAACATGCGACAAAATCAGAAAAATACTGCATAAATCCATACAAAAAAAAATACAGTAAAGTAAGGTTGTTTTGAACCAATGCCGGGTCTGTCGGAATCAGTAACCCAGAACGTACATTCCCCCTTTCTCTTATACAACCACGGAAATTACGAGCCGTTGCAGGTGTTCAAGCTAAATAATCGTCTCGTATCGAAAACAAAAGCAGACGACAAATTTAGTCAGTTGGAGTTGTCTCCCGTACTCCTGTAGCATGCACTAGTCAGTTTAGATCAGTGCGCTGCATCTCAGACTGTGTGGCTGCACCAGACGGTTCGGGAATTCCCAACAAAAGAAAAGATCATACGGCACTGGCAACTTCAGTGTCAGCTGAACACGAGAGCGTTCGGTCTTTTAGAAGATTTGTATCTTGAAATGAAAATTAACGAATATCGCGCTGTCCGAAGGAATGGAGTACATATCGGACAATGACCACGCTCAGGCTAAAACGATAGGACATCTGACCGACATGCGGCAATGTCAGTGAATCGGACATTTGGGGATTTTCATCGTTGTATGTCCGATGTCCGACGCCTAACGACATCCCTGCCTACATTATTCTGATTGATCACAACCAAACCTACTATCATTGGACACATCCAAATGCAAGCGTCTGTTCTTGAAAATTTCCCACTGATCTAAAAATAAAACCAGTGCAATTTCCTCTGTCGCGCTTTGCCACAGAAACTCACGGTTTGGCCTGTATTTCTGATTTGTGCGCAAAAGCTTTCTTTCTTTTTTCTTTTTTTTAACATAACAATGTTTAATGTCACTGTATGTTTAAAAGACCATGGTCATATTTGTAAAAAAAATGTTAAATTAGAAAATAAATAACATTTTGGTTTATGATTTTTCCTACACCTGTGCTGAAAATAAGAACTAAAAATGTCGGTATATAAGTCGCTCAAATACAAGAAGGTATGAATGGCTCGGTTTGAGTTTGTTGCAGTTGGCCCTGCACAATACGATCTATGATGTTTTTGGTAACAATTTTGTCGTCTCACCTCCCATAGGGTGACGTATTTCACAACTTCCTGTGTTACACAAACTCAGTGATGACAAATTTTGCCTGTACCAGAAACAAGCCAGCTCCAACATTCTCAAGAATTCTAGGATTCTAAAAATAGTACCGTTCACGCGTGAACGGTAGGTCTTGCTGGTAAACCGCTGGTCTTGCTGTTTCAACGCTTCGCTTCACTACGCTTCAATATTTAGGCTGCCTTTTCAGGCGGCCACCGAGCGCACTTTATGCAAATGACTTGTGTAATATTGTTCCACCACGATTGGTTCTGGTGTATCACGTGGTTCATGAATATTAAAACTTGTTTATTGAATCAAGCTTTGACAAGTGTACTTGGTGGCTGCTTTGAAACTCAACAAAGCCTACTCCCCTTTCACAAACACTTCCCTAATACCGCAAGCAACGTCCTCTCCCCCGCTGCAGTCAAAACAAAGCTGTCATAGCGGATTTTCCCGATTGACAAAAATTCTTATTACACACTCAGACTATTTGGAGCCGCGTTTGTTCTCCAGTGCCCAATTGCATAAGAATATTCTGGTGATGAATAAACGCGCTTTGTGTCATTAGCATCTAAAGATTTCTTGTTTACAATAGTTGTGTTGATCTGATGAAGCGCGGAACTGATCTTAGGGTTGTCATGGTGAAACACTCGCTTCTGAAACAGTGCTTCCTTGTAGTTATCATGCGATATGCTCGACTTTACAACCTGTTTGCTTACACCCTTTGCTTTTTTAACCACCCCTTTCTCACTTGCAACACTGTACATCTTTGCACGCAATCCAACATACTCCTTAATTATCTTCCCATTCATTTCATCTTTCATCTTTCCAATAACCTTCTTGTTAACATTTGAGTGCAATGGTGATTCTTTAGGGTAGTCGCAAGTGTCATAAAAAGAATCTTTTCCTTTTACTGTAGGACTTTCAGCTTCTAGATCTTTGTAAATGTCATCCGCTGGAATGTCAAGTAAGAATGAATCTGTGTCTGTGTAAAGTACTCTCGATTTGGGATATCTTGGTTTCAAATAATCATACAAAAACTCAAGCATCAACAGTTTTGACAACTCTAGCACAGTAAAGCCTATGAATACTGGTTTGTCAAGCTTGACTACAAGTTTTTTCATTAAGATACCATACAGCTGTTCATGAAAGTATTTAAAGTCTTGATACTGTGGTTTGGATGTCAGCTTGATGGCCTCATTTTCTCTTGTAACAAGTCTAACATCCTTTCTCTTGTGTGGGTTTTCCATTGTCTTACCAAAGCAACTGTTGTTCATCAGTTTAAAAAAGTCTTTCTCTGATGCATCAGCGGCTTTGGTTCTCAGTTCTGTGTTTTTCATGATGTAAGGTTTCATAAACTGTTCTTGATCAAATAAAATTATACGATGAACAGCCTTCAAAATTAATCCATGTCTAATGTAAAACTGTAACAGTCTGTAGTGACACACATACTTCTTTTTGTGAAACAGATTGGGCACCAGCTTTGGAGGTTCTCTTGGGTTTACTTTTAACCTCTCAGCCGCTAAAGGATAATCATTATGTAGATCATGAAGTGATAGTGGATAGTCTAAGTCAACTTCTAGTATCCATCCCTTTCGACTGTCTGGGCCTGCTTTTAATATTGTCAGCACAACACATTGTGAAAATGGTCCTGAATAGATCTTAAAGTTCCGAAGTGGAAGCGTCTGACACATTGCCCAACCATACAAATTGTTTGCATCTAGATACATGATGTAATTAGAAGGTTTCATAGGATCAAAGTCGTCCAAGTATTTGTTGTTGGCTTTGCAGTAATTGTGTGAAGCCATACTGATTCCTCCACGTAGTCCATTTTCAATCATCTGAAGTGTAGGTAGATCTGATAGCAAGTCAATCTTTACTCCTGTAAATCTAAGAAATGCATCCCAGCTCATGCCTGGTGCAGATATGTAATGTGAAGGATCTAGATTGTAGTGCTTCATACATGTTCTTCTGTAATTCTCAAATATATCTGCAAGTAAACAAACATCAGCCAACAAATATTGATCATGATAATCACCCATTGTATTACATCCTAATTTATTCCATGCAGTCTTAGCGTGTTCATAGTCTTCGTCACTTATACCTTTACCCTTCAGCCGTGAGAAGTAAGCATCCTTTGGTGGTAACTCATCTTCATCAAACCTCTCCCACGAATCCATGTATTCATATGGATAGACTCCCTTTCTAACTAAGTCACTGTCAAAGTACTTACATGTGATTGGGAAAGCAGTTAGTGATGAAGATAAAGACTCAAGTGTTCCCATCAGATGTTGAGCAGAATCGTAGAAGTGTAAACTATTCAGAGTAAAGGCCATGTACTTTTCTGAAGACTGCGCAATGCATCTTGCTTTGTATTCATCAGTTACTGCCTGCATGATCAGATGTGAATCATAACCGCGCAAGTTATGGAAGAAGATTGGAAGCTTCCAAGTCTTAGGATCAAACTTTAATTGTAGATTACATTTGCTGTGTGCTGCTCCTCGGAACTGCCCACTTACATGATCATGATCTCTTACTATTGGATTGTCTGTGTTTGGTGTTAGACTTTGTTCGCATATCCAACACTGTGTGGTAGAGTTAAACTGTTCTTGGTCTTCAGGTTTCATAACAATGTCTGAAAGATTCAGTTGTTTGGAGCAGTCATTTCGCACTTGGTTCATTTGCTGTAAGAAGTTCTTTGCTGCATTAGGTCCTCTGTACAATTGCGGTTTAGAATGTTTACCATCTGAACTAACAACAATAAATGCATATGAACAGACTTGATGATTACTTAGAGTTACTGTTTTAGGTAGGTCTTTTGGTAAAGGTCCTTCATATGGCACAATGATAGATTCAAAGTCAGCATAAACAACATAAGGACTTTTCTGTAGTTTGCATACATTCTTAAAATACACTTTGCTGTCTGGCGGTGGTGTTGTTAACTTCACGACCGCATCATCAACGCTCTTACAATGTTGCTTGTGTATAAGTGCTGCATGAATTGATGGAATACGCAAGAGACATCGCCTACAAAAGTCTTGTTTACTATTGTGATTGCTTGTGCTCGCCATCAGTCTACTCATTGTACGAATCAAAGTGTAATGATATTTTACACCATCAGTCATTAGTAACATGTCAACATGGTTAGTATCACAATCACCAATCGTTGGTGAGTTCTTTGATATTCTGACTGGTTTCAGTTCATCTTCCTCATCCCACGTGTAAACATTTACGGTGATGGGTTTGTTTTGCTGTTCAAATTTGTCAATGCTTGTAATGCTGACAGGAAATTCAATACCAGTAAAGTTTAGTTTATTTCTGTATGCATGATAGTTAGACACTCTTTCTGCATTTTTCTTTACACTGTACAGTCTTGCCAGAACACACCACATAAAACATTTGTCATCATCATTCTTTATGTTCAGCACAGCACGTTTTTTGACAAGAGCAGGAGGTAAAGGTATGTAACTTCTACCTCTGATGGGGGCAAATTTACTTAGCTTCAATTCTATTTTTAGAATTTCACCTTCTGACCATCCGGATCCTTTCATCTTTGCATCCTCTGCAGCTTGCTCAAACCGTTTCATCATTTCATCTGCCCAGTTTCCATTCAATTCTGCCATAGAATTAAGTGCTAGTTGTCTGGTTGAAACATGAACTTCTAGCACCTCATCACTGACTGTTTTGTATTTTATTAAACTGACTATCTGCGCTTTTACTGGAGGTTCAATCAACAAATTGTTTGGAATTTGTTCAATGGCGTCTTGCACACTGGACTGCACATTTTGAGGATCCGTTACTTGTAATTCAACGGTGTCAAATACTGTCGATAAAGATTCTAATACAGAGTCTTCCATCGCTGTGAGTTTGATTTTATAACTCAAAATAAAAATATAAATTAAAAAAATGAAGTTGCTTAGAATTCTTTCTCAGAGCTTCCATTTTTGTTAACACTATAAAATCTGAAATAAAAAATCATTTAACATTTGTACCACGTGGAACTAATTGTAATTCCTCTTTTACAAAGGCTCTTTGCGGTGCTGGTTCTCTCAAGTAATATATAGGTGGATTTGTCTCTACTACTCTCTTGATTTCATGAATGTCAATACTCCAGATTGGATCCGTTGCACGCTTCCTGCTGTCACCCTCAGCTTCACCGGGTGCATATAAATATCTGACTTTCTGATTGAAAGGTAGTAATGCCACTGGTGTTGTTGACTTTGGAGCAACAGGTATTGTTTTCTGTTTGATTGCATCAACTGGTCTTAACCCTGTAGCTTTAAATACCTCCAGATTCATTGCTCTAAGTACTGATGGTAATCTTTTGACCCATTCAGTGTTACGCAATTTACTTTCTGTGTCCAAAAATTCCTGATGGTACTGATATGAAAACAGTTTTTCTGCCAACTGTTTGTTAAAGCTCTCAACAATAGCCTGTGACCTGTGGTTTCCTGGAATACCTCTCTTCACTGTAACATGATGTTTTAACAGAAGCTGGTTGACAGCTCCTTTAAACTCCTTACCATCATCGCACTGAATCATTCTGGGATACTTTAGTGGTCCACGTCTGTAAATTTCTTGCAGGGCAACAGCTGTAGCTATAGCACTTTTCTCTGTCAACGGTTCAGCATCTTTGTATCTTGTTGCAACATCAACTACAGTCAGTGCATACTTATATTTCTTCCTTCTGACTGTGTCATGCGGTAAATACAGCAGGTCTATTTGATGAGTGTCATTCGGTTTAATGTTAACAAAGTGTGGTCGTGTAATTTTTCTTGGTGCAGGTAAATAGATCTGCCAAACTGCCTGCTTTGACAACCATTTCTTTGCTGTATCTTGAGAAACACCTGCTGCGTCACTGAGCTTGTCAATAGCAGTTCTTCCTTTCCAGTATCCTTTTGGGGAATAATATATTTTAGATAACAAAGCATCACTCATGGTTTTTTAAATGACAGAATATTAAGATTTGACAGCACGCGCAATAAAGTAAACAACAGCCATACCAATAACAATGAAAACAATCTCGCCCACCTTCTGCTCTTCTGTAGGCTGATAAAAGTCACCCAGTTTTGGAGGAGCACTTGTCTTCATTTTCTTTCCAGTTACAAGATAGTATTCTTGAATGGCTGCATCAACATTGTCAAAGGTTTTGTTTGCATGTCCTTGCTGCCTGAGTTTATCATTCATAAAGTCTAACTGCGCAATTCGTTTCTTCTCGTATTCATCCTGTGCTTTCGCCAGTTGTTCCATGGCTTTGTTGTGCCTTTCCCTCTCTTCACCATTTTGCAGTTTAGAAAACAAATAGTTGCTGCCAGAAAATGCAAGCGCATTTACAATCGCACCTCCCACCACCATAACCAAGCTAGCCATTTTATTGTCTTACATGTTTATATTTTCTGGAATAATTCCTTGCTTCACCAGGAAGTCTTTTGTTGCAAAGGAAGCTGTCACAACACCAATTAGTTTAGCACCGTCTTCGAAGTCTAACTTTCCCAAGTCGGCTGGTTTCATTCTGAGGAGACTTTTACCCAGCATTGTGTAACCTACACTCAAGCCTCCAATCACTGCAGCGTGATAAAACAGATTAACTATTGTCTTTTCAGAACTCATTTTTATGTTATCAAAATTAAAATATTAAAATTATTCCATATGAAATGAATCCACTGCAGGTACTACTGTGGGCTTTGTTATTGTTTGTACTGCTTTGTTTGTTGGTTTTGGTGTTTCTGATTTTGGTGTTTCTGATTTTGGTTTTTCTGACACTTTATATTTGCCTTGCCAAAGTTTGTAAAGCAAGTATCCACCTCCTCCAACAACAGCTGCTACAGCTACTTTTCTGTATGATAGAAATGAAGATTTTAATTCTTGATCAGTTTGTGTGACCTTAGTCACTTCAGGAATGTTTGGTGTCTGCTCAACTTCAGACATAATGTTCTGCTTTGCCTTTTGATTTAACTTTTTTTGTCTGTTCCATTCGGCTAGTTTTTTTCCTGCTTCTACTCTACCAGGTTTCTTTGTCACTGTGTTCACTTCTGGTATTTTCGTCTGCTCCACTGTCTGCTTCAACTGATCTGTCATCTTTTTTATTCTGAAAATTAATGTGTTTGAAAGTAATTAATCCAGCAACAAATGGTACTAATAAAGCACCAAATCGATAATACAGGCCACAGGCAAGAGATTCGAGGGACTTGGAAACAACAGGGTCATGAGTTAGATCATGTGTTAAGTCTTCCTCCGAGTCGAGAGGTGTAAAATGTCCAAAAATCTTTGTGTACAAACCTATAACAGTCTGTCCAATACTTCTAACCATCTTAGAACCAAGCACTGATTCATACCGTCCATGATACTTTTCTATATCTTCTGAGGAAAGATGTTGTACTTCTTCCACAGTTAACTGCTGCCCAAGGTAGTGTTTTGTTTTTCCACAAACAGCAAGTGAATACAATCTTTCTTTTTTATCAGGTATAGTCCTACTGTCACAGATTTCAATATCTGTAGCAGTCTGCATCAGCAATTCATCACAGTTCATTTTATTTTGATGCAGAATAAAATTAAAATCTAGTAATTAAACTTGAGTAAGAACTTAGGTAGGAACTTAACAAGAACTTGGGTAGGAACTTAACAAGAACTTGAGTAAGAACTTAACAAGAACTTAGGTAGGAACTTGTGTAAGAACTTGAGTAAGAACTTGTGTAAGAACTTGGGTAAGAACTTGTGTAAGAACTTGGTAAGAACTTGAGTAAGAACTTGAGTAAGAACTTGACAAGAACTTGAGTAAGAACTTGACAAGAACTTAGCAAGGATTTCTACAAACATACATACTGAACTGGTTGATCAGTTTTTAAAACCAGTTTCGAGTGCTTAGAAGATTTCAGATTATTCTTTATTCTTTCTCTCTCCTGTTTGTTTTCAATGACATCATTTTCTCGAAGGCACTCTTCAAAACTGTCACGGTCCTTTGAATAGAACAATGTTATTGTTTTGAGTTGCTCTCTAAAGTCTTTCAGAACTGCATTGTATTTTTGTGTTAATATCCAAACTGATATTAATGCATGTCGTCCACTGAATGCAAGCTTTGCTAGTGCACTTTTCTTTCTAACAATGTCACGTTCTGCTGCACAGTCATCAATAATAAACAGTGTTGGCGTGTTCTGAAAAAGATCGAAATAATGCTCCAAGCAAACATTTAGACGATCAGAAGGATTTACAATAAATATATTTTGATCAGACCATATGAATTTTCTCTCCTTGTATGTTCTGTTATGCTTTATGGTTGGACAGAATATGACTATGTGTTCAAAGTGATTTATGTAAACAGTCTGTAATAAATCCAAAACATATCTTGTTTTGCCGCAACCTGTTGCCCCACAAATCAAAGAACAGTGTGGATCTTTTGGAAGAAAATCTAGATACTTCATTTTAACACGTTCAATAAACAATATCCTGTAATCTGCTTTCAGAGATGTTTAACTGCGCATCTGACACAACAAACACGTAGATCTTAACTGATTTACTACTACTCCCTACTTCCTTTTCAATTTGTATTGTGATTCCTTCTGATCCGTTTTCAATTCGCCTTCCACTTCCATGCAGTTTGTTGTCGTCAGTTGTTCTGAGATCCAGCCATAACGCATATTTATTTGTCAAGAAATCTTCCACGCCAACACCGTGTAAATGTAGATCTTTAGCCACAAGATCAGATGTTGGGTCTTTCAATCTTCCTCCAGTAAAGTACTTTCTTGCTTCATCATAGTGTTGGTATGGCAGCATGCCAGATGCAAATATTTGGTTTGGCTGCCCTTCAATTGTGCAATATACTCTATTGATTAGTGGATTGTAAAACTTTTCTATTTGCCTTTCATATGAATCTTTTGGTTCCTCAAACAACATAAGTATTCCCTTCATTGACCTAGCTGGTGTATTCAAGTTAATGTTCCAGATTGGATCAGCCTGGCTTTTTGAAAGTGTACTGTGATTCAACACTCTTTCATAATAGATAGGCAGCTTAGAACTGTACTGATTTTCTATAAGTCTAGCCAGTTCAGGATGGTTTACAACATCAAACTCTAAAGAAATTCCAGACACCTTATACTTTGCTTCCGGGTCTTGTGAAAGCATAACACGATCATAACTATTGAAAGTCAGGTCGTATGACAGCCTGTCACGCAATGCTCCTTGATAGAAGGGAGGATGTGAATTTATGAGTTCAAAGTCAAGTGGAATACAAAATTTGTTTCCAAAAGCAACATTGACAGCGTTATCTTTTTTGTTGTCAGCTTTATCTCCGGCTCCTATTCTAACTTTTATCCCATTGTCTGACTGAATCCCTTGAAACACTCTGTTTTTCTTTTCATTGTCAGTCAACCAATTATCTGCGTAAACTAAAAATACATCTGCATTATTCAATGACATCACTTCCCGCCCTTCCAGTTTGACAGTAATCTTCCTCACAATTGCTCTTCCTACATTATAAGCCAAAGTCCTATTTTCATCTGAGCCAGATTCTAATTCTAATTTGAATGATAGTCTTACAGTGCCTGGTACAATAACATCGTTCTTACCTAGATTAGGAAACCTAACAGTAAGTATTTCATTCTGATCAATAGTAGAAGGATTATTTGTAACTATAACTGTTTGCCTTATTCCTTTTACCCCGAGAGGTTCTTTCAGCCTTCTGTAAGGATCAAGAACAGAACCGAACGATTGTGCCATCTTTTTTTATTTTCAAAATAAAAAATAAGTTACAAATGGCAGAAGGTGGATTTGAAGATTTATTTGAGCCAGCGGACGACATGAGCGAAGCAATCCCTTTGGTTCCCTACCATCATTCACTGCATTATGAGGTGGCACGACATGAACTTCTGGAAGGTAAAGTTAGAGATTTCTACAAAAGTTTAGGAGAAGAACCTGATGTTTTAGATCCAAACCAGTTCAAAATGGAAGCAAATCATTTATATACAACTAGCGATAAAGGAGAAAAAGTCCAACTTACATATAAATCTAATCCTGCTAAGTTTCTATCAAAAGTTTCACTAAAACAAAAACTTACTGCTAATCGACTTAGGCAATTAGATATTGTGCCTAGCACACGGTCATCATCTTCCCATGTTGTTTCCTTACTTCAACAAGCAGAACTAGGACTACCAACTGCTACTCAAATAGAATCTGTTCCATTGCAAGATCTTAATAAACTTGCAGATGAGGCTGATCAACTTATACAAGAGATAGAGACTTCTTTTTCTGAGGAAACTTCACTGAAGACTCCACATGAACTATTACCTATGAGAGAAATAGAAGCCCTTAATCAATCACTACAAACCATCAGAGGTGAAATAGCAAATAATCTGTCAAAACTAGGTCAGCTGGATGAAGATATAAACAAAGAGAAACAAAAACTTGCTGATGCTGATGATTTGAACCTAGAACAAGAAGTAAAAAACAGAATTTCTAAGCGTTTAAAAGATTTGCAGGAGGAGAAAGCCATAAGGTTAGAAGTTCTAAGTAACAATAGAGAACAACTGAGAACACAGGTCAGCAGAATAAAAAATACAATTCAAAGAATCCTTTACGAAGACACAACTCTTGCTGAAAGAATTAGAACGCTTTTCAGAGAGCAGGGAATCACAATAGCTAGTATACTAACTGCGTTAGGATTTGCAATAAGCACATTAGTGTTAACATTCACAGGTGGCACTGTCACACCTCCACCTCCACCTTCACCTTCATCTCCATCTGATCCGGGATGGGTAAAGAAACAACTCAAACACATTGCAGAACTATTAAAGAAACTAGCAGCAAAAGCTTTGGGTGCACTTCCAGGAATCATTGGTTCAATTGTTAGCTGGCTGTTATCTTTTGCAGGTAAAGTTGTTGGTTTCATGGCTGAACATCTCTGGACTCTAATAGTTTTAATTGCAGGTGTTCTGCTAACGAGAATAAAGCAAAAATAAGCCGACACCCACTCCACCAATTACTAGAGCAGTCTTCTGCGATTCATGATCATCACTAATACTAACAGCTTGATCATCACTAGTGACAGAATGATCTTCACCTGCAGCGTGATCTTCACTTGTCACGCTTTGTTTCTGTTCATTGTGATATGGCTGTAGCATCGTTCTGATTTCTGAATTCAGTTCTTCACCCTTTCCAAGCGGCTGGGTGTCACTAGCAATAATGATTTCATTGTTATAATTTGTTATTGTTCCAATCTGCAGCTGGAGATCAGAAGGTAACATGTAAAGGCCGTTACCAACAGCAAAGTCAACTTTTGATCTTGCATAACGGAGAGAGTCTTGATACCTTTTGATGCTGGAAGGCAGATCAACTGCAGAGTTTATGACATCTTCTAAATTTGATAACAACTGTTTCTGTGCACCAAACCCTGTGCTTGTTCTCATTATGTTTGATCGTGTCTGTGCCTGCGAGCCTAGCAAGCACCACGTATATGTTCGGATAGATTCATTGATCCTTTCAACACCTGATCCAGTGAAACCTTTGCCGGTGTCTAATATAAAAGTAGTCCATGCATTGTGGTGCTGTTGTTCTATTGATCCTAACTGTACCTGCACATTTGAAGAAAAAGATGTATGACCTGGCCAGTAATCAAAATTATACCTCCTGTGGACACCCCATAAATATAGTGTTCCCATGCCATGGTTTTTGTCTTGCTTTTGCCTAAAGTCGGTCTTAAAATCTATATTGAATTCATTGCAGAGACGCTCATACACTTTCATGTTTATCCTATTGTTGAATGGGTTCCAGCTCTTTTCATGCGGCATTGGTGCCTGAAGTTCAGACAAGATTCTCCTGCACTGATAGTAAACGTGAAATGTGTACACACACTTTGTCAGTAAGTTTGAATTATTCATGTGGTCTGCATAGGACACTCCACATCCTGTGGTTGCACAGAATATTGCAAAGTTTAACTGATTCTGATAGAACTGAATTGGGTGAGAGTTCCACATCTTTGGAACACTATCATTTTTGATTGGGGGATTTAGGTAAGAATGGAATGGGTCAGGCACTTTAACGCGAATGGATTCTGTTTCTGTTACAGCAAAGTCCAACTCATGGAAAGAAATAGTCTTTGGATTGTAATATGGTCCAGTTTTGTATTTAATGTCTTTGTTGAATTTATACTGAATCATTTTTGTTGTTGAATAAAAAATGTTTATCACACTAACAAATGTGAAGACTAGTGTGCCAGTTAAACTTGCAAACCCTATCAACAATCAAAATGGAGGAATGAAAGTTGCACTGCATGAAATTATGTACAAGGTTACTTGGTATAATATCAGTAAAAAAAAGGCTAACAACTGGGTTAGAATTAATGGTAAAACACATTCTGTAGAAGATGGTTACTATGACTTCTGCACTTTAGAGAAAGAATTGTTTGCTCCAGTAGGTATTACAGCGAGTTTAAATCATGCAAGTCTCATTGCTACTCTTACTATGCCCAAAACTAGAGAAGTAAACATTGAGTTTCCAACCAAACTCCTTGATATGCTTGGAATTACAAAAATATACAAGGGAACACGTCCCATTGACATGGATGTTAACAGTGTACTGTTTGTTCACATGAGAGAGCTTAACACATCCTATAATCTGTTTAATGATCAGCGTTCTGATCTGCTTAGGATTCTTCCACCGAGTGATGCCTCTTTTTGTAAAATGCACGTGCCAACATTTAAGACACTTCAGTTCAAGGACTTGGAGGAAGGGTGTCATGAATTCCTACACATTGATCTGAAAAATCAAAGTGGACAACCAGTTGATTGTTTGTTTAACATTACATTGGAAATAGTTCTATAAAATATTGAGTATTAAAATGTCGAGTGGACCTACAATAGCTTATCCTGTTGCATGTTCAACTATAGAGTTGAAAGATTTAGCAGACGCTATCGACTTTGAGAGCAATGCTGAAGTTGGTGCAGTGTATGCATTCGAGTTTACAGACACTGGTCATTACAAGAGAAAGGAAATCGACGATGAAAAGAAACCAAGATTCCTCAAACTAGGTCAAATCCGTGATGTTAATGTACCTGATCCAATTGTCGATGACACATTCTACATGTGGAAACATCAGAATAAAAAATGGGTACTTAGTCCTGTTATGAAAAAGATTGACTGGGAAATGAAGTTTGAACTTGTGAGTCCATACACTCTTGTTGGAAAAGACGACACATTCCGTAAGTCAATCAATGCTGGACCACTAATTGTTAGCCTTGTTCCTGCGATTAACAGCAGGGGAGAAGTTGCAGTTAAACCTTTCCATAAGAACAACTATCTCATTCACAGAAAACAAAGTGTTGAAAAGGACGCTGACACCATTGTCGATTTTATACCCAAGCTTCCAATAGGGCAGAATGCAACTATGATATTTGATATAGTTGTCAGGAAAAGGGAAGAAACCACAAACACTGTTCTAATGAGAGGAATAAATCTCAACTGGAGACCATTAAATGTTGAAGAAGTCAGAGTATTTATTGCTGTTCAAAAGGATTCTAACACAATAAAAAAACAGACGTCAAACCAAAATGTTGTTGTTAACGCAGATATAAATAATTTAACAGAAATAAGAAGTATTAATCTTACTTATCTTGATTTGATTGCTTTCTACTATACAGATAAGGTGTTAAGCAATGAACAGCTTCAAAGCTTAGCAGAAACACTGGCCAGTGAGAATTAAGATAAATATTTTATATTTTGCATTAAAAGATGACTAGCAGTGTGAAGCTTTATCCTAATATTGATGAAAGTGCAGCAGAAAGTCAACAATTCAGACTGGCACACATTAGTAATATACAAAAACAACTAGAAGATGAATTAGAAAAATATTCTCGCGCTAGACGTAAGTACTCAACAACTTACAACAGCCTTTCTAATGCCAGCACTGGTTCTACTATCCTTGCATCAGCTGCAGGTGTAACGGGAACAATTCTGTTAGCTACCGGAGTAGGGACTCCAGTTTCTCTAATCCTAGGTGGTGTCGCAGCAGCAGTTGGTGGTTTATCATTTATAGCATCAGCTATAATGAAAAAAATTGTAAAAAAGCTTGAAAAACACGAATCCATTTCCACTCTTGCATCATCAAAATTGTCTAGCCTAAAACTGTCTATCAGTAAAGCACTTGAAGATTCAAAAGTTTCTGACGAAGAATTCAAACAGATACAAACAGACTTTGATGACTACAAAAGTAAGAAAGCAAGTATTCAAACAAAAACACGAGCTGAATATAACAAGCCACTCGATATAGAAGATCTGAAAAAGCAGTTTTTAAAAAAGGGGATTCAAATAGGACGGGAAGAAAAAGTAAAAATAGAATCACTTGTAAAGAGTTAACTATTCGTTTAGACAGTCACATTGCATGTATCAGATATAATTCTAACAGTGAAAGAACATATGAAGTAAAGTTTGTAAATGAGAGAGCGTATTGAGCTTAAGAATGTTGTATCAGAGAAAGGGAGAATGTACGTTCTGGGTTACTGATTCCGACAGACCCGGCATTGGTTCAAAACAACCTTACTTTACTGTATTTTTTTTGTATGGATTTATGCAGTATTTTTCTGATTTTGTCGCATGTTTCATTTTAGTAAAAGTTTAGTCCAGAAGCCTATTTTGCGTTAATATTTAGGGTCTGTCGGAATCGGTGAGCCAGAACGTACATTCTCCCTTTCTCTCTCACCATATAAAAATAAGAAACTGCAAAGCACACGCAAAAACACGTTTTTCGTGAAACACTAAACAAACAAACAACTTCACGAGGCTGCTTGATCAAGGCTGAACTCGCCAAGCTGAGACACACACAAAACACACACAAAACACGAAAGTAAGGGACGTTTCACGAGCAACAAACAACAAACTTGTCCACATGTCATGAATCACTTAAACAAACAGTACAACCGAATACAAAACAAGTCGCGTAAGGCGAAAATACAACATTTTGTCAAGTAGCTGTCGAACTCACAGAATGAAACTGAACGCAATGCAACGCAGCAAGACCGTATACTCGTAGCATCGTCAGTCCATCCACCGCGCACGGCAAAGGCAGTGAAATTGACAGGAAGAGCGGGGTACGTAGTACTTGCGCTGAGAAGGATAGCACGCTTTTCTGTACCTCTCTTTGTGTTAACTTTCTGAGCGTGTTTTTAATCCAAACATATCATATCTATATGTTTTTGGAATCAGGAACCGACAAGGAATAAGATGAAAGTGTTTTTAAATTGATTTCAACAATTTAATTTTGATAATTATTTTTATATATTTAATTTTCAGAGCTTGTTTTTAATCCGAATATAACATATTTATATGTTTTTGGAATCAGCAAATGATGGAGAATAAGATGAACGTAAATTTGGATCGTTTTAGAAATTTTTGTTTTTTTTACAATTTTCCGATTTTTAATGACCAAAGTCATTAATTAATTTTTAAGCCACCAAGCTGAAATGCAATACCGAAGTCCGGGCTTCGTCGAAGACTACTTGACCAAAATTTCAACCAATTTGGTTGAAAAATGAGAGCGTGACAGTGCCGCCTCAACTTTCACGAAAAGCCGGATATGACGTCATCAAAGACATTTATCAAAAAAATGAAAAAAAGTTCGGGGATATCATACCCAGGAACTCTCATGTCAAATTTCATAAAGATCGGTCCAGTAGTTTGGTCTGAATCGCTCTACACGCACGCACGCACGCACACACGCACGCACACACGCACACACATACACCACGACCCTCGTTTCGATTCCCCCTCGATGTTAAAACATTTAGTCAAAACTTGACTAAATGTAAAAAGAGAGTTCAAAACCCGATTTAAAAAAGAGGCCCTGCACGGGCAGGCACAATGATGATGATGATGATGATGATTATGATGATGATGATGATGATGATGATGATGATTATGATGATGATGATATTGCCGCTGCTAAAGATGATTAAGGATATGATAACGATGACTTTATTTCGTTTGTAAATGAAATAGTTTTCTTTAAACCAGGCATGAAAATTCTCCGTATTTTTCATATTTTTGAAAAAAATAAACCGTATTTTTTTTTCTTTTCCGTATTTTTCCTTTTTTGTGTGTCTTTTTTCCCCCTAGTCATAGTTATAGTAAAATAGTTTTGGGGCCATGTTTGAATCCAATTTTAAGGCTCAGATAGCCCCAGATTGCACCAAATTGCACCCTTGAAAAAAAAAATTTCCGGGGAGGCATGCCCCCGGACCCTCCTAGAAGTCTTGGCGCTTCGCGCCTGCGAAACTTGGCGCTACGACGCGCCTGTGAAACTTGGCGCTACGCGCCTTCGAAACTTGGCGCTACGACGCGCCTGTGAAACTTGGCGCTACGCGCCTTCGAATTTTGTTTTCAGTATTTTTTTTTTCTTCAGTTTTCATGCCTGTTAAACATGATGTGGTTTTCACTCACTGATCCGCTTACCCTTTGTCAGTTGCTCCCTAAAACAGAATAAGTTATTCGATCTTCTTCTGCGTCTTCTCCCGGTCCGCTAATTCACGCATTTTTCGGTGACGAGATCTGTTTATCGGTTTTTGTGTTTCACTGTTTCACCTGTTTCATATCATTACCCATGAACCTGTTGCCCGATTATAGTGTTATTCTCTCTCTCTTTTTTTCTTTTTTTTTTAATGATTTTGTCATTTCTCATCTCTTTTCTCTCGCTAACTTGTCCATTAATGCAATCGCGTTTCATGTTGCTGTTGTTAATTGTGTTGTTGTTGTTAATTGTGTTGTTGTTGTTGCTGTTTCTTTGTTTGTTTTCTGTAATTGTCTATCAGTTTTGTTTTGTTGTTTGATTGGTCTGTTGTTTGTTTGTTGCTTGTTCTTTAGTTTGTTGGTTGTTGCTTTTCCCCGCGGGTTTCTACCTGTGTTTGTTTGTTTGTTTGTTTGTTTCTTTCTTTCTTCCTTTTCCCTTTGAGTCATTCTTTTGTATGTAAATGAACTTTGATGCCTACCATTCTCTTATACAAGAGAATATCTCACACAACTGATATTTACCTCCCATCCTTGTACGCCACAGAACATCCCGCGCAAATAAATACCTCCCACTTTTTTGCCCCGCAGAATATTTCACGCAAATAAACACCTCCCACTCTCTTCCGCCACAGACAACCTCACGCAAATAAACAAACAACTGCGTGCCGCATGGTCAGTCCATGAACACTGTTAAACTCACGGTCCCCGTCAGTACTGCGTGAGCGAGCGGGTTTGTGTGATGAATCGATTCACCGTAGCGTAACCCTTACATATAAATAAAACGTGCATCGAGATCTCAGTCTCTTCAAGTTTAGTTTCCTATTTGGTTGCCACCCGAACATCACGCACCGCGCGACTGACAGGAAAGGTGAGACGGCGAGAGAAAGTGAGAGTGCGAGGCAGAATCTGAGAGAGACAGGGAGAGCGGAAGAAAGAACTACAGCAGAGAGCGAACTTAATGCGGCGTGCTATACAGGAGCAGAAGAGAGTGAGAAAAGAGACAGGTAGGAACAGATCTGATCAAGAGACAGGAAGAGAGACGGGGACTGGTCGCAGCGACGCCAAGGCAAGACAAGACTGAGAACATCTGCCTTCGGGGGCTAGCTCGACAGCAGCGCAAAAGTCTTTGGCTATCGAGTCTTCTTCCGCCTACAAAGTTCCCAGCTCCCACGTCTTCGTTCCTTTTCCGTCCCCGCTCGCCGCCGAGACAGCAAGTGGACACCACTCGCTTGTGTTGCCGAGACGAGACTTCGCAAGCAATAAACCACGGCTGCCGTCATCACCCGCTTCAGGAGTTGCACCAAACGCTTGTCTGAGTTGGCGGGAAGCAAGATTTGAGGGAGCTCACAGGGAGACGAGACTTTGAGGGCAAGAAGGAAGGAAGAAAGAAGAACTTGAAGACTGAAGGATTTGGAGATTTTGTTGGTTTTTGATTGATACCACGAGACTAAAGTTAGTTTAGCTGCTGCTGCTTTGCTGATTCTGTAATGCAGACTGAATTAATTTGATAAGCTGAAACAAAACTCTATCAAGAAAACTGAGAAGAAAGGAACTGAAAAGGAGAAAGTTAAAAACTCAGAAAGAACCGGTGTCCAGAAGAAAACTATTTCCAATAAAGGGAAAGTTCATCGGTATCAGTAAGAAACGAAGCACTTTGAACTTCCGTCAAACGAAAGTCTACAAAGTGTTACAGCAAAGAACACGTCCAACAAGTTTTTAAGAACTTGATTCCTGCTTCATTTTTGACGACAAAAGTAGACACTTATTTGCCTTGTGCAAAGCTGCTGCAAAAACGAGTGTCACAAATTCCAACGACTGCGTGATCTTCGTTCAATTCTGAGCGGAACATTGACTTTTTCCTGCCTATTGCCTTCACCAAAGTACCGATGGGAGTTGTTCGCGCTTTAATAGAAAGGTCGGTAACAAATACTTTGTTTTCACGTTAATTTCTATATTGTCGTTATTGATTCCTTTTTCTTTCATTTTTACCTGCAATGTTTCTTTTTTCCCCTGTTTCTCCTTCTCCCTGTTTCTCCTTCTTATATTCTTTGCCTTTCATGATTTTTAAAGTGATTTTATCTTTGTGTTAACGATGTTTCATTGAATTGAATTATTTGTGTCCTTCACTCCACTTTCCGTTTTGTTTGACTGTTTTCGAGAAAGTAAATGAGGGGTAGGAGGATGTGCATTTGTTTGAATAATTTCTGTCCATTTGATTAGTTTTTTTTAATTTCCTTTCTTTTTCTTTTTCTGCTTTCCTATCTGTGGCCGCCGGCCATTGTAAGGAATGCAATTTACCTATGTTACTATTGTTTTTAAAATTATAAACATTTCCCCAGGAGTGCCCCTTTAAACGAGCATCCACGCTGGTACCATAGTTAATTCGGGCTGCACCCCGATCGCCCATCCCAGTTAGTGACCTGTTTGCCACACACGCAGCGAACTTTGAAATCACTGCCTGCCCATTGGCCACTAGTGGTCAGTGCCGGCGCAGTCCCGCCAAACTCGGTAGCGTGCGTTCTTTTGGTTCCACGACTTGAGAGAGGAAAGACGCGTGTGTGCAGCTGAGCTCCAGGAACCACATGGTAGGCACGTGTGTACTTATATCGTATATCTTATGTCATTTAGGTTCTAGGTAGTGGAATAAAGTTGTGAAAGGACAACTGGTGTTTGCGTGATGGTTCCCAACCCCCCCTTCATGTGAGCTGCAACCTATGTGGCCCACATAACATGGCGTCGCCGACAGGATCCTACCACATCACCAAACACCACCACTGACTAGAACCTCGGAGATATCTGCGCAACGCAAATGGGGTAAAGTACAGACCTTTGATCTTTTTGTACGTCCTTGATGAGAGCTGCTGGAGGCTAACAAGATACCAAGCCACCGACGGAGTTGACGGGCAGCCGATATGAGAGGGGACTGCTACACACTCAAAAACAAAACCACTCCTCAGCAGAAAGACAATTGTTTTGTCCACCCACGTTGGCCAGAGCATATGGAGGTGTGATGGAACTGCCACACGGAAAAAGTAGACTGTATTCAAGAATCGCCCAGACATAATTTTGATGTTGTACGCCGAGACTTTCGTTTTTGTGTATACTGTAATCGGTACAGCTTCCTGTTCCCATGTTGTTGTTTTTTTAGAGAAGGTACTATAGTGTTTGAAACCCTTATTTGAGTGCTTATGACATTGTAAACACTGTGATTCTCTCCGCCAAAAGCTTGTTTTTTGTTGGATGTGTTGACCCCCAAAACGTATATTACTAGCCAACCCTATTTGTTTATTGAATCTAACTTGGCAAACAAACAATGGAGGGAGAGAATGAAGAACCCCGCGAGGGCCTCAGAATAGTTGTAGTCCCCAGCGAGAGAACCATCCCCATTTTCTCGGGAAGCCCAGGAGCGTTAGAGGCATTTGAGAGTGCATTGAAGGAAACCTGGGAGACCAGAGCCATCACTGGGGACCCTGAGAGAGTGAAGGTAATTTGGGATCACCTAGGGGGGGAGGTCAAGGATGAGCTCCGGTGCCACCCAGAAGCAACACGTAGGTACCCTGACCAAGTGCTGACCATTTTATCCACGGTTTATGGGGACAAAAGAAGTGTCTGCCAACTTCTGGCAGCCTTCAACCGGGTGGTACAGAGGGCTGGAGAGCCGATTCGGCAATATGCAAATCGACTCAACAAAACCTTTAGGGACCTGACATCCAAACAGGAAGCCGACCGGCAGCAGCCACTGGAGCCCAAGGTTCTTAGGGACCAGTTTCTCCAAGGGCTGAGCGAGGCCATTCTGGCCAGGCAACTAAGGGAAGGTATACACCAGAATCCCGACAGAACTTTTTTTGAGGTGAGGGAGGAAGCCTTACGGTGGGCCGAGGGAGAGAGGGAAGCAGGGGGGCAAAACACACAGGTAACTGTAGCCGCATCACAGTTAGAAATGAGGGAGATGATGCGCTCCCTGGATGAGCTGCGACAAGTAGTAGCCTCTCTGGAGAAAAGACTGAGTGAGGGCCCGAACCCTAGTGCAGGAGCAGATGTTTCAGGGTGGCGGGGAGTACAAAATCACCGAAGAAAACCAGAATTTACAGAGGACGGACAACCCATTTGTTTTAAATGTAGAAAGTCAGGCCATATCAGTCGATTTTGTTCGGGAAACGGGCGACCCCAGCAGCCGTGAGTCAGACTGCGGGGATGAGAGCTGAAGACTCCATGGGAGGGTTAGTGGGGACATGTCCACGAGCAGAGGTAAAGATTAACGGGAGGAAGGTAGAGGCACTATTGGATACAGGATCACCCATATCGATAGTTGACGAAGGAACGTTCCGTCAGTTGTGTGGGGATGGGGGTCCAACGTTAGTGGCAGCCGACCAGATACTCCGGGTGACAGCCAGAAGTGCCGTATGTGGGGTACTTTGAGGCCGACGTTGAAGTTGGGGGGCAGACAATCTCAAATCGGGGCATTTTGGTATCCAAAACGACAGGTACCCCCAGTCCAGAACCAATCCTGCTGGGCATGAATGTACTAGACCATGTACGAGACCTCCCAGGCCTACTGAAGAGAAAGATAAGTGGGTTCGCCAGAGTAGCCAGGGGTCAACCAGCATACATACCTCCAAAATCAGCCATGGCAGTCCGGGTTACGGGAGTGGGTAATCCGGGAAGGGGAGAGAATCCTACGACAGTACTGGTAGAGGGTCTGACTGACGCCATACCAAGGGGTTTGATTGTGGCCAACACTTTGAGTCACACACGGGGGGGCACCCTTTTAGTCAAAATGGCCAACCTGACAGACGAACCTGTGACACTAAGACCGGGTACCAGGGTAGGGACGGTACAGGGGGTGAAGGCAGAAGTTTCCCATGGGAGGGTAGGGGTAGATGTACAATGCAACCGCATCCATGTCACAGTAAACCGTATAAATGACCCCTTCCCCTCCCACGGACCAGCAACGTTGACATGCCCTGTTGACGTGAGTCAGAGTGAGTGTAGTGCTAGAGAGAGACAGCAACTAGAAGCACTAGTCCGAGCCAACTCAGACATGTTTCTTCAAGACGACCATGACTTGGGGTACACTGAGCGTGTACGCCATGGAATGAGGCTGCGCGACGACAAGCCAGTGGCTTCAACATTTCGGCGGGTTCCACCTACACAACTTCAAGAGGTCAAGGAGCACATCCAGACTTTGCTTGCGAAAAACATCATTCAGCCGAGTCAGAGTCCCTATGCCGCACCAGTAGTCGTCGTGCGCAAGAAAAACAACGAGATTCGCCTATGTTGTGATTACCGCGGAATCAACGCTAAGACCATTCCAGATGCATATCCACTGCCACGCATCGATGACTCCCTGGATGCGTTGGGGGGGGCACAGTTGTTCTCCACGCTTGATCTGGCAAGTGGATACTATCAGGTGGCCATGAAGGAAGAAGATCGCGAAAAAACAGCATTCATCACACCCTTTGGATTATATGAATACAGGCGCATGCCTATGGGATTGTCGACAGCACCAGCAACCTTCCAACGCCTGATGCAGACCACAATGAATGACATGGCGTTCCAAATCCTCTTGGTGTACCTGGATGATTTACTGGTTTACAGCAAGACCTTTGATGAGCACCTCGAGCGTCTACAGAGGGTCTTCAACAGATTGAGGGAGGTAGGGCTGAAGCTAAACCCACAGAAGTGTCACTTTGCCAGAAGGAAGGTTGAGTATCTGGGCTACACAGTATCAGGAAAAGGCATCGCGACATCAGAGGAGAAGATCAAGGCAGTACGCTGTTGGCCAACACCAACGACTCTGAGGGATGTCCGTTCTTTCCTGGGGTTTGCAAGTTACTACAGACGCTTTGTGAAGGACTTTGCCAAGCTTGCCAGACCCCTGCATGAGTTGGTTTCGAAGGCATATCAACAAGGCGCTACCAGCAAGAGGAAGTCAAAGACAGCGGACATCAGGGCAATGTGGGATGATAACTGCAGTGAGGCGATGAAACGACTGCAGGAAGCACTGACGACAGCCCCAATACTGGGCTATGCTGATTTCACCCTGCCCTTCATTCTGGAGACCGACGCCAGCATGAGTGGGTTGGGAGCAGTTCTCTCACAGCAGCAGGATGGAGGGATGAGAGTCATTGCTTATGCCAGTAGATCGTTGAGACCAACCGAAAAGAACATGAAGAACTACAGTAGCATGAAACTGGAGTTACTGGCCCTGAAGTGGGCAATGAGTGAAAAGTTTCGCCACTACCTATTGGGAGCATCAACAGTAGTATACACAGACAACAACCCATTAAGCCATCTTCAAAACGCCAAGTTGGGAGCAGTGGAGCAACGCTGGGCTGCTGAGCTAGCCGGTTTCAACTTCACAGTGAAATACAGGTCAGGGAAGTCAAACGCCAATGCCGATGCACTGTCAAGACAGCCTGTAGAGAAACCACAGGGGTGCCCAGAGGAGTGGACAGCTGTCTCCTGCGCCCAGGCGATACAACCGGTGTTCAGCGGAGAGACCTCAGTGTGCCGAGACACGGTACCAGAGCTGGGAGAAATCGCTGAAAAGGTGACGCCGGCAGAGATGCCAGAAGAATGGAAGGGAGTAGCCAGTCCTTTCCCCTCTCTGGACCTAGAGCAGCTGAGCCGCACACAGCAAGAGGATGAGGCACTTGCAGCTGTGTGGCCACTGGTCATGCAGAAGAGGGCGCCAACAAAGAAAGAGATAAGGAACTTTCCACCAAAGGCAGGAGTGTTGGCTGGACAGCGGAAGAGGCTGAAGGTAGATGGAGGAATCTTGCTAAGGGAGAGAATCGACCCGTCGACCGGCCCAATGACACAGGTTGTAGTGCCTGAAGCCCTGCAGGCCACTCTTCTTCATCTGATCCATGACCAGTGTGGACACCAGGGTGCGGAAAGAACACTCCAACTGCTCAGACAACGTGTTTATTGGCCCCACATGCATCTTGATGTTGACCAGTGGTGTCGTCGGTGTGACAGGTGTCAGCATGCGAAGAAGCCCCCAACAACTACACACACTCCAATGGGAAGCCTGCTTGCATCAAAACCATTGGAGGTCGTCTGCATAGACTTCACGCAACTGGAACCTGCCAGCGATGGAAGAGAAAATGTGTTAGTGATGACCGACGTATTCACCAAGTACACCATTGCAGTGCCCACCCGCGACCAAACAGCTGAGACAGTGGCCAAGGCGCTCGTCAAGCAGTGGTTTGTGCACTACGGCATTCCACAGAGAATCCATTCCGACAAGGGCCGATGCTTCGAGTCCGACATAGTGCGGCAGCTGTGTCTACATTACGGAATTGAAAAGTCCCGTACCACATCCTACAACCCAGCTGGCAACGGGCAGTGTGAGCGCTTCAACAGAACAATGCATGACCGACTCAAGACGTTGACACAAGAGCACAAGTATCGTTGGACGCAGCATTTGGATGAGGTAGCATATGTCTACAACTGCACACCTCACAGCTCCACAGGATTTTCGCCGTTCTACTTGATGTTTGGACGGGAACCTCGGCTGCCGATAGACGTGTTCCTTCCAGAACACAGCCCCGAATGGGTCAACCAAACCCCAAGTGGCTGGTTGCGGGACCATCTTCATTGCCTGCGACTAGCTCATGACAAGGCGGGGGAGAGTTTGCGTCGAAGCGCGGCGAAGAGGAAAGAAGCGCAGGATCAAGGATCGACCAAGCCAGACCTCAGAACTGGTGATGTGGTGGTTACCAGGCTGCATCAACAGGGCAGGTGCAAGATACAGGATGTCTGGGGAGAGAGAACTTTCAGCGTCACAGCGGTGCCAGGACCCAGTGGAGGGCCCTACACCATTCGTCCCACAGATGCTGAGATGGGGGGGATGCACCCAAACGGGTGACGCGCAAGGAAATCCGGAAGTTTTACCCACCCATCTGGACCCACCCCATGGGTGTGCCAGAAGCTGCACTTCCCCATCCCGACGTTGAGCCGAGAGTTGCACGCTACGTGGATTGGCGAGTCATGCTGCCAAGACGTCCGGGGAACCCCAACATGGCAAGAGGACACTCCCCTCCCCCACCTGTGGAACAGCCGCAACCAACACCCGCGTCAGGACCACGTAGGTCAACGCGCGACAACAAAGGTGTTAGACCACGGCGCTACTGAGTGAGTGTAAATGACCCTGACATGACAATGACTGTGACCCGTGTTGACATTGTACCCATGACAGCCTGCGTGTGAGGGAGGTGTCGTCTTGTATAATAATGTGTATATTAGCTCCAGATTTCCCAACCCCACTGCGGGCTAAGGTGTGACGGTAACAGGGTGTATTCTTGGGTAATCTTTCTGCAGCGATGACAGTCTCACTAGGCCTGGGAGGTACCTAGGGGAAGAGGGTAACCCACCTTAACATCTACTTGGGAGCTGGGTTGGTAAACTTAATTGTCCCCACTACAGTCCATTTGCTTAAGGCTCAGTAGACCGTGAATAAGGGAGGGTAGCCAAACGAAAAAGGGGGATGGATTAAGGAAAGAATCATCTCCTAGCAATGCTAAGTCAGTCCTGGTGCACCGGGGAATAAGATTGATGTACCAGCGCTTAAAAAAGCAACTTAACATTTTGCTGAAAGGTTAGAAAGGGTTTGGATAGGAGCCTTAGAGAGGAGGTAGTCCACCACCCAGATGATAGGGCTGACAGAAAATGCCTAGATACCCCAAATATACTGCTACCCCATGAGATGCACACATAATGCCCTGAATTGGTCAATGTGTAATACTGCCCCGGCTCTGTACATACTGCCAGAATCAACTGCTTTAGTTTTTTCATGTTAGGGATTTCAAAGCCCTTTTATATTTTTTGCTGTTGTAATATGGAATCGCATCTATTTCAATTTGTTTTCATCACATCAGCGGCAACTCCATTATCTACCCATGCTCATGGAATGTACACCCATCAGTTTTTTTTATTCTGCCCGGCCCGGCTGTTGTTGGTACCGCCAATTTTTCATACATTTTGTTTTTGAAATGGTGACTTGTATTTTTTTCGGAAGTCACTCAGGCGTCAATGTGTGATTCCTGGGGACCAGGAATTTTCGGCGGGGGAGATTTGTGGCCACAGGCCATTGTAAGGAATGCAATTTATCTATGTTACTATTGTTTTTAAAATTATAAACATTTCCCCAGGAGTGCCCCTTTAAAAGAGCATCCACGCTGGTACCATAGTTAATTCGGGCTGCACCCCGATCGCCCATCCCAGTTAGTGACCTGTTTGCCACACACGCAGCGAGCTTTGAAATCACTGCCTGCCCATTGGCCACTAGTGGTCAGTGCCGGCGCAGTCCCGCCAAACTCGGTAGCGTGCGTTCTTTTGGTTCCACGACTTTAGAGAGGAAAGACGTGGGTGTGCAGCTGAGCTCCAGGAACCACATGGTAGGCACAAACCGGTTTCGTACTTTATTTGAAAAGGCAGGGTGTGCAATGTAGTTAGCAAGCATCCAGTGTACACGTAATTGTCTACACGCATTTTTCTACCAACAATAATGCATTTCAATAAATTACATATCTTATAATGTTGTTTCCAGACTTTTGTGTAGACAATGATCGGCGATTTTACTGGAAGAAAGACAAGTTTATATTTCTATGTAGTGGGTATTTTTACAAGGGCCGTATAACGATGCTAAGATTTGTGAGGATACAATAATGGAGTTAAGGTCGAGACTGTGAGGTAAATTGTGTTGGAATTAACGCAAAGGGACCGCGTGGTTGGCAGAGACCACGTGTTACATAAATAAGCTATTATTTCATTTGGCTGTTGGCATAACGGGACAAAGGCCCATGAAGTTAAATTTAGAACACTGGATGCTTTCATTTTCGCTACTAATGTATATTATGGGACGTGCTAAGAATTACCAGTTTGCTGACGAAAAACCTTCTTTTTGTTTGTTGTCATAATGGGATAAAGGCTGATGAAGCCAGGACCCAACACTGTGTACGTCAGTCGGCGGGATTACTGTAAATATAATTGAACGTACTAATCCTCGTCAGTTTGCCGAAGAAATCGTTGTTTTGGTTGGGGTAATAGTGGAGCCAAACTAAGTGTATTTTGCTGACTTCAGAGCACAAGGTATGTGCGAGAGATCTGTACATTACATACATGTACCAGCGCCAGTCCGGATAATGATTGAAGTTGTGGAGAAGACAGGATAGTGAAGGCAGAAGAGTTTAGACTAGGAATGCCGTGAAAGTGAAGGGTATTATGATTAAAGAAAAGAGATCCAGCAGTACATTCATAATATTGGGTTGGAAAGCTGAATTTCGGTTGGAGAATGTGGTAGGCCATGAAGAATAGGCGTTTGGTGGTTTGAACCCGATTTTCATGAGAACTTATAATTATACCACAGATGGTGGATACGTGGGAGTAACAGCGGCCAGTGATGACATGAGCAAAGGCCAAATCCCCTTTTCTCCGAGGTTCGTTGTATTTTTTGTGTACATGTATTTTATTAGTTAGTGACTATAATTATGTTGTTTTTTATCCCCGTTATTGATTAGGCTTCAGGCTATGGTGTGATCGCTAACCCCATTCAGGCATTTATTGCTTTCTTCTTAGTCGCCCATGAGTTATTCCCCTTTTTATGAAATAGTTACATGACACATGCCCTTGATAGGTTTAGCACACTCTGTATTTGATGGACTCTATTTTTGTTGGTTGTTGTTTGGTTATGTAACAATGTAATGAGGTTTTTTGTTCCTGTTTTCTTTTATTAAGTATGCCTTGTACTACCATGTAATCACTGCATCCGTTCATGCAGTTATTGCGTTTTGGTTATTCGTCCATGTTATTCCCCTTTCCATGCAATGGTTATATGTCCTTGATAGCTCCAATGGACTCTAACATTTTTCTTCTGTTTTCTACGTAATAATGTAATGAGAGCTTAATTGTTCTACTACCTTGTATTGATTATGTCCTGTAATATTATGTAATCACTGCATCCGTTCATGCAGTTATTGCGTTCTGGTTATTCGTCCATGAGTTATTCCCCTTTCCATGCAATGGTTATGTGCCCTTGGTAACTCCAATGGACTCTAACTTTTTTTTTGTCTGCTTCTTACGAAACAATGTAATGAGAGCTTTATTCTTTTTCCTGTTATTGGTTATGCCTTGTACTATTGTGCACTCGCTGCGTCCTTTCATGCAGTTATTGGTTTTTATTACCCGCTCATTAGTCTCATAATTTCCCCAAATGAAGTACTCATGGTGACCCTGAAATTATATTATCATTCTAATGCATTGTTGGTTTGACTTGTACCCTTGTCCCCATCACATAACATGCTAGGTATAAAGTCCGGCGATGGTAGGGAAGTACACAGTCACATGCTTTATGCGACCGCAAACTATTTCTGTCCCCTGGTAATTTTGGACGTGAATTTTGGTCGAGCGTGCTTAAACCTAAACCATGGCAGCAAGGGACTCATAACTATGACTCGGTTCATAAACTTTTCCCTGAAATGCTGACTTCTTAATACTTTCCTTTTTTGACACATGTAGGATACCTTACTACCTTCATATTTCTTTTGTTCCGGTTAACATTGTTTGAAGTATCGCTTGTCATTTTAATGTTTATAATTATGCTCTAATGCAATTGATAAATTGTGTATGTTATTGTTTTATGACGTGTGTACTTATATCGTATATATTATATCATTTAGGTTCTAGGTGGTGAAATAAAGTTGTGAAAGGACAACTGGTGTTTGCGTGATGATTCCCAACCCCCCCTTCATGTGAGCTGCAACCTATGTGGCCCACATATCGATCTTGGTTCATTTCTAAAATATTCTTTCCGTTGTTTGACATTTTCTTTCTTTTTCGTACTTTCCTTCTTTCTCTATTGCTGTCTGTCTATCTCTCTTTCTCTCACTTTTTACACCCCCGGTATAGGGGTGTGTATAGGTTTCGGTCGATGTGTTTGTGTGTTTGTGTGTTTGTGTTCGCATATAGATCTCAAGAATGAACGGACCGATCGTCACCAAACTTGGTGAACAGGTGAACATTCCTGAGACGGTCCTTACAAAAATTGGGACCAGTCAAACACACGGTTAGGGAGTTATTGGTGGATTAAGATTCTACAAGGACTTATAGAGGGACATATTAATGGTCAAAGGGAAATAACCTTCTCAGTTGGTGGCAGTGAGAATGGTAAGGACGGGGGTGTTTTTCCTACCTCGGAGGAATTTCTTGTGTTCTTTCCATATCGACCCTTTTTTGTTGGCTTGGGCAGAGGAACCCTGGAACATGGCTACAGAAGGATGTGATTCCTTCACAGAAAAAAACAAGGAACTTAGTCGATAAATATCGACAGGGGGCCGACTAATGGTTTAAATGTGAAATGTGTGTATAATAATGGGTGTGGGTCTGAAATGAAGTTAGGTAGTAGTTAACATTTGTTTTGAATAATTATTGGTATTTTGACAATGTGGGTAGCATGGAAATGTAAGCATTTGAATGTAAGTGTTAGGTACCATTGTACCCAAGAAGAGAGACTAGAGATAGGAGTAGGTTGCAATAGCTTGTGTGGTCTTTGAGTTTTGTTTTTGGAAAGATATTGTAAAAGAAAAAGAAGACAATTACAGTAATGCAATATCTATTGTGAAAACCAACGATTGTACAAAGAACATGTGAAGCAACATTATGTCTATGATGGTGTGAAGAAAATTAGTTATGATTTATACTATTATTATTTAGACTTGAGACTGACAGTGTTGTGACGAGCGTTGGCTAATGGTAACGAGTACATATGTGTGTACTTGTGGTGTGTGTGTGTGTTTGCGCGTTGGTTTGGATTATGGGTGTAATTTGTAAAACAGATGTGACAGTAATAATGGAGTTCACATCAGTGAGGTTAGCTTGACTTACTATGTTAAATAGTGGATTGAAGGCTGAAAACGTCATTTACAAATTACATCTGAGATAGTAGGGAGGGCGGGTGGGGGAAGTGCTGAAAGTGTGGATGAGAATTAAAAAAAAATGCTGAGTGACAACAGGGAGGTTAAAGGCTGCCCTTTTCGTAGCGTTCATTAATTAATTCCTATTGTTTACATGTGCCAATAATGTTATAAAACTGTACCTAAGGGGACATAATAACGATTGGCTGTAGCTTTCGAACACATAAAACATTATTTCAGTATTGCAAAGTGGTTTTGATAGTGTCGAATGTAAACAGAACAGTCTCAAAATGAAAGTGGATGTTTCCCGGAAATTGCGAAGTTAACAAGAATACCGGCAGAAAAGCGCGCTTTCCTGCTTAGCACAATACGCTACCGCACTAATCTGGCGTGTCAATATCACTACGTTTTGGACGTGGAAGGTGAGCGATTTCCTTCCGCCCTCAGCTAATTCAAGAAATCACCCCCCTCCTAGGTATGTTGCGACCCATCTCGTCATCGGCGCTTTTCCGGAAATGACCTGCGCTTTGTTGGAATTCTAACAATGGCCGCCATTGTAGGAATTCCAACTTTGCGCTACGCGATTCTAGAAATGTATCGCGCGCATAGTGAGAATTCTGCTCTTTCTTAGAATGCGATGTAAAATGATACAAGTCATGATGGCCTATGTGATCAATGCTTAGTCTTGAAAAAGCAGATGCATTGTATAACGCACCAAACCAACCGAATTACAAAAAGCAAAAACACTTTTGATAACTTCGGCGGGTTGTAACAACACAGTTCAACGACCCATCCCGCTCGACCAAAACGCACCAATTTTACGTAATTTTTAACGTTTCAGATCTTACATTTTACAACAACAAAAACACAACAAGAGTGTTCCGATATAACTTCAGTTTCACTGGTAACTATCGATTGTAATATTTTTTTACTCAGTCTTAACTGATTATATATTAAACTCACAGTCTCTCTGGGCTGCAGAGACAGCATTACGTCCCTTTATTGAGTAGGCTCTTGTCACTGCATGCATGGTAATCTAGGCTCTTGAAACGTAATGTCACGTCTGTGCGCGGCTATATTGACCTGATTGATTGTTGCAAAATGTTGATTCAAATTAAAGATGATTTTAGCCTGTTGTAACAAACTAACACTCTACTCTGAGAAAAAAAAATCATTGTGTTCAAAATAGATCGAGACAGCAGCAACAAGCTAGCTGCATGCGCTGAGTGTCACTGAGATAATTGTTACACAGTGTACCCCCACACCCCCAATTCAAGACTTCCCCTGTATAAGACCTTGCTTTTTCATATACCTTATTCATGACCTGTGAAAAGGGTATACTTTTTTGTGCCAGTCGAAGGGTTGCCATTTCTAGAACGAGGCAGCTCGTTTCCAGAAATGCGGCGCTTTGTTGGAAATCAAATGAGGTTTCGGGAAATCCCGATTATTCCAACTCTGCCCCGGATTCTTACTTTGCGCCCAACAGGTACACGTGCACTCAAGTTAACCTTTGCTTTGACCTGTGTGCCAAGAGTCAGATGAGAGAGAGAGAAAGAGAGAGAGAGAGAGAGAGAGAGAGACACACACACACACTGTCACACACACACATAGACAGAGACAGACATAGAAAGACAGAAGCGGAGAGACTCAGAGGGAGACACAGACAAAGACAACATAGAGAGAGAGAGAGAGAGAGAGAGAGAGAGAGAGAGGGAGAGAGAGAGAGAGAGGGAGAGAGAGGGAGAGGGAGAGAGAGGGAGAGAGAGAGAGAGGGAGAGAGAGAGAGAGGGAGAGAGAGAGAGAGAGAGAGAGAGAGAGAGAGAGAGAGAGAGAGACTGATCTCGTGAGAACGGTTGAGGCCTTGCAAGGTTTTGACGGCAACAATAATTATTGTAGTTTTCCAAGACTTTATTTCTGTTTGATTTGTAATATGTTGGGAAGACATACTTATCAATTGATCAACAAAATACAACATAATACAAAACGACACAACATTGTTAAAATCATTTTTGGCCAATCCCGCAGTGGGGCACTGCGGTTATGAAATTAAAGGCCCCTCCTGTTTTTGGAACCGCAGGAGCTTTCTAGTTTGCTGTTAGGTAGATTTTTGGTTCCTCTTTCCTGTCATGCTCCCTTTTTCTTCATGAATTCTTTTCTTTTTTCTGCCTTCTTGCTCATTCACCTGTATTTTTTCCAAAAATCTCTTCTCTTGCCGCTTGTCTCGCGATTCATGTATAGTTTAATCTGTTAGTGTTCTGATGTAAGTCCAGCAGTAGATAGGTTAAGCCTATTTTAACATACTGGAAACTGGTAATCTTCCAGCAGGTATTAATTTAGTTTTACTAAAGCCTGCTGGGACACAAGTAATGGGTTAGTGCATTTGTAAACAGGAATCGCTTGACAAGTGGCCCCCTTCATCCCCCCCTTCCTCGTCCTGATATGGCTCTGCGTAGTCGGCTGGACGTCAAGCAACAAATAAACAAACAAAAATTATTGGCCAACGTTGAACGTTTACGAAGGCCTCAATCTTCCCGCGCCGAAGACCAGATTAATAGGTGCTTGATTTTGGTATTTTGATTTACATAACATTAAACCTTTCTTGGGGTTCATGGTCATGGCAACAGCCATATTAATATTATATGATGTATAATTTTATATTTCAGCATATGTGAATTACATGTCATCATACCAAACTGTCATACATTTGTATTCCTACATTATTCTGATTGATCACAACCAAACCTACTATCATTGGACACATCCAAATGCAAGCGCCTGTTCTTGACAACTTATATTTTTAGATCAGTGCAACTTGCTTGGATCTCTTGTTTGGCCTGTAGGTAAAATGTACAATGTATTTTCTGATTTGTGCACAAAAGCTTCTTTTTTTTTCTAACATAACAATGTTTAATGTCACTGTATGTTTGAAAGACCATGGTCACATTTGTAAAACAAATGTTAAATTAGAAAATAAATAACATTTTGGTTCATGATTTTTCCTACACCTGTGCTGAAAATAAGACATTAAAATGTTTGTATATAAGTCACTCAAATGCAGGGTAGTATGAATGGTTTGAGTTTGTTGCGGTTAAACCTGCACATTTCGGCCTGTGATGTTTTTGTTGAACAATTTTGCCGTCACCCCTCCCATAGGATGACGTATTTCACAACTTCCTGTGTTACACAAACTCAGTGATGACCAATTTTGCCTCCACGCCTCCCATAGGGTGACGGATGTCACAACTTTCTGTGTACACAAACTGATGACGTATTTCACAACAAAATGGCTCCCGCAGTGGGGCACTGCGGTTATGAAATTAAAGGCCCCTCCTGTTTTTGGAACCGCAGGAGCTTTCTAGTTTGCTGTTAGGTAGATTTTTGGTTCCTCTTTCCTGTCATGCTCTCTTTTTCTTCATGAATTCTTTTCTTTTTTCTGCCTTCTTGCTCATTCACCTGTATTTTTTCCAAAAATCTCTTCTCTTGCCGCTTGTCTCGCGATTCATGTATAGTTTAATCTGTTAGTGTTCTGATGTAAGTCCAGCAGTAGATAGGTTAAGCCTATTTTAACATACTGGAAACTGGTAATCTTCCAGTAGGTATTAATTTAGTTTTACTAAAGCCTGCTGGGACACAAGTAATGGGTTAGTGCATTTGTAAACAGGAATCGCTTGACAAGTGGCCCCCTTCATCCCCCCTTCTTCGTCCTGATATGGCTCTGCGTAGTCGGCTGGACGTTAAGCAACAAATAAACAAACAAATAAACCAAATAAAGACAGAAAGAAAGTCACACATATCTAGCTGTGCATTCTTTCAGGCGTTTGCGGTTTTCTTTTAGAGCACACGTCTTTGTGGAAGTTTATTCACAAGTATGCGTGTAATTCGTGTACTCATTATTAAACATTCTCACCTTCTGCAATAGAGGAAATCCGGAGAGAAAAAAAAAAACACCTCAGCAATGTTTATAGGTTGTGACAGAGTTGCTTTTCCTTGGAAACACGAAGGCAAGCTACACGTGACATTGTGGGCCAATCACTAGCCAGGGACGTGTCTCCGTGCACTGAGGGACTCGTGCACATCTGTAACGCCGATCGTCAGCTCCGGACAGTACAGATTACAAAGATATATGCCAGTCGTTCACATGATTTCACTGGCATGCACAGATAGCCGATCACGTGCGGAGACACGCCGCCCGTTGATGATCGGCCTATACTCTCACGTTTAGCTTGCCTCGGTGTTTCCGATTAAAGCAAAAAAGCAAGGCGAGGCAACTTTTTCACAACCTATACAAACTTCACTGAGTTATTTATTTCCGAACATCGTCCATGCTAAACTTGTTTGACTCGAAAAGCGTCGTTGCAAGCACTTCATAGTACACTACACATCTTTCATTTTGAACGGGTGTGATTCACCCACTTTTCCCCCTTCATCTTCCGCCTGGACGAAAATGATATAAGTCAGTGGTTGTAGTTGTGCTGGTCGTGTTGGGAATTAATTGCCACCGCTCCTAGCACCACCGCCAACACCATACCCTGCGCATCCATTATTAGGCCCCCCCAAAAAAACAAAAAAAATTCTGTTTACGGTAACATAGGCACACAAAAAATAGGGTCGGTAGGTCGGGATTTGTTTTTTCTTTCCAAAAAAACAAACATATTTTTAAGTTATTTTCCCAACAAACAAAGACTTCTTTTTTTCTCTCCCCCAAATGCCAAAAAAAAAGTCTAGGGTCGCGCGAAAAAAATAGGGTCGGTCGGGATACCGTAAACAGACTAATACCCCCCGGGGATTAGGGGGAAGAATTTACCCGATGCTCCCCAGCATGTCGTAAGAGGCGACTAACGGATTATGTTTCTCCTTTTACCCTTTGTTGAGTGTTTCTTGTATAGAATATAGTCAATGTTTGTAAAGATTTTAGTCAAGCAGTATGTAAGAAATGTTAAGTCCTTTGTACTGAAAACTTGCATTCTCCCAGTAAGGTAATATATTGTACTACGTTGCAAGCCCCTGGAGCAATTTTTTTATTAGTGCTTTTGTGAACAAGAAACAATTGACAAGTGGCTCTATCCCATCTCCCCCCCCCCCACCCCCCCCCCCCCTTTCCCCGTCGCGATATAACCTTCGTGGTTGAAAACGACGTTAAACACCAAATAAAGAAAGAAAGTATAGTGTACATATTGAGAACAACTTATAAACTACAGCCATCACCACGACGACCACCACAACAACAGCAATGCTAAGTGCTCCTCATTCCAGTCTGTATGCTTCGAATTCTATATTTTACAGGCTTGATATGACGAAAGTGACGTAATGGGTTTTAGCAATGCTTTGCGTGCTAGGAAAATGTAGCAGGAATTTCGCAAACGACAGCACTCCTCAATGCTCTGTATATTCTTTCTCATTATTTTTCAGTATCATCTCTGTTTTTGCAAGCTTCCTATGACGGAAGTGACGTCAAGCAATGATGTGCGTGCTAGGAAAATGTATCAGAAATGTTGCCAACAACAGCGCTATTCAATGCCCTGTACAATCTTTCTTGCAGTATTAATTTTGTGGTTTTGCAGGCTTGTCGTAACGGATGAGACGTCAGTGGTTGTAGCCGTAAATTGCATCCTGGGAAAGACACCAATAATGTCATCAAACCAGCATTCCATAAATGTTCCACATTCAATAATTCATGTAACTTTTACCCTCATTAGTTTAACTTTTTGTTTTAACTTTTCAGGCTTGCTATGACGGAAGTGACGTCGGTGGTTGTCGCTGTGCTGTGCATGTTGGGACAGGTGGCGGGGATGCCACGTCACGGTCGACAGTGTGGGGTGGACGCCGTCCCCCACCGGGAGGGAATTTGTGGGGACGCCTTGATAAGGGCACGCAACAACCTATGCTTCCTCCTTTACCACGACTACCCAGAGCACTTCCCCGAGCACCTGCGTCCCAACAAAAGATCTGTCCACGACGTTTACACCTACCCTATGGACGCCTTCGTCAAGATGGACTATCTAGGACATGGTGAGTGCATACTGAGGTCGAAAGATGCGAGTAAGACATATGATGTTGGACATGTTTTTGAATAAACACACGGTTGTTCATTTCAAGAGGGGAGGAAATGGGAAGGAGTAGTCGAACTCCGCGATTTTCTTGAACACAAAAAAGACAACAGAATATTGCATCGTTCGTTACGCGTCTGACTCAGATGCTAAATCAGGAAATGGCAGTTCGCGTTTCACATGGCATTTTGCAACACCGCCTGCAGTTTAGAGTCAGTCTAAAGATACGAGTAGCAAGAATGTATGTCAGGCGAATCGGTCAAGAAACGCCTGAGGTGAAAGCGACAAAGTGCCCACACGCGCTTTCTTTCGTTTAAATAGTTTGGGCGTTTATATTCTGTGGTGATTTGCAGGTCTCATGCCAAATTTCAGACGAATCGCGCGGCAACCGACAATAGCTCAAACCTTTTCTCGAAATAATATACATTATCAACAGATCTGGCCGAAAGAATATCTCTGCACAACTTTTCCAGCTACCGGATTTATTTTGAAGGACGCGCGGTGACTGCATGCGTAAAAGCTCGAGATCGCTTTGACAAAGAAGAGAGAGAGAGAGAGAGGGGGGAGAGAGAGAGAGAGAGAGCGAGGGAGAGAGAGAGTGAGAGCGAGGGTGAGAGTGAGAGCGAGGGAGAGAGAGAAAACGGAATACGGAATGTTTATCCCCGAGTACGCAGTACTAGGGTCCAACAGACTTTAATTGTGTGTCTGTCTGTCTCGACTTAACAGCTTATTGCTGGGAAACTACTGGGCGCAGTTCGTTCAAAAGTTGATACACTAACTTGATAATAGGTCCGATTGATCGTATTAAAACTTCATAATGTTACCTGGGACCTAAATGCGAAATAATCCACAAAAACGACTCTTGGCGGTGGGCGCAATTCGCGGTGGGATAGAACTGCTGTTCGGCTAATAGAACAGCCAGCGACTTTGCGTGCGTGTGCCACTCACAGTTCGCGTGCTACGCGACCTGAACGAGCAAAGTTAGCACTCTGGGCATTTGAGTTCACTGGCAAAATTGTCAGAGTTGGTGGCTTGGTGGAAAGCACGTCCGCCTATGGCCAAAGTGATCAGGGTTCGATTCCCGGCATGAGCGGTCTTTTTTTTAATTTTTTTTATTCTTGTTTACTATTGTTTATTATGAACGTTTTAATGTTTTATTTTACTCTAATACATTTTTTAATTGTGTAAAATAAATGAATATTTTTTTTTTTTAAATCCACGTGCACAAGACAAAAACTTTCCTATTGGGGGAGCGAGCCAGTCTGAAGAGTACTCGGGTCCAGCGCGAGCGTTTTTTATTGGAATGGTCGGTTCTGGTGAGGTTATGCCCCTTCTTTCTTTCGGCTGGTAACTGGCGCCACCTCGCGGTAAGATCACAGGAGTTGTCTCGCGGTATCACCCCAGAAGCGCTCATTAGGGCCCTTTCCAAGGGCGAACACATTGTACACAATACTTAATATAATCAAACAGTTATAGTGGGAAACAGTCAAATAAGGATATCATATGTAAATGCATAAACAATCATACGAATCAAGAACTGTAGTTTTCTAGGAGAGAATAATTATCTCAACTGAAAGGAAGTAAACAAATATTTTGCAGTGTTAACAATTAAATCGTCATTTTTGGATTTCAACAATTGGGCTATATTGAATTTGTGCGACTGTGTTAGGTACTTCACACGATGTTTAACATAAGTTGGACAATCAAATAAGAAATGGTTTTCGTCTCCTTTTATTTCTTAACAAAAAGGGCACAATTTACTTTCTTATGCTGGAGCATAACGGAATTTGTGACTGTTAATTGGGGAAACACCTAATCTAAAACAAGCTAAGGCACATCTAAACACACATCTGAGGTTATACAGTCAAAATACTTTTCTCGTTTAATACAAGTGTTAAAGGAACTGTACATGACAAACCGATCACTATTTTGCAAGTGATCCCACCATTCTTAGCGAAAACAATTAATCAATCTCACTTTTAACACTTTCAAAAAAGCCTGTTTATGTCCACACCCATAAAACCAGACATAACCAAAGCCAAAACGACACAAAAGCATTCTTATTTTGGATACCCAGGTGTTTTTACCCTTTCCATCTAGCAATAGGAGTGCTCGATAAGCTTTCTTGGAAAACATAGTATCAGGTTGTTTAAGAAGTCTGAACCAATATTTAATGCATCTTATCATTGACAATATATACAAAGGGTAACGGCCAAGTTCACCATAAACACAATCATTGGGAGTTTTCACAGAAACATTCAAAAATCGTTTACAGGCAAACGTGTGAACTTTCTCTATTTGAGGGTGGGGTTCCTATTTCAGAGGAATAGAGCAACATCGGCACCACTTGGGCATCGAATAATTTAAAAAAACACACAGTGGGAGAGTATCAACTAATTTTTCTCAAAGTAATAAGTATCTCAATCACACATCTTTTGGCTTTTACTGCTATGTCCTCTAGAGCACTTCGGAAACTCAAACGAGTGGAAACCGTCAGACCAAGGTATTTATATGTGTTTACTACCTCCAGTTGGTGTAAACCATAGCACCATTTCTTGTGTTTGGAAGGAAACCCACCCTTCCGAAAGACAATCACTTTTGATTTTTCAAAATAAACAATCAATTTCAAACGTTGCGCAGACTCGTATAGGGCGTGTAATTGTGACTGTAGTCCTATCACTGTTGCGGATAACAAGGTTAAGTCATCAGCAAAAAGTTACAAGAAAATCTCGATCTCATCACTCAAATGGGTGGCCCCATGTCTCCCCCGCAATATGATATCATTTTCCAGCTCATTAAGATACAAGATACAAGATACAAGATATTTATTCACCAATTTTGCAAAAGGATTTCATCTTGGCACGGCACGGTAAAAATAAAATAAAAACCAACCAGACACATATGCAGACACACATCACCATGCATGCATACATACGTACATTACACTGTCATGCACACACAGACACAACTCACACACACACACACAATTATTTACATACTCACACATAACCAGCCACATATCTACATCACAAATTCACATCGTCGCCTTGTAAACGTAAGAACCATATCAGTTTAAAAGGGGGTGCCAGTAATATCAATGCAACATTAGTGAATACTAGAACAATACCTAAAAATTATAATCCATTTAAAAGTAAGTAGTACACGTAATTATTATCATTTAGTCAGATCATCACATAAAATTATATAATCATAATCTAGTCAGTTAGACAGTTTAAAACAACAGTATTAACAGACTATCACAGATCTACTCAAGCACCTAGAAAATAAGGACCATTCCACATTAATTAAGATTGAAAACAAAATCGGACTAGCCAAACAACCTTGTTTCTGGCCTTGAAAACACTCAAAATACTGGGTATATGAGGAGTTGTTTCTGACACAGGCTTGGATTTTCTTATACATGGCCTTCTTGTCGAACGCTTTGTGAAAATCGATGAATGCAACGTACAGTTTAGATTGACAACATAAATACTTTTCAACTAGAGCATTCAACGTGTAAATGTGGTCGACAGTCGGCCTGCCCTTTCGAAAACCAATCTGTGCATTATTAAGCACAGTTTTCCTCGGTCCAGAGCTTAAGTCTGCGATTTAATATAGATGTAAAACGTTTACTCAAAAATATTTAACAGGTATATACCTCGATAATTGTCTGGTAAGTTCCTGTCACCTTTCTTGTGAAGTGGAATAATTATTGCTTTGGTCCACTCTTCAGGGTATACACCTTTTTGGAACAAGGGATTAAACAACACAAACAAAAACGGAAGAATAACTTCACAAACACACTGTAACATTTCATTCATAATCCCATCAGTTCCTGCAGCCTTACCTTTACTAAGATGTTTAATTGCATGACTGATCTCATCAACAGTAATTTCCCCATCAAGAAATTCATCCGAATATGAAGTCCCTCTTTCGGCATTTAAAACCTCACTTCCGTCATCAAAATCAGCATTAAAAACTTGTTGAAAGTGTGTAAACTATGTTTCATTATCAATCGACGACGCACTGTATGTCTTACGTTTACATTTTCGAACTACATTCCAAACATCCCCAGGACTGTTCAATGAAGTCAACAAGCACCCCCCGCGGGTTAGGGGGAGTCCCATATTGGTTGGGACGAGAAAGAATTTACCCGATGCTACCCAGCATGTCGTAAGAGGCGACTAACGGTTCTGTTTCTCCTTTTACCCTTGTTAAGTGTTTCTTGTATAGAATATAGTCAATGTTTGTAAAGATTTTAGTCAAGCAGTATGTAAGAAATGTTTAGACCTTTGTACTGGAAACTTGCATTCTCCCAGTAAGGTCATATATTGTACTACGTTGCAAGCCCCTGGAGCAATTTTTTGATTTAATAGTGCTTTTGTGAACAAGAAACAATTAACAAGTGGCTCTATCCCATCTCCCCCTTTCCCCTATCCCATCTCCCCCCTTTCCCCGTCGCGATATAACCTTGAATGGTTGAAAACGACGTTAAACACCAAATAAAGAAAGAAAGTCAACAAGCGATCAACCTTCATCTGGTTAAAGGAAGATTTTAAAGAGAAGAAGAAATCTTCCTTTAACCAGATGTGTTTAACGTCGTTTTCAACCACGAAGGTTATATCGCGACGGGGAAAGGGGGGAAACGACGTTAAAACACCAAATAAAGAAAAAAAAGAAAAACTTTTTAGACACGATGTGGGACAAAATATAAGACAAGGTCGAAAATAAATGCACAAAACACCAGTAACATTCTATACTGTTCAAAAAAAGAAACGCATAGTTACTACTTGCCAAATTTGTTTTATTTTTCGAAAAAATTAACAGAAAATCCAATATTTAGATTATTTGTTTGAAATTTGGTATGGACACAGTTGAATGCACACACAGTTCATTTGCATCTTCAAATCAATCAGTCAATCAATACGATTGGGTGCCGAGGCTGTCAAGTCAGTAGGGGGTGTGACTGCCTTGAGCAGCAACAACTGCCCGGCACCTTCTGGGCATGGACTGGATCAGATGCCGGATATCTTGCTGTGGGATGGTGTCCCACTCCTCCTGAAGTGCCTGCAATAGATCGCGGTGATTTGCCGGCGCTTCTTCTCGCCTGCGCACACGTCTGTCCAATTCATCCCAGAGGTGTTCTATCGGGTTCATGTCTGGCGACATGGATGGCCAGGGAAGCACCTGGACATGGTGGTCGGTGAGGAACTGGGTGGTGAGTCGTGCTGTGTGCGGGCGAGCGTTGTCCTGCTGGAATATGGCATCCTGGTCAGCCAGAAGAGGAAGGGCGTGTGGGCGCAGAATTTCCTCCACGTATCGCTGGGCAGTTATGCGCCCTTGGACGTGCACCAGGGTGCTCCTTCCAGCGGTATTGATCGCCCCCCACACCATGACGCCTCCACCACCATGAACGGGTGCCTCATCCACACAGTTGGGCGCGTAACGTTCGTTTACTCTCCGGTAGACCCTCCTCCGACCATCATGTCGCTGGAGCAGGAAGTAGGACTCGTCGCTGAACCACACGTGTCTCCAGTGATTCCGGACGGTCCAGCGAAGGTGCTGGTTGCCCCACTGCACTCGGTTCTGGCGATGGCGGCGGGTGAGGACAGCTCCTCTGTGAGGTCTGCGAGCTCCCAAACCAGCTTCATGCAGGCGGTTCCGCACGGTCTGGTCCGATAATCGGTGTGGCCCGGGGAGAGCCTGGACAGAAGATGAGGCCGACAGGAAACGATTCCGGAGGTGGCGGAGCCGTATGAAGCGGTCGTGAGCAGCAGTTGTCGCCCTTGGTCTTCCCGCTCGTGGCAAGTCAGCAACGGAGCCAGTGGCTTGAAACCTGACCCACAGTCTACTGATGGTGCTCTGGGACACGTGGAAGTGCCTGGCGATTGCACTTTGACTTTGGCCTGCTTGTAAACGACCCAATGCAATTTGGCGGTCTTCTCTGCTCAATCGGGCCATCTTTCGTCGCTGAATTGTCGTCTGATTTCTTTGTGGCGAACAATCCGCTTTTATGGGTTTTGGAAGACATGGTGAGAGCTCAATATTCCCCGAGTTTCACGAGATTACACTGAAGCATGACGAGTGGTCATGCCAAATGAGCAATTTTGACATTGTAGCCACTGATAACGCATGCGTCACGTGCAGAGCTCACTTGTGGCAATGGACGAAAGGTCGACGACCAGATAAACATTTTCTGCAGTTTGGTGGATATCCTTGTAGCCATATAACTAAATTAACCAAATATTACAAGCTATGCGTTTCTTTTTTTGAACAGTATACAAACTGCTGATTTCTCACGTTTGAATTCGTTAAATTCGTTCAATGTTTTGCTCCAATCAGGATTGCAGATCTTGGCAAACGCGTGACGTAAAAACTAGATTTGATGACGTTACCCGTACACGTCCTGAAACCGGCACGGTTGGCCTAGTGGTAAAGCGTCCGCCCCGGGCCCGTGATCGGGAGGTCGTGGGTTCGAACCCCGGCCGGGTCATACATAAGACTTTAAAATTGGCATTCTAGTGGCTGCTCCGCCTGGCGTCTGGCATTATGGGGTTAGTGCTAGGACTGGTTGGTCCGGTGTCAGAATAATGTGACTGGGTGAGACATGAAGCCTGTGCTGCGACTTCTGTTTTGTGTGTGGCGCACGTTATATGTCAAAGCAGCACCCTGATATGGCCCTTCGTGGTCGGCTGGGCGTTAAGCAAACAAACAAACAAACAAACAAAAACACGTCCTGAAAAGTGCCTCATCCAGCTACCTCTGTCTAGATCTTGCTATTGTGACCGCCGCGAGTCCCTGAAACCGGCCCCAGAAGGTTGATTTATCTCAAGAGTTCGTTGTTCAAATGAAGATAATCATCCCTCATTGTTATTCCTTGGCGACATCCGTTTGCGGTTCTGGCTCTTAATGAAGACACCTCCGGCTTAAGTGTGTGTGTGCCACGGTGTGTGTGTGTGTGTGTAGGGGGCGTATGTGTGTGAGTGTGGGGGGGAGAGACTGGTGTGTGTGTGTGTGGGGGGGAGAGAGACTAGTGTGTGTGTGGGTGGGGGGGAGAGAGACTGGTGTGTGTGTGTGTGCGTGTGTGCGTGCGTGCCTGTGTGTGTGTGTGTCGGCTTCGTCCATCTCCCTCTAATTCTAACCTCTTTTTTGCTCCTTTTTGTTCATGCCTGTCAATGTCTTGTGTTTTTACATTTAGTCAAGTTTTGACTAAATGTTTTAACATAGAGGGGGAATCGAGACGAGGGTCGTGGTGTATGTGTGTGTGTGTGTGTGTGTCTGTCTGTCTGTCTGTGCGTGTGTGTGTGTAGAGCGATTCAGACTAAACTACTGGACCGATCTTTATGAAATTTGACATGAGAGTTCCTGGGAATGATATTCCCGGACTTTTTTTTCTTTTTTTCGATAAATGTCTTTGATGACGTCATATCCGGCTTTTTGTAAAAGTTGAGGCGGCACTGTCACACCCTCATTTTTCAATCAAATTGATTGAAATTTTGGCCAAGCAATCTTCGACGGCTTCTGTGTGTGTGTGTATGTGTGTTTGTGTGTGTGTGGGGGCAACACCTGAGGATTGTAGAGTTCTGTTTGTGATGTGGTCTAGCGGCTTTGGTGTGTCTGTATGTTCAGGCCTCCGTCGCGATATAACCTTCGTGGTTGAAAACGACGTTAAACACCAAATAAAGAAAGAAAGAAAGATGTTCAGGCCTTCCTTCGAGAAGCCATAAGAGTTATTCTCAATCCCGTTTGAGTGGACTTCGCCTTCAAAGGTGATTGTGGTGTTTTGGCACTCGGTTACATTTGGCGTCGTCGACAGCGATGGGACTCGACATGAAATGTTCAGGCCACTGAATCATTTTCGTGCTGTTCCCATTCCACCTGGGAGGGACCTAAGTTCATTCAAAGGGGGTCGAGTGTGACAGGGAGACTACCATCGCCCTTCACAACAGACTCTGCAGAGTTGTTCGCCTTAGAAGTTGTGGGCTTTCCTTGCATGTACCCGTAAGTTGTCCTCACTGTAAAAGTGCAAAGGTCGAATCTATTTATCGAAAAATCCACTGTCATCTATCTCTATATATTTATATATATAGATAGATATATACGGCTTCTGTGTCTGTGTCTATGTGTGTGTGTGTGTGTGGAGGCAACACCTGTGGATTGTAGAGTTCTGTTTGTGATGGGGTCTGGCGGCTTTTGTCTGTCTGTATGTTCTGGCATTTGAGAAGCCATAACAGATAATATAGGGCTAAAAAATAAGCTCTAAAATTCTCAATCCCGTTTGACAGGACTTCGCCTTCAAAGGTGATTAAATTACATATCTTTCCCAACTCACAAATAGCAATTAACTCTAGTTCAGTGCTGGTAACGCTGTACGCGTCCCCTTGGTAACAAGGGAGACCACTCTAAAAAAGAAAGTGATCCATCCCATTATGCCAGACTATTGACAGTCTGACTTCCGTATGCGTGCGCATACGCCGGCATATTATCATTCCAAAACTCAACGTCAACAAGACTGGTCGCTTCTCTAGTACGCTCCGGCTGTTTTCAGCCTTGTTTCATTGTCTCCCGACTTTGACTTCGCCCCTTGGTCTGCCGCCGAGCTTTGTTGGTACCATGGCTGTTTTTGGGTGATAGCTTTCTTGTTTTACGAAAACTTTGGCGACGTTTTGTCGCGTGTTTGTGAACTTGTAACATTTTTCAGTTACGAAAATGTTTTTGTGAGTTTGCTTTGTCATGGCGGAGAGCGCCAAGAATAGAACTAGTTCGAGACAGGCTGCTGCTCCAGCTTCTCCGGCTGCTAGTACTACTTCGTCTAAGAGAAGTTCTTCGTCTAGAAGGAAGAGTGATGGACATTCCGCCACTTCTCTGGTAGAACCGAAAAATGTAGGATGTGATGATGTTGTTGTTGACAAGCCGTCGTCCGCCATTTTGTCCGTGAAGAAGGACAAAGTCACTCGTAGTGACAAAGATAAAGATGTTGTTAAACATGTTGTTTCGTCGGGGGCTCCTGGAGATTCAGGTGTGTCGCCCTCCGACATTGCTTCCTTGCTTCTTACGTTAAGTACGCAGGTTTCAACTTTGGCGGCCGATTTGATGTCGACGAAAGCAGAGATCCGCGCACTTCCGACTGGCGTCTTTGATGTAACTTCGTTGGGGAGAATCAGGTCTTCACCTACTCCTTCCACTTCCGGTTCCGCTTCAGCTTCCGCTGCGGTTTCCGCTGTGGCTGCTTCTTCCGTGGTTCGGGCGGAAGTGCATGCTTCTCAGCATGCTGGTGGTCGGCTGGTGTCCCTTCTGCATGAGCCGGGGCTCTCTAAAGGTATGTCTTCTCCACAAGTTGCCAGGTTCTCTGGTGACAGTGGGGTGCGATCACAGGAGAGAGTAAGCCACGTGTGTGGTGAAAGCCCGCCTGTCATCTCTGGCCATTTGCATTGTGCTCGGTCAGCGGTGGCAGGGAGCCCTGTGAATCGTAAGAATTCTGCATATACCTCCGATTCAGTGTCGGGTATGCCGGTTCTACTTCCGCCCTGGGGGCCGGATGTCGGGTGTGACTCCGAGGACTTTGCAAGTCTCTCTGGTGTGCACCCACCTGCCTGCGATAGCGAGCAGGAAGGAGGGTTGGACGAGGGTATTTCCACGGCGGTGGATGACGCCCTACTCAACCTACCGGCGAAGCTGTCGAGCGCGGTGGCTTCGGCAGCCGAGACGGCGTTCAAATACTTTCTGGAAGGGGTGGTGAGAAGTAAGGAGAGACTTCCGCCACACATGTCTGCTTTCGATGACTTCCGGTCTGCCAAGAATGTCTCTGGTCAGTTCCGGTTTAAAGAGTCATCTTCGGTTGCCTATGTTATGGCAAATGTGTCTAAAGGGAGGAACGGTCAGGCGGTGCCGTTGTTGACGCAACGAGGTGATGCACCTGAGGACGTTCTGCCTTGGCTGGCTAAGGCGGGGGAGCGAGCTGTGTCTGGTATTCAGAAACTCAAGCTTGCACCTCGACCTGTGAAGCTGATCGAGCCTTTCGCGTTGCCTACGGCTGTTCTGCCGGTGACGCCTGAGCTTGCTTCGCTGCGGGAAGACGGATACGGTTCGAACTCTATGGTTCCGTGTACCGAGGCTTCCATGGTGGCGCTGGAGGATGCAGGGAGATCTTTGCTTGAACTGACGTCAGTGTCAGAATCTTTGCAACGGTCTCTTTCGAGGTCGATTGCGACTTCTTTGGATCCATTCGAATTTCGGTTCGACGCTTCGGCGCTTGACGTGTCTTCCCTTTTGGCCACTTTGGCTAAGGTGACAAGGGAACAGATGTCAATTTCAGCTAACCTCTACGCACATGCTGTGCATTCGAGGAGGTCGGCTTTCTTGGCGGGCTCGAGGATTCGTGACAAGACCACGATTGAGACCTTGAAAGTTTTGCCTTTTTCAGAAGGATCTTTGTTGGGTCAGGCCTCTTTGGACGCACTCCAGAAGGAGACAGCAGACGCGAGGGATCTCGCCATAGCCCGCATTGCCTTTCAAGGTTTGCCTAAGGCTCAGGGCAAACCTCACTCTCAGTCTCAGACACGGACACAGACTCAGTCTTCTGCCAAGCCTCAGACGTCCTCGTCTGGTGGTGGTGGTGGTAAAGCACGGAAGCAGTCCTTCTTCTCGGCGGCTAGAGGTCGTGGTGCACCCTACCCTAAGAGGGGACAATCTTTTGGTGGTTTTAGGGGGTCGGGGCGCAAGCCCCACCCCCAATGAAACTCCCCCGAACAGGCCTTCCCGGTAGCCCCCGCACTGGTTGAGGCGGGCGGCCCGTCCAGGGTCCCCACTTCCTGGCTGCAGCTAGTGGAGAGCAAGTGGGTTACCGGGATCGTTCGTTCGGGGTTCAGACTTCTCTGGTCAGGGGAAAAGGCACCTCTGACCAGGATAATCCCGCCTTGCAAACCTCCAAGAGATCCAGAGGCGAGAGCCGCAGTTCAGGGAGAGGTGACAGCCCTTCTCTCGAAAGGGGCGATAGAGGAAGTCTTGGACTTACGGTCCCCGGGGTTTTACGGCAGACTGTTTGTTGTACCGAAAGCCTCGGGGGCTTGGAGACCGGTTCTGGATCTGTCGACGCTGAACAAGTATCTCCGGACTGTGAAGTTCACGATGGAAACGCCGACCTCTGTGCGAGAGGCGCTTCGTCCAGGCAATTGGGCTACCTCAGTGGACCTTACGGACGCGTACTTCCATGTCATGATGCATGTCACGGACAGGAAGTGGTTGCGCTTCCGCTGGGGAGACAAGGCCTATCAGTTCAGGGCTCTCCCGTTTGGCCTTTCTCTCGCGCCATGGATTTTCACCATCGTGGTACGTCAACTCTGCGCTCTGTTGGGAAAAGAGGGCATTCGTCTGCGAGCTTACTTGGACGATTGGCTAATCCTCCATCAGAACAGGGATCTTTGCCACGTTCATACTCGCACGGTGCTCAGTCAGGCCGCTCAGCTCGGTTTTTCTGTGATTACCCTGGTCAAATCGGAACTGATTCCATCCCAGAAGTTCACTTACTTAGGGATGGAGTTCGACACTCTCAGTTGGACTGTCCGCCCGTCTCAGAAGAGGGTGGCCAAACTTCAAGACTTGCTCCGTGCGCTTCACGGAGAGAATCTGGCCAGTGTACGGGTTCTGACATCAGTACTTGGCCAGATGGAGTCTATGGCTACTCTTATCCCACTGGGCAGGGTACACAAAAGGCCTTTTCAGGCTGCCCTTCAGTCCCGGTGGGATCAGTCAACCCAGGGGTGGGACACTCAGATTTCTCTAGAGACCTTTTTTTTTTTTTTTTTTTTTTTAAATACCTGAATTCCTTATTTTTATTTCTTTTAGACATCAGTATTTCAAAATTCAGCAGACAATAAATCAGAAGGGTCAGGAACAAAACTAGTGAACAGTTGAGTGCGGACCCTTTTTTTCAACGGGACTCAGGCACGTGAAGCATGCGTTTTGCACATCATCATAGTGCTATGTGTTATTCATTGATATGTGAGTGACTGTACTGTTAATAATGTTATGTTATTGTTGTGGGTTTTTTTTACCCAATGATTGTACAGCACTTTGAGAAAAGGTTTTTAGGTTATCTTCCTTTAGGTTATCCACATTATTTTACCCGGGATATACGCGCTTTCTTTTTTTTTTTTTCAAACAATTTTATTCACATAAATAACAACAATTAACAATATCTCATACAATGAATTAAATACAACTTATCGAGAACAGCAAGCTAACTTTTTTAACGTTTTGTTCTTCGAACACTCACACAAAAATGCTTCTTATCTGTAACTGCCTATTAAAAATACTTTCCAACGGTAAAAACGAATTTGTTTTTTTATATATACTAACGCACATCTTTCCGATTAAGATAATGTGGTTCAATTTATACATAGTTGCCTTTCTCACCATTACAAAATGCATACCAAATAAAACATCACTAACATTCAAAATAATCTTAATTTCTAAAGTACGAAAAATAAATTCTTCAATAAACTTCCAGAATTTGTATACAACCGGGCATTCAAAAAAGAAGTGTTCAATGAAATCAGTTACATCACAGCAGTAATTACATTTATTAGTTTCCGTTACTTTCATTTTACACAGGAGAATGTTGGTCGGATAAATGTTGTGCATAATTTTCCAGTGTAAAACTCTTAATCTAGTCTCTTGTGTTGACTGATAGGCAACTATCCAGGATCGTTCATCAATTTCTACATTAAACTTTCTCTTCCAAAATCCTCCGGAACATGGTACATCTGTTTTCATATTAATAATCTCTTTCCTGTATTCGCTGGCACTTAACACATTTTTGCCGTTAAACAGTGGTAAGGTAATACAAACATCATCAGTCATATTTACAGCATTTTTCCTCATAAATAATGACACAGCAGCTTTTACAACATTATATTCAAGAATTCGGTTTGGCGAATATCCAATCAAATCACATATATCTTGATATGATAATATATCTCCCGAACGTACAATGTCAGTTAATACCAATACACCTCGTTGTATCCAACTCTCAAAAAATAAAACTTTACCACTATACGTTATGCATGCATTATTCCATAATAAAATCGGCCCGATTGTCCCACGATCGTAATGGTTATTATCCAGCCAATATTTTAATACTGCTTTCCAAAAGTGTGATTTCACTAGGTCTAACCCTTTAAATCTTGCACTGTTTACATTCGATAAGAAACATTCAAAATGTTTTCCAAAACGCAAATACATCATCTTTGGAGTGAAACTCCAATTATCATTTTCATTTGATGTAGTAAGTTGTGAAACCCATTGTAATAAAAAAGAGATTTGCATTTGCCTAATATCGATCATTTTTAAACCACCTTTTTCAATTTCAAAACATACAACGCTTCTTTTCACCTTTTCAAAGGCCTTCCGATTACAATCTCTTTTTCGCCACAAAAATCTAAACAATAAGGTATTGACTTCATTCAAAACACAGTCAGGTAATACTAACGCTTGCATAATATACACAAATTGTGAAATTAAAAACGTTTTCACAATACATATTTTCCCTACAATGCTCAAATTTCGCTTCTCCCATGCACAAATCAATCGCTTAATATTCCTTATTCTTCCAGTCCAGTTATCTTCTACCAAAGAAGCACTCTTATCATTACAAAAATATACACCCAAAATCTTCAACTTCTTCTTCCAAACAAAATTATAAAATGTTTCATCACAATGTTTCCTACTACCCAACCACATCGCCTCAGACTTTCTCTTATGTATCCTTAAGCCTGAAAAGCTAGAAAAGTCATTCATTATTTCAAGTGCATAATACATATCAATCTCATCCTTTAAAAAAAGGGTGATATCGTCTGCATACAGAGCAATTTTAATAACGGTTGCAATATCAGCATTATTCCATAACGAAATTCCTTTAATACGTCTACACTGTCTTATTTTTGATGCCAACAATTCAATGGCTAGTACAAAGGCCAAACATGAAAACGGGCACCCTTGACGAATCCCGGCTTTCACATCAAAAAAATCAGACAACCATCCACAATACTGCACTGAGCTAACCGTGTCGTTCATTAACACAGTCACCCATTGAACAAATTCTGGCCCAAACCCGAATTTTTGAAAGGCTTTAATAATAAACTCTTTTGAAATACTATCGTACGCTTGAACACAGTCAATTGCGACCAACAGACCAGGTTGATTTAACTCGTGTGACTGTTCGATTACATCATCAATTAGCCTTAATATTGTAGATACTTTTCTGCCTTTAATGTAACCGACTTGATCTTTCTGAACAATATCACCAATAACGCTTCCTTGCTGTTAGGTAGATTTTTGGTTCCTCTTTCCTGTCATGCTCTCTTTTTCTTCATGAATTCTTTTCTTTTTTCTGCCTTCTTGCTCATTCACCTGTATTTTTTCCAAAAATCTCTTCTCTTGCCGCTTGTTTCGCGATTCATGTATAGTTTAATCTGTTAGTGTTCTGATGTAAGTCCAGCAGTAGATAGGTTAAGCCTATTTTAACATACTGGAAACTGGTAATCTTCCAGTAGGTATTGATTTAGTTTTACTAAAGCCTGCTGGGACACAAGTAATGGGTTAGTGCATTTGTAAACAGGAATCGCTTGACAAGTGGCCCCCTTCATCCCCCCTTCCTCGTCCTGATATGGCTCTGCGTAGTCGGCTGGACGTTAAGCAACAAATAAACAAACAAACAAATAACGCTTCCTAACCTTTTTGCCAAACACTTGGCTATCAGTTTATAATCGCTGTTTGTAAGGGAGATGGGTCTCCAGTTCTTTAATTCATTTTTAGGCAAATCCTTTCCCTTGTGTATAAGGGTAATGACAGCTTTGCGCTGCGTGGAGGACAATTTTCCATCGTCAAAACTTGCATTTAAAGACGCAATTAACAATGTTCTGATGCGGGTCCAAAACACTTTCAAAAATTCTACAGTAATACCATCAACCCCAGGGGCCGACCCAGATTTCATTTGTTTAAGTGCAGCGAGAGCTTCGTTTTCAGTTATTAACCCTTCACACTCATTTCTCTGAAAATCTGAAATCTGTAATGTTGTCACATCAGATAAAAACTGATCCACCTTCTCGTCCATGTTTTCAACGTTTACTTTTTTTTGGTACAAATCAGCATAGTAATTCTTTTGCGCGTTCAAGATTTCACGCTGGTCAGTTATCACTTCTCCAGATTCACACTGTATACTGTCCATTATCTTCGCATTTGCTCGGGCTTTTTCAAGGTTGAGAAAATACTTTGTGTTCTTTTCTCCCTGTTCTACCCACTTCGCACGGGCGCGTACTTGGGCTGCGCGAGCTTTACACTGTTCAACTAATTCTATTTTTAACTTAAGGTTCTCACGCTCGCACTGCATTCCACAGTTATCTGGGTCATTCGCTAACCTTGCATCCAAATCATTTAATTCAGCATACAACAAAACAATACCGTTTCTTCTTTCAACGCTTTTCTTCTGCGCGTACTGCATTGCATAATCTCTTATTTCACATTTTAACAGTTCCCATACGGTTTGATAATCAGTATCGTTTATAAAATCGTATGCGTGATTTTCAATCATTCTATTCATACCATCAATGAAATCTTTATCCTGGAGGAGAGAATTATTGAATTTCCAGTAACTCGGGCCTCTGTCAATCTCAGATAATTTGAGTTGCACAGAACAGCCTCTGTGGTCGGAAAAGGGAACAGACAATAAACAACATTCCGTAGTTCTATCAAAAAGTGTTGCACATGCAATTCTCCTAGCAATAAACGGATTCTTCTTTGACCAAGAAAATTCTTTAATACCAGGGTTAAATAATCTCCATACATCAAACAAATCACATGCGATAAACATTTCATTCAGTTGTGACACTGCTCTTTCAGTTTGCCTTTCTCCGCTCACTATGTCTAACTCATTGTCAAGAACACAATTAAAATCTAGAGACCTGGTTTTTCGTGACCACACAGGTCTGGCTCCTTCCCTGGGTTTCACAGGGAGTCCCGATAGTTTGCCCGTCGCCAGAGAACGAGCTGTTCACCGATGCTTCTCTGACGGGGTGGGGGGCTCACCTGGGGGAGCATGTGGCGTCGGGGGTGTGGGACCTGTCTCAGCCCACACGCCATATCAATGCTCTGGAGTTGGAGGCCGTTTCGTTGGCCCTCCAAGCTTTCCTGCCGTTCGTTCAGAACAGCCAGGTCAGGCTGCACACCGACAACAGGACTGTTGCGGCTTACGTGAACAGGCAGGGCGGAACGAGATCTCGCAGTCTCTCAGACAGTGCGTGCCTCATCCTAAAGTGGTGCGCTTCGCATCACATACTGCTGTCAGCCATCTTCCTGAAGGGCAGCTTGAACGTCCTTGCAGATGCGCTGAGCAGGGGAGACAAGGTGGTCCATTCAGAGTGGACTCTGTCTCACCAGTCCCTGCACCGTCTTTGGGAGCAGATAGAGAAGCCTCTAATCGACTTGTTCGCAACTCGGTATTCGCCGAGGCTTCCTCTGTTTGTATCCCCCTTCCCGGATCCTCTGGCGTGGGGCGTGAATGCTCTAGAATTGGACTGGACAGGGCTGACAGCCTACGCCTTCCCTCCGTTTTGTCTGTTGGGCAAAGTTCTCAGGAAGGTCGACCTGGAGAGGCCAGCGCTGGTTCTGGTTGCCCCATTTTGGCCAAGCCAGCACTGGTTCCCGGACTTGCTGCGACTGGCGGTTCGACCGCCTATCCCCATCGCAGTAAGAAAGGGAGAACTCTTACAACCCAGGTCAGGCATCCCTCACGAGAACCCTCAGGCCCTCAACCTTCACGGTTGGATTCTGTCAGAAGCTCTATGCTCAAGGCAGGGGCCTCTTCTGCCACTATAAACTTCGTGAAGCATGCCCATAGAAAGTCGACCAGCTCGGTCTACTCGTCTCACTGGGCCTCCTGGGTGAAATGGTGTGTTCTTAACAGAGTTAAGCCCTTGGCACCAAGATCTATGCAGGTAGCCAATCATTTAGCCTGGCTAGCTGAACAGGGGGGGTCGGCATCTTCCCTTCGTGTTAGAAGGTCCGCGATTTCGTCAACACTAAGGCAGCTAGGCCATAAGATCACTCTCGATGGGGTTGTCGCTAGTGTTATTAAGGGCACCTCCCTTAAGGCCGCGCGCGAGAAGTCTCCGCTCCCTGCCTGGGATTTGTTGCTTGTGTTGAGATATTTGGCTTCTAACGACTTTGAACCGTTACAGTCAACTATAGTTTGGCTAACTTGACACGCAAGGCAGTTTTTCTAACTTTGCTCGCTACGTCTCGTAGAGGAAGTGAGGTTCATGCATTATCCGGCTTAGCTAAAGATATTTCAACCGAAAAGGATGGTTCTTCTTCTTCTTCTTCTTCGTACGACGGTTGTGTCAGACTCGGAATCTGGAGGATGCCATGAACATGGACGTTCTTTCCAGGTCCTCCAGTGCTCCCCACATTTTGGTCCTCAGATCTGTTTGGTCAGGCCATGTCTGGATCCGCAGTTGGTCGAGGAGGGGACATGCTTGGAGAACATGTTCTGGAGTCTGATCTCCCTCTCCACAGTCACATGTGGCAGACTCTGCTACACCTATCCTCCTTAGGTGTGCTTTGAGGCAGCAGTGTCCAGTGCGGAGGCGGAAGATGATAGCCTGCTCAGCACGGCTTAGGAGATGGAGGGGGTCTTGGTGTGGCTTGTAGCCAGAGGTTTTGTTGGTAAATTTCTCTTTCCAGCTGTGCTTTATGAGGGTCTTTGCCTCTCGATATGACTGGCAGTGGTTTGGCTGTTCCATCTTGCTGCCATTCTTGGCGAGCTCGTCTGCCTTCTCGTTACCAGAGATTCCGCAGTGTGCTGGTATCCACTGGTATCCACTGAAGGACGACTGTGGACTTCCTGGCGAGGGTGCTGATCTGGTGCTTCAGCTCTTCCAAGCTCTGGTCTGTGTTGCTGGATTCGAGGGCTTGTAGTGCAGAGACTGAGTCGGTCAGGAAGACAGTGTTCTTTGGTGTTTCTTCCACTGAGTTGAGGAAGCTTGCTGCGTTGACCTCAGCTTTGAAATTGGAGCTGAGGGCTCCGCTTGGAGCTGACAGTGTTGTTGGGGGCTTCTTGGGCTGCAAGATGTATGCTCCGCTACCTCCATTCCTCGTTGCATTCTCTGCTGAGCCATCAGTGTAGGCAAGAGTCCACTTGCTGGCTGGATAGCGTTGGTGGATTTCGTCCAGCGCCAGGGCTCTCAGAGCGGCGTCACTTTGGTTCTGTTTGGAGGTGACGCCTGGAATGCTTGTTCTGATTTCCGCTCCTAGGCGTTGTGGAGTCCAATCTGTGCTGGTCAGAGGCTCACACTGGGTCGGGCTTGGAGTCAGAATGTCAGCATTGTTTCTCTGCTGCTCCTTTATCTGATGATTCAGGCTTTGGCGCTTGAGGCGGTTTTTGGTAAGTGCTTGGAGCTTGTCATGGAGTGGGTGGCTCTCGAGACGTTTCATCTTTTCTCCTTGGATGAAGAGTTTTTCTTCTCTTCTGGCTTCCAGGGGCTGAACTGACGCAGTCTTTTCCATTTCTGTAATGGTTGTCGTCTTCATTGCACCAAGTATAGTTCTGAGACCAAGGTTCTGTACCTTTGCCGATCTCTCGTGGAGGAACGACTTGATCCATCCGAACATCCGCCCTGTGATTCCAGCTTGGTGTATCTTCAGGAGCAAGCCCTCTCGCCACACTTTGTCAAACGCAGCCGATAAATCGAAGAACACGCTCACAACTTTCTTCTTCTCCTGGAAGGCAGTCTCGATTTCCTGCGCTAGGAGAGCCAGCTGGTCTTCCGTGCTTCGATTCTTTCGGTAGCCTGTTTGGGTTGGGGTCAACATGCTGTTTGTCTCGAGGTGCCAGATCAGTCTTCTGTTGAGGATTCTCTCCATCAGCTTACCGAGGCAGCTGATCAAGCTGATGGGTCTGTAGCTCTTGGGGTCTTTCTTGTTCTTTTCCTTCTTGTGGATAGGGACTATGTGGGCTTTCTTCCACATGGCTGGTACTGTTGTTGATTTCCAGGACTCGTTGAAGAGCAGCAAAAGGGTTTTCTTGGCGATGGTTCCCATGTGTTTAAGCATGTCATTGCTGATTCCATCAGGGCCTGGGGCCTTCTTGCATTTCAGCGCCTTGATGGCGGCTTCCAGCTCGTCCAGACGGATGGGATCGTACATGCAGCTGCTGTTGGCGCCCTTCTCTGAGGGTTGTCGGATGGCTTCTCGGACTGCTTTTGTTCTGTCTCTTGGCAACTTGACTGTACTGGTTTCCTGGTACATGTTGGCAAGAGTGTTGGCTGCTTTTTTCCCTGTTTGAAGCTCTCCATCGAGTTCTAGGACTGTTTGTTTTCTTTCCTGGACATCATCGTTGAGAGTGTGTGCGAGCTGCCACAGTTTTGTTGTGTCCTTTTCCATGTTGAGAGACTGGGTTTTCTCGTGCCAACTGTTGCGAAGCTGCTGGAGCTTCTCTCTGGTGAATTCTGCTCTGGCTCTGTTGTGGGCTGTGACGTTTTCATCAGTAGGGTTGAGTTCCATGGCTTCTCTGGTGGAGCTGAGCATGTCATGGAGTTGTTGTAGGTGGGAGTTCCATCCTGGTTTGTAATTATTTCTGGAGCCTCTCGGAATGGAGTTTTTCGCTGCCTTCAAGACAGCTTGACAGAAGAGTTCAGCATGTTGGTTCAGGTTCTGGTCTTTGAAGTCCAGTTTCCTGCAGTTTTTGTCCAGTAGTTGTTGGAACATCCCCCATTTGGCCTTCTTGTAGTTCCATCTTGGTGTTTGCTTTTGGGTGGTGGTGTTTCTCTCTTCGTTCATGTTGAGAATGACAGGCTTGTGGTCACTTCCCCCCAACTGCGAACTCACTTCCCGTGTGGTGATCTGGGCAACATCGTCCGTGGCGATGGCAAGATCAGGGCTACTAGTGGTTCGCCAAGCTCTGGAGTAGTAAGTGCATGGGTCATCTGGTTGGTTGAGAAGAGTCAGTTGGTTGGTGAGCATCCAGTCTTCTACCTCCTCACCCTTACTGTCGATCTGTCGATAGCCCCAACTCGGGGAGTGACTGTTGAAGTCGCCCGTGATGAGACAACGATCGGGGAGAATCGGTATGTTGTGAGGATCAAGCTGCTTGGCTGGTGGGGAATAGACGTTGAAGATGGCAAGGGGCTTCTTCCCGGCAAGGAGACAGACTCCTAGGCACTCTGTGGCACCATCCTGGGATCGATAAATCTCCGCTGCGGCCATCGAGTTCTTGACGAGAATGATAACACCACCTTTGTGTCCTGATGCTCTGTCATGTCGAAAAGTTTCATACCCTCGAATGGAGAAACGGTGACTGCTGTTCAGATGTGTTTCCTGCATGCAGCAAACATCAATATTCTGTTGCTTCAGAAAATTCTGAAGGTCAATTTTCTTGTTCCTCACCCCCTCAGCATTCCAGTGCATGACTTTGATCTGGTAGCCGGTAGCTCTACTCCGCCCATCCCCGGCCACGTCAGATGGGTGGGAGTCGCCAGTCGCATTGGGTGGGCCCCTTTGAGGCTGAGGGCCCGGCACCGTCTTCACCTGGCTGCGACCCATGAAGACGACACCATCACGTTGATTCATTGATGACACAATCATTTGTCGAGGGTAGCGTAGGCACCCGGTCTGCTCCCCGCCTAAAAAAGGCCAGTGCCGTTCCGTCTTCGAGGGACTGCGTGGGTTTCATTTCGGAGTTTTCCTTCTTCTAGACGAGTTTCCTTCCATGGATGATGAGTCTCCTCTACCCTCGTTTTGAATTCAGAGTGGTCTTCTCTTAGGATAGCTGCCTGCCAGGGTTGACGAGCCTATCCTGCCCGGCTATTTGACCCATAGCTGGAGGTTGGTTCGTGGGCACCTGGGCATTTCCACACACCGGTGGGCCCGCATGCCGCACGTCTAGGGGCCAACCTCCTCCGAGTCCTTGTAGTCTAGCCTGGGGCCTTGCGGTACCCAGTTTACGCCTGTCGCCGCGATGGAGGCACTACATAGGGCTTGTTGTGGAGAGGTTATTGTACTGGCAGGAGAGATTGACGCATTCTGCTCTCTTTTCGCATTGTCCTAAAAAGGACAGACGGTGCTAGCCAGCGGTGAGGGCTGAAAGCGAGAAGTGACAAGCACAAGACACTTCGCCAACACACTAGACACATCACACAACCGTTTGGCAGGCGGATGGTTCGATATCTCTCAAATTCAGGCCAGAATTTTTAGCTAAAAATCAGAAACCAGGCCAAATTTCACCTGTCATTAACATTCCTGCCTTGAGCAACATTCTTGCTCCTGGAGACCCTGACATCGTTAACTGCCCTCTGAGATAGTAGTTCATGAAGACATCCTCCGATTTCTAATAGGCCGCCTCCGCCTGGCCGATGTATTGGAGGCGGCCTATTGGAAATCGGAGGATGTCTTCATGAACTACTATCTCAGAGACATCTCCTCCTTGAGACAGGACGGCAGTTTTGCACTACCTTCTATGGTGGCTGCAGGACAAGTCCTTCTACTTTGATGTTTGGTGAGTACCCGCCACCTATAGTAGCAATCTGCTATTTGTGAGTTGGGTAAAGATATGTAATTTAATCCAAAATTTTATAAATAAATTTTCATTTAATTAATATACTTACCCAACTCACAACGTTTATTCCCTCCCGCCTCCCCGCTGTGGTTGGTACTGGGGTCTAAAAAGAGTGAGTTGGGCTTCGTTTGAAATGATAATATGGCGGCGTATGCGCACGCATACGGAAGTCAGACTGTCAATAGTCTGGCATTATGGGATGGATCACTTTCTTTTTTAGAGTGGTCTCCCTTGTTACCAAGGGTACGCGTACAGCGTTACCAAAAATTTTGGATTGTGGTGAACCGCCACGCTGTCAGTCTCTGTCTCGCGAATCACCCCGGCTGCGACCCATGTTATATTTGGATTAAAAACAAGCTCTGAAAATTAAAAATATAAAAATTTTGATCAAAATAAAATTTTCAAAATCAATTTAAAAACACTTTCATCTTATTCCTTGTCGGTTCCTGATTCCAAAAACATATAGATATGATATGTTTGGATTAAAAACACGCTCAGAAAGTTAAAACGAAGAGAGGTACAGTAAAGCGTGATATGAAGCACAGCGCAACCGCTACCGCGCCAAACAGGCTCGTCACTTTCACTGCCTTTTGCACTAGCGGCGGACTACGTTCAGTTTCTATTCTATTCTGTGAGTTCCACAGCTTGACTAAATGTAGTAATTTTGCCTTGCGCGACTTGTTTTCTTCTTCTTTTTCGTCATCTTCTTCGTCATCTCCTTCTTCTCTCTCTTTCTCTCTTTGCCTCTGTCTCTCTCTCTCCCCACTTTCTCTCTCTCCCCCCACTTTCTCTCTCTCTCTCTCACTCTCTCCCTCTTTTTCTCCCTCCCTCCAATTTCTCTCTCTCTCCCCCTCTTTCTCTAGTACTCTCTCTCTCACCCCTCCATTCTATCTCTCTCTATCCCCCCTCTCTCTGTCTCTCTCTCTCTGTCTCTCTCTCTCTCTCTGTCTCTCTCTCTCTCTCTCTCAGTGTGTCTCTGTCTCTTTCTAATATTTAAGTAGACCTTTGCCGGGGTGGAATGGAGGAGGATAGGTAGTGGGCGTATGATCCACGAAGATGCGGCATACCTTTTAACCTATGCATTGTTCCATACCTGGTATATCATAGGTCCTAGGCTGTTGCAGAGAGTGAAATCTGCCTTTTAAGTTCGAGCACAACTAAAGTCATGATTTTCATAACAATAACATTGAAACTTAGCAACTCCTGGCATTATTTTTATGCCTTTTGTTTGCACGCGGTTTCTTAATATTATTAACCTGAGACAAGATTAGAAAAAGATGAGCACAACACTGCCTCACAGGCCTGGCAACATCAAAAGCAAGGGCTTCTGCACATCTTATTCATATCTGAAATAAACCCTTTTTGAACTCAGTTGCTTTTCTTTTTGGACACGACACAATCCAGTCGAGAGACATCCTGCTTACTGTTGCGCGAGCCGAGAAAATGTTGCCTCTTTAACTTCACTGCGCTGGCTGCAAAACCCCTCCGCGCGGAGGTGTTTTCAGACACATTAGACACAGGGTGAATCATAAGAATAGTTTAAATCTCTTGTAAAATTGCTGTTCAAAGGAATAATTATTGAAGAATATTGCTATGGAGGATTTTTTTTTCTTCTGATGCCTGAAAATACATTGAAATTACGGCATCGAGTGCTGAACGTGACAAAAGAGGGATGGACTGACATGGCAATCAACACAACGACTGATTAACAATTGAATTGTCCAGTTCACTGTTGCCCGGAAGTCGGAAGGCGTGGGCTGAGGAGCGCGGGAAGACTCCTTCTGTAGAGTAAAAAGCGCGGAAGACCTTCTGTAGAGTTAAAAGCGCGGAAGACCTTCTGTAGAGTTAAAAGCGCGGAAGACCTTCTGTAGAGTTAAAAGCGCGGAAGACTATCAGACATCACGTCGTCACAACATAATTGCATAACTAACGTATGACGGCTTACTAGTGCCAGAACCACATTATTGTAGTTATCACGTGAAAAATTACTAATTTTTAAGAGAAAATTACAACTTACATTTTCACGTGAAAATTACTCATTTTCAGTTTTGGCTCGCTTCCTGACGGATTGCTAGAGCCAAAACTGAAAATCAATAATGGTCACGTGAAAATGAGTAATTAACACGTGAAAACGCTAACTGACATTGTTCATTACTATTCAGTTTCACGGGATAATGATAACTCCAGGATTTGGCACTAGTAAGCCGTCATACTCATGGGCAGCGTTTGCAGCAGAGTCCATTCCATTGTTTTCAATCACTTGTAAGGGGAGCAGAAGTCACGTTCAAAACCAGCATAATTGGCCTCTCTTGGAGTAGAGTACGTTACCTAACGAAACAGGCGAGATAGGCATTTGTCTTGCCAATCTCACCCACAACGGAAGTCACACTTCCGGAGATTTGCTCTGGTACGAACAATCTGGAGGTTTTTATGTTTCTACAAGTATCATCCTGTTGTCTAGTGATTTGTTTAAAGTGTGTTGCTCGTGGTATTTTAATACAAGCCTCCAAAAGCCTTAATTTGAAAGTTGTAGTCTTCACTTTTGTTTCTACTAATGCCAAAATGATATGAAGGAAGACTTTGTCTTCAAGTCTTTTATTTGACTTGAGCCTTTATCAACTTCTTCTTTTTCTCAATTTTTTTAATTTTAATTCAAGCCTCCGAAGGCCTTTCCTTGAAGGTTATTGCAGTCTCTACTTTTGTTCTATCAATGCCAAAATGATATGAAGACTTCAAGTCTATTATTTGACTTTATCAACTTCTAGTATCTCTCGAACAAAACATCAAAAATGAGATATTTGCAATGTTCTTGTAATCGTGAGGACGTACTTCACCCATTATGACCATGTCTTCTGTTGTCAATTTTGCAGTCGGTTGTTGTGGTTATTCACGTGGGAATATTCCGATGATAGTACCGTAAAATCCCTAGCATAAGCCCACCCCCCTGTGCACAGATTTAGGGCAAAATTGGGGGGTGGGCGTTTGCTAGGGATAGACCCCTTTGCACAAAGTAAGTGTTGTGCTCAACCGTGTAATTGAGTAAATACAAACCCAGAAAGCATGTGAGTTAGGTCGTGTGAGTAGAAGTGAAGGAAAAAAGAAAAAAAAGGACTTTGAGGCAAAGAAGGCCAACCATGAGAGAGAGAGAGAGAGAGAGAGAGAGAGAGAGAGAGAGAGAGAGAGGGTGGAGAGAGAGAGAGAGAGAGAGAGAGAGAGAGAGAGTGAGAGAGAGAGAGAGAGAGAAAAGGACTGGCTCTTCTGAAAACAACACGAGCATAGTCATTCATATAAATTTATGAGTAAAAAGAAAATCGCCAGACCTTTGCAAGGACAAACAATAACAACACAATTCCGGGAAAAAGAAACTTGATGAAATGTCGAAATGTCAACATCAATGAAGCCCTTTCTTTCTGTACAGGGAAGAAATTACACGATCGTCTTTGGAAATGAAACGTTAACTGAACTTGGATTTTGTCTTCAAAAGGCCCAATCTTTCTGAGAAAGAAAAACCCACAAACTTAGGGAAAAAAAGAGAAGAGAAACTCGAAAAAACATGAACGATGGGTGGGAGTGAGGAGAGGGGACAAAGAATAAGAAAAAAAGGAAAGAAACACGAAAAGGTAAAGAAGGGGAAAAAGATGACTTTTAGAACAGTCTGCACAAATCCTGGTGAAAGTGAGCCTATAGTCTCTTTGAAAAAATCAGGGTGGGCGTTTGCTAGGTAGTTACCCCTGTGCACAACTTTTGGCCCAAAGTGGGGGGTGGGCGTTTGCTAGATGGTGGGCTTATGCTAGGGATTTTACGGTAGTTGCTTAACCTTCTGGCTCGAGTGTATATATATAAGGAATTACGCCAGCGCAAGGGTTGTAATCAGCATTAAATTACATATTCTTACTCCGAATCACATAATAGCATTGACGCAGTCGAGATGCTAAGGTGCCTGAAAACGCTATCCCGTCTATAGTCTGAGGGAAGCAACCCAAGCAAAAAAGTAGCAAGCTTGCTACCCAGGGTTGCCTCCCGTAGCGTGAGTCACGCCACAGATCTCGTATCCAATACGAGACACCCTCATTCGACTCCTTTCAGCCAGAGAGACAGGTCGTCTTTTCGCTTTGCTCCTTGGCCGTTTTTGAGCGTCAGCCTGACGCCCTCCGGCCTCGGCTCCCCGTCCTCTCCTAGCTGGTTTCCAGTTGGTGAGATTGTTCCTTATTTTACCATTGTATTGATTCTACTGAAAAATTTTTTACGTCCTTTGGACTCAGAAGTTTCTTCAGTGGTTTCTTGTTGTGGCCTCCATTTTGGTCGCCATTTTTTGTACTAGCACGTGTTGTTTACACTGACATGTTTGGGTCCGTGCTCGGACTTTGAACGTTTGCTCAGTGCACTCGAGCACTCTTTTGCTCTACTGAAATTGTTTGTGTCCGTTTGGACTTGTAATTTTCCAGTAGCTGTTGTTGTTGGTCGCCATTTTGGTGGCCATTTTTTGCTAGCACGTGGTGTTTCTACTGAGTTGTTTTCGTCCGTGCTCGGACTGTGAACTTGCTTGGTAGGAAGTTAGTTTTAGCTGCTTTTTGTAGCTATTGTTCTATTGCTAGTTTATTATTCTGCTGAATTTCGGGTCCGTTATGGTCTTCGAATTACAGTAGTTGTTCTTTTCGGCTAGCACGCTGTGTTTCTACTGAGTCGTTTTCGTCCGTGCTCGGACGCTTAACTATCTTGGTAGGCGGTTAATTTTAGCTGCTTTCAGTAGCTATTGTACTAGCGCTAAGTTTATTATTCTACTAGAATTCTTCCTCTGTTTCTGGACTTGAATTTTACAGTAGTCTTTGTTGTTGGCCGCCTTTTGGCAGCCGTTTTTTATCCTAGCATGTTGTGTTCTATTGAGGTGTTTACGTCTTTTCAAAGAAAATCGGACTGTAAACTAACTTGGTAGGCTGTTATTTAGCTGCCTTGCGTAAGCTATTATAATTTTGCTAGTTGATTATTCTGCTGAATTTTGGGTCCGTTCTGGACTTAGCTAAATTTTCAGTAGTTTGCGTTAACCACTTGTCAGCTTGGCTGATAGTGAGGTTAATGTTTTGCGAGGGAGGGTAAGGGCAAGCGCCCTTTTTTAGCCTTACGGTTCCTCTTCTTCTCTATTTCCGGGATCGTTTTTCGGCACCAGAGCTTTGAAGTCTTCCGGCGGACGTGATGTCTCTGGACTCCTCCGGCTGGGACTCTCTTCTCTCCTTGGCCGGCACTCGGTGGCTCCCGCTTGCGGGAGTGTGCCTGAGCATGTCCCTTTGGGGATGCGGCCAGTACAAGGTATGTGCTCACAGCAGCCGTTTACGGCAGCTGCTCTTCCGGTTCCCGGAAGGAGAGACTCGCTGGAATGTGGACAGACCATGGTCCCATCCGGCTGAGCCTCGACTTACGTCAGCAGTCGCTCGCGACAGCTGCTTCCAGCTTAGGCCGGAAGTAAGAGGTTCACCGGCTAGTGCACAGACTACTGTCACGTCCGGTTCGAGCTTCGACTTACGTCAGCAGTCGTCCGCGACAGCTGCTTCCGGCTTCGGCCGGAAGTAAGAGGTTCACTGGCTAGTGCACAGGCTACTGTCACGTCCGGTTCGAGCTTCGACTTACGTCAGCAGTCGTCCGCGACAGCTGCTTCCAGCTTCGGGTGGAAGTAAGAGGTTCACCGGCTAGTGCACAGGCTACTGTCATGTCCGGTTCGAGCTTCGACTTACGTCAGCAGTCGTCCGCGACAGCTGCTTCCGGCTTCGGCCGGAAGTAAGAGGTTCACCGGCTAGTGCACAGGCTACTGTCACGTCCGGTTCGAGCTTCGCCTTACGTCAGCAGTCGTTCGCGACAGCTGCTTCCAGCTTCGGCCGGAAGTAGAGGTTCACCGGCTAGTGCACAGACTACTGTCACGTCCGGTTCGAGCCTTGTCCTACGGCAGCAGTCGCCCGCGACAGCTGTTCTTCCGGTTCCCGCCGGAAGTGTAGGTTCACTGGTTAGTGCACAGGCTACTGTCACGTCCGGTTCGAGCCTTGCCTTACGTCGGCAGTCGTACGCGACAGCTGCGCTTCCGGTTCACGGAAGTAGTGCCTCGTTGGAAAGCGGACAGACAATTATCCCATCCGGCTTGAGCTGCGCTATACGTAAGCAGTCGTCCGTGACGGCTTCTCTTCCGGCTCCGGCCGGAAATGTTAGTTCATCGGTGTGTGGGCAGCCCATGGCCCTTTCCGGTTTGAGCTTTGCCCTTTGCACAGCAGCCGTTTCCGGCAGCTTTGCTTCCGGCCTTGGCAGGAAGTGTAGGTCAAGCGGGTAGTGCACAGGTTACTGTCACTTCCGGTTCTGGCCTACGGCCTACCTTTGGGTTCCGAGCTTCAGCTCGCAGGTGGCTCAGCACCAGCTTTGGATAGCGCTGCTGTTGCTGCCGCACTTCCGGCTCCTCCCGGATTTTCCGGTTCAGTTCCCGCTGCTTCCGTTTGGTCGCCGGTGAATTTCGAACAAGGCTTGCCCTATGGATTCCTCTCTTCCTCCTCTCAGTTAGGGAATGAGCACAATCGATTGCCAGCAGGAAGGACTTCAGGCTTCTGGCCTCCTCTCTTAGCGTCTTTGTCGGGTTCCTTTGGCTTTGAGCCATCCCCTTCCATTGTCGCTTCGGACTCCAGGTCCGTTGATGATGAGCAGACGCTCGTGGGGGCTCCGGCCAGCTTCAGGGTTGCGCTGGAAGCTGCCGCGAAAGTCACTTCACGCTATTTTCTGGAAGAAGCTTCGTCTTCGGCCACACCTTCGGCGTCCGGTCCGTCAGCGATGGCTGATTTCCGGTTGGCAAAGAGAGAACAGCTACTTCCGGTTTGAAAAATCACCTTTAGTAGCTTTTCACCTTTCTCGCCTCTTCGCCAAGCCCCCCTCTTCGGCAGGGGGTTGCCTCCGGGGTCTGTTCCGTTGCTGGTTCCTCATGGTTCAGCTACGGAGCTGGCATTGGAATACCTTGCCGCTCCTGCGCAGGCTTCCTCCTTCGTGCCCTTAGCGGCTCAGAGGAAGTTGCCTTGGCCAAGGTCGTTTCGGAACCTTCTGTTGTCCTTTGCCCATCCGCGTACGCCGTTTCCGGTCACGCCGGAACTTCTTTCGCTTCTTACGAAGTCGTTGAGGAAGGATTCTGTTCTGCCGCTATGGGCAGACTCTCCTATTCTCTGAAGAAGGGGGCTGACAACTTTTGGAACTCAGTTCTATTTCCGAGACTCTCCTGCGGGCGCGGTCTCGCGCTCTGGCAGGTTCCTTGGCGCCCTTTACTCTTAGTAAAGAGCAGGACGTGGAGGAAGTGTTCTCACTCCTCTCCACACTTGGTGGATGGTCTCTCTCCGGCAGCCTGGCCTCTCAGGACAGAAGCAGGGGATTGAGACCAACAGAGAGCAGCGGTGCTCTTCTTTTGAGCTTCAGAATCTGAAAGCAGCAAAAGCAGGCCGCTCCTAAGCAGGCTATACCTAAGCGGACTCAGCCTAAGCAGCCTAAGTCCTCAGCTCAGGTGTAACAGGGGAGATTGTTTCTTTCACAGCCGTCATAGGTACGCTGGGTTTTTGGAACAACAGCTGGCCTTAGGGCTTCGGGGTTTGTAGCCTCGGCTGGAGCAACAGCCATTTCATCCGTTGGCGGTGATGGTTGTTGCTTTCCTTGTGCTTGTGGCTTCGGGCTTCGACATTCTTTCTTTTTCCCAGCGTATGGGTGCTGAGAGGTCGATTTCCGTTGAAAGGGGGGTTCTGCCTTTGGGCTTCCCCGTTTTCTCTTTGCCACGAGCTTCTGGACTTGGTCCTGGTTTGTCTTTCGCCGAGTCTGACTCTGTCTTTCTCTAGCGATCAGACGCGTTCTGGTGTTTCGTCCAAACTTAGGGTTCACTTGAGTTGGCCTCGGAAGTAACATTCAGAATTTCCTGAGGGTGCATTGTCTGGGCAATGCATGTTTGAGAAGTCATTCTTGGCTTGTCATTTTTTCTCAGGTTTTTTGGCTACTCCTCCCCTTGTGGGCAGAGGTCTAGTTAATGTTCCAGTTTTCTCGGTGCCGGCCTCTAGGCCAGCATCTTTTTTGGCGGCCGAAACTTTTGTTTCTTACTGTACCGGTGTACTTTGGGTACTTTGGTACAATGGCCGGCCTACGGGCAGCAAGGCTCTCGGCCTTAGCCTGTGTTATAGTCTCCTGCCCGTCGTGTTGCGACTTTGGCATTTTGGTTCTTGTGACGGCGGATTTCGTCTCTTCCTCCTCTCCATCATGCTTGCATGAGGTGAGTTGGGACGATTTCTGCTAGGTTGGGCTTCCGGCCTGGTCACCCTATTATCACTTGCAACTATGACTATTACGTTTTTCTCCTGAGAACTCTGGTCTCGGGAGTCTGATGGCTGGTTCGCTTCACGGTTTTCCGTTTTTCTTACCAGCCTCGTTCTTTATGTTTTGGGTTTTTTGATTCATTTTCAATTACCTACAAGCAGCCTGCTCTGCGAACACTCTGGCTTTTGTCATTTTGTTTCCGGTCTCCGGTCACATTAGGATTTGGCCACTGCGGGTCCGCATTTCCGGTGCTTACGCACTACCATAGGTCGCTTCGCCCCCATTTTACCCCTCTCTCTGCTTTTGCAGGGATGGGTAGGGGACGACTGGTGACCGTCTCCCTTGAGTTTTGCTCATTGAGTTGGACTCTGGTACTTGGTACTCAGGCGTCTCTCTCTTTCCCTTTTGGAGTTTGGTCACTCTTCTGGAGCTGACTGTTCTCTCAAAGGCCTTTCGGGCCTCACTCCATCCCAAAGTTTTCTTACTTTGGCATGTTTGCCTTATGGTCTCCGTGAGGGTCGGTCCTTTTCAGGGCTTAGCCGTAACCTTACGCACGGATCTTTTCCAGGGCATTAGCATTTCCTTCCATTTAAGGGGGGGGGGGGGGGCAGCTTGTCCTTCCCCCTACTTGGTCGGGTTTTTCCAAGACTGGGGTCCTTTTCCGGACTGTTTTACGGTTCAGAAGATTGGAAGAAGTGCTGGGCACAGCTTACTGGCTCTCTGATGTTGTCTTTCGCATTTCTTGCCTGAGAGACATCTCGGCTGTCAATCAGGTTGGTTCTCGGTCCGTTTTCTGTCTTTTGGCAGTGGGCCAGTTCCTGGCAAGGGTTTAAAGTGAGTCAGAGGTTTCTTTCTCACGGGATCCTTTCCTGACTTTTGGCAGTGGGCCAGTTTCTTGGCAGGGGATTTTCTTTCCCTCCGCCTTGTCATAGCTATATGCTATCTTTCCCTTGGCTCGGCCCGAGCTCTTTTCCAGGGCCTAGGCCTCCTCCTTGGCCTTCTTGGTCTAGGAGGTTGGATGATGTCCTGCGCACAGTTTCTGGCGTTAGGATTTTGTCTTATCAGGTTCTGCAGACATTGCTGCCCTCGGTCAGGATGGGTCTCGGTCCATTCCTTCCTGGGCGGCAGCTGGTTTATGTCTCTCCAGAACTTTAGAGTGAGTTTGAACTTTTTTGATCTTACCCACCACCTTGTTGGAGTTATCTGCTATTATGTGATTCGGAGTAAGAATATGTAATTAAATTTTCATTTGATTAATATACTTACCCGAATCACATAGGTAATTCCCTCCCACCTTCCCCGCTTTTAGTTTCTATGTATTCTAGAAGTCGAATGAGGGTGTCTCGTATTGGATACGAGATCTGTGGCGTGACTCACGCTACGGGAGGCAACCCTGGGTAGCAAGCTTGCTACTTTTTTGCTTGGGTTGCTTCCCTCAGACTATAGACGGGATAGCGTTTTCAGGCACCTTAGCATCTCGACTGCGTCAATGCTATTATGTGATTCGGGTAAGTATATTAATCAAATGAAAATTTAATTAAAAATTTTCGAGTATCAATAACGTGGAACCCTGAGCGTTGTCTTCAACGTATAGACAAGCAGTTGTAAAGTCATATCCAAACCGCATTAAGTGCTTTCCTTACCAAAATCCCAAACCAAAATCTATCTGTCGTTTTGCAGAAAAAGATGAAGTCGAGGACGAGTTATCAGCATTTTTGTGGGCGCCATTTTTGTTTGTGGGTCAGTCACCGTGTATCACTTTCTATCTGTCGTTTTGCAGAAAATAACGAAGTCGAGGACGAGAGAGAAAAGAGCGGCTTTGATGGCGCCGTCGCTCCGACGGAAGAGAGCAAGCTCTACATGTCCATGCTACCCGGCATGAAATCCACCCTGCCCAGACCTCTGCCCTCCGCCGCTACCCGGGGTGGGGCCATTGCTGCCAAGAGAGCCTACGACGAACTTCCCCACGTTCAGAAACGCGGAGTGGTCTGCGACTGCTGTTTCAACAAGTGCCGCCCCAGCGTCCTGGCTCGCTACTGCTAGACCTCCAGGTCTAGGCTTCCCAAGGCCTACTTCATGGCCTCCTTGGGGCCTCCTTCTGGTCTCCTAGGGCCTCCAAGGTCGCCTGGACCTTTTGCAGATGTTGTTATCGCTGTTACTGCCATGGCCTATCTCTTCAACTGCCTGAAGTTGACTTTGGTCTAATTACTGGCGCGCCGGTTGTGGGGAATGGACGTTATATATCGGTATACATGCTTCGTGTTGATTTTTGTTGGTCCCTTTGCTAACCGCTTCAAAACAAGTCAAGAAAATGTGTGTGTTGTTTGTCCTGTAAATTTCTATCACTTATCATTACTGCGAGTATGCAAGTTGATTTTTTTCCTTTTCCAACGATTAAAAATGGCAGTAATCAAACGCTTCTCTTCTCGCCTTTATTTCTGTTTCTCTATTGCAAATTACTATCAGCAGTCTTGATCGCCTGTTCTCATTGCATATAATGCTTATCAAACTTTTAGGAGAATGATGTACGTGAAATCCATGATATATTGCAGTTAATTAAAGCTTAGCTTATTAAATCTGAAGAACTTGTAAGTTCACTTACAACTTTATATATCAACACTATACTCAATCACAAAATTATCCAGGTTATTTTATTTTGTGCTTGAAAGAGTTCCTTGAAAACGTTACTAGTGAACGACACTCATTATTTTGTTCGAAAAATGTAAAATCTCGATGAACTTTAAACGGAGACTCACCCATTTTTATTGTTGAAAAGGTTTCATATGTTTTATCAGTACAACGAAAATCAGAGAAGAAATAGACACAGTTTCGGTTTTTTCACCCATCATTCTTTAACTTTTGAAATTTGTTTTGTTCTTTTCATGATCACACAGTAGAGAAAGGGGGAATGTACGTTCTGGCTCACCGATTCCGACAGACCCTAAATATTAACGCAAAATAGGCTTCTGGACTAAACTTTTACTAAAATGAAACATGCGACAAAATCAGAAAAATACTGCATAAATCCATACCAAAAAAAATACAGTAAAGTAAGGTTGTTTTGAACCAATGCCGGGTCTGTCGGAATCAGTAACCCAGAACGTACATTCTCCCGTTCTCTTATACAACGCTAAATTTAGTTTCCATTGAAATATTAACTGGTTGAGCCACTTTACACGCTCTCCACTGAAACAGCCAGCGTGTGTTTTGATCCAATCTGCCCGTCGTCGCCAACACTACCGTATTGATCTGGTAAAGACAAACACTGAGCCAGCGTGTGTTTTGCGAGGCCTGCAAGCTTGTCTTCTATATTCCTCCAATGGCAAGACAAGATTAAATCATGTAATAGCAACAGTTACGTCACGTCCGCCCAACACTTGGTGTTGATAGTAACATAGCATAGTGATTTTGTCATTTTTCCTGGTGCTGTGGTGGTGTGAAGACGTGTTTTCTGTGAGAAAAGTGTTTTGCCTGTCTCAAGAATCTATAGAGTTAGCTCCAGGAAGTTAGAGAAGCAAACGCTGCACAACAAGCTCTGTTGGATTATTCTAGACAATCAACTTATTTAATTCTTCCTGAAAATATGAATCAGCAAACAGAACAAGAAGTTAGGAATTTATCACAGTCAGACACTTCTTCTAGTATGGAGCAGGATGATCATGGACTTCATACTGGGCTCAGTCAAGACTTTGAGGTGATTGATTTACCGAATGTTGACACTGAAAAACTAGAGAGTTTAAAAAAACACATTGAGTACCATACAAAACTTCTTGAATTTTACAAACAACTTGATTCAATTTTCCAAGAGAGAGGACATAAGGCTGCAGAAGAGTTTGAATTGAAAGCAAATCTCCCCAAAAAGCCAATACCTGTTACCTTCCAAAACAAACGGGGAAAGAAATCAAAAGTCTTGACTTCACTTAGAGGGTCGGAGCTCCTAGAGGGTCTAAAAAATCATCTGTACTATGATGGTTCAACAAGCGAATCTTTGTTGTTTAGTACAAGCCGAACAACAGATATTGAGGAACTCAAACAAAAGCTTCTTGTTTGTGAAAAACAATACAAAAGTAAAGCAACAGATACCCTAAAAATTGTGGTTGTTTATGGACAATATTTAGAAGTGCTGAGGAGTAGACATTTTGGAAGATTCAAGGGTGTTTGTTTAGAAGTGTTACGTATAACACCTAGATGGGCGAGAGATCTCATTAACATAAGCATTCTTCTCAAGACATATCCCAAATTCCAACAACTAAATCTTCCAATAAAAACAATGTTGTCTCTTCGCAAGCACATCCATCAAGCCTTGGAAAACAATGAAGAGGAAGCAGCTTTTTGGATTGGTAAGTGTTATTTCTCTCTATTTCATACATTTGTTTACTGGTAACCAACGAGGGGATCTGCAGTTCCCCTCCTTAGTAACGATGAGCATAATGGTTTATTTTTAGCATAGCACTATTAAATATGTATTTGTTTACCTGTAACTAAGTAGAGGAACTGCATTTCCCCCCCTTAGCAACGATGAGCTGGATTGGTCAGTGTTATTTCTCTCTATAGCATACATTTGTTTACCTGTAACTAAGTAGAGGAACTGCATTTCCCCTCCTCAGGGATGTTGCTACAAATCCATACCTATAGGACAAATGTCCTGAGTTCTTCAGCATCAATAGGACATTTGACCGCTTTCAGAAAGTCTAATAGGACATTATGAATTTGCGCCAAACAGCTTATAACACATTCCATGGAATTGTTCCAAAGTCATGTGCCCACACACACACGCACACACACACACGCACACCCACGCGCGCGCGCTGTAGAACACATACATAATATAGTAAATACATCAACACAGTGTGTGTGTTATGTTGTATTTGTTTAGTTTCAAAGAAACCACAACAAAGAAACCAACATGAACAACTTCAGAGCTCTTACTTTGATTACAAACTGCATGATTTGGATAAAAGTTGAAAAACAAAATGATCGGTTTGATCTAATGCTGATCTTTTGCAGGCTTTAGGGTTTTTTTTCAGCGGCATAATTCAGTGCTTCGTCTCGTATCGAAAACAAAAGCAGACGACAAATTTAGTCAGTTGGAGTTGTCTCCCGTACTCCTGCAGCATGCACTGATCTAAAAATAATCCACTATAATAGACGGTTATACCCAAACGGCGCATACCGCAAACGGTTCGGGAATTCCCGACAAAAGAAAAGATCTGCACTGGCAACTCCAGTGTCAGCTGAACACGAGAGCGTTCGGTCTTTTAGAAGATTTGTATCTTGAAATGAAAATTAACGAATATCGCGCTGTCCGAAGGAATGGAGTACATATCGGACAATGACCACGCTCAGACTAAAACGATAGGACATCTGACCGACATGCGGCAATGTGAATCGGACATTTGGGGATTTTCATCGATAAATGTCCAATGTCCGACGCTAACGACATCCCTGCCTCCTTAGCTACAAGTTTTCATTCTTTTTGTTTATGTTTTCAGAATAACCGGTGGATCCGGCTGGGAAAACGTGCCGTGCTTCACTGCTCTACTTCGCTTCAAAGGCTGCCTTCGGGCGGCCGCCGAGTGTTAACTTATTCAATTGACTTGTTTATTTGATTCAAGCTTTTGATAAGTGTACTTGGTGGCTGCTTTGAAACTCAACAAAGCCTACTCCCCTTTCACAAACACTTCCCCAACGCAAGCAACGTCCTTTTCCCCGCTGCAGTCAAAACAAAGCTGTCATAGCGGGTTTTCCCGATTGACAAATTCTTATTACACACTCAGACTATTTGAAGCCGCGTTTGTCCTCCAGTGCCCAATTGCATAAGAATATTCTGGTGATGAATAAACGCGCTTTGTGTCATTAGCATCTAAAGATTTCTTGTTTACAATAGTTGTGTTGATCTGATGAAGCGCGGAACTGATCTTAGGGTTGTCATGGTGAAACACTCGCTTCTGAAACAGTGCTTCCTTGTAGTTATCATGCGATATGCTCGACTTTACAACCTGTTTGCTTACACCCTTTGCTTTTTTAACCACCCCTTTCTCACTTGCAACACTGTACATCTTTGCACGCAATCCAACATACTCCTTAATTATCTTCCCATTCATTTCATCTTTCATCTTTCCAATAACCTTCTTGTTAACATTTGAGTGCAATGGTGATTCTTTAGGGTAGTCGCAAGTGTCATAAAAAGAATCTTTTCCTTTTACTGCAGGACTTTCAGCTTCTAGATCTTTGTAAACGTCATCCGCTGGAATGTCAAGTAAGAATGAATCTGTGTCTGTGTAAAGTACTCTCGATTTGGGATATCTTGGTTTCAAATAATCATACAAAAACTCAAGCATCAACAGTTTTGACAACTCTAGCACAGTAAAGCCTATGAATACTGGTTTGTCAAGCTTGACTACAAGTTTTTTCATTAAGATACCATACAGCTGTTCATGAAAGTATTTAAAGTCTTGATACTGTGGTTTGGATGTCAGCTTGATGGCCTCATTTTCTCTTGTAACAAGTCTAACATCCTTTCTCTTGTGTGGGTTTTCCATTGTCTTACCAAAGCAACTGTTGTTCATCAGTTTAAAAAAGTCTTTCTCTGATGCATCAGCGGCTTTGGTTCTCAGTTCTGTGTTTTTCATGATGTAAGGTTTCATAAACTGTTCTTGATCAAATAAAATTATACGATGAACAGCCTTCAAAATCAATCCATGTCTAATGTAAAACTGTAACAGTCTGTAGTGACACACATACTTCTTTTTGTGAAACAGATTGGGCACCAGCTTTGGAGGTTCTCTTGGGTTTACTTTTAACCTCTCAGCCGCTAAAGGATAATCATTATGTAGATCATGAAGTGATAGTGGATAGTCTAAGTCAACTTCTAGTATCCATCCCTTTCGACTGTCTGGGCCTGCTTTTAATATTGTCAGCACAACACATTGTGAAAATGGTCCTGAATAGATCTTAAAGTTCCGAAGTGGAAGCGTCTGACACATTGCCCAACCATACAAATTGTTTGCATCTAGATACATGATGTAATTAGAAGGTTTCATAGGATCAAAGTCGTCCAAGTATTTGTTGTTGGCTTTGCAGTAATTGTGTGAAGCCATACTGATTCCTCCACGTAGTCCATTTTCAATCATCTGAAGTGTAGGTAGATCTGATAGCAAGTCAATCTTTACTCCTGTAAATCTAAGAAATGCATCCCAGCTCATGCCTGGTGCAGATATGTAATGTGAAGGATCTAGATTGTAGTGCTTCATACATGTTCTTCTGTAATTCTCAAATATATCTGCAAGTAAACAAACATCAGCCAACAAATATTGATCATGATAATCACCCATTGTATTACATCCTAATTTATTCCATGCAGTCTTAGCGTGTTCATAGTCTTCGTCACTTATACCTTTACCCTTCAGCCGTGAGAAGTAAGCATCCTTTGGTGGTAACTCATCTTCATCAAACCTCTCCCACGAATCCATGTATTCATATGGATAGACTCCCTTTCTAACTAAGTCACTGTCAAAGTACTTACATGTGATTGGGAAAGCAGTTAGTGATGAAGATAAAGACTCAAGTGTTCCCATCAGATGTTGAGCAGAATCGTAGAAGTATAAACTATTCAGAGTAAAGGCCATGTACTTTTCTGAAGACTGCGCAATGCATCTTGCTTTGTATTCATCAGTTACTGCCTGCATGATCAGATGTGAATCATAACCGCGCAAGTTATGGAAGAAGATTGGAAGCTTCCAAGTCTTAGGATCAAACTTTAATTGTAGATTACATTTGCTGTGTGCTGCTCCTCGGAACTGCCCACTTACATGATCATGATCTCTTACTATTGGATTGTCTGTGTTTGGTGTTAGACTTTGTTCGCATATCCAACACTGTGTGGTAGAGTTAAACTGTTCTTGGTCTTCAGGTTTCATAACAATGTCTGAAAGATTCAGTTGTTTGGAGCAGTCATTTCGCACTTGGTTCATTTGCTGTAAGAAGTTCTTTGCTGCATTAGGTCCTCTGTACAATTGCGGTTTAGAATGTTTACCATCTGAACTAACAACAATAAATGCATATGAACAGACTTGATGATTACTTAGAGTTACTGTTTTAGGTAGGTCTTTTGGTAAAGGTCCTTCATATGGCACAATGATAGATTCAAAGTCAGCATAAACAACATAAGGACTTTTCTGTAGTTTGCATACATTCTTAAAATACACTTTGCTGTCTGGCGGTGGTGTTGTTAACTTCACAACCGCATCATCAACGCTCTTACAATGTTGCTTGTGTATAAGTGCTGCATGAATTGATGGAATACGCAAGAGACATCGCCTACAAAAGTCTTGTTTACTATTGTGATTGCTTGTGCTCGCCATCAGTCTACTCATTGTACGAATCAAAGTGTAATGATATTTTACACCATCAGTCATTAGTAACATGTCAACATGGTTAGTATCACAATCACCAATCGTTGGTGAGTTCTTTGATATTCTGACTGGTTTCAGTTCATCTTCCTCATCCCACGTGTAAACATTTACGGTGATGGGTTTGTTTTGCTGTTCAAATTTGTCAATGCTTGTAATGCTGACAGGAAATTCAATACCAGTAAAGTTTAGTTTATTTCTGTATGCATGATAGTTAGACACTCTTTCTGCATTTTTCTTTACACTGTACAGTCTTGCCAGAACACACCACATAAAACATTTGTCATCATCATTCTTTATGTTCAGCACAGCACGTTTTTTGACAAGAGCAGGAGGTAAAGGTATGTAACTTCTACCTCTGATGGGGGCAAATTTACTTAGCTTCAATTCTATTTTTAGAATTTCACCTTCTGACCATCCGGATCCTTTCATCTTTGCATCCTCTGCAGCTTGCTCAAACCGTTTCATCATTTCATCTGCCCAGTTTCCATTCAATTCTGCCATAGAATTAAGTGCTAGTTGTCTGGTTGAAACATGAACTTCTAGCACCTCATCACTGACTGTTTTGTATTTTATTAAACTGACTATCTGCACTTTTACTGGAGGTTCAATCAACAAATTGTTTGGAATTTGTTCAATGGCGTCTTGCACACTGGACTGCACATTTTGAGGATCCGTTACTTGTAATTCAACGGTGTCAAATACTGTCGATAAAGATTCTAATACAGAGTCTTCCATCGCTGTGAGTTTGATTTTATAACTCAAAATAAAAATATAAATTAAAAAAATGAAGTTGCTTAGAATTCTTTCTCAGAGCTTCCATTTTTGTTAACACTATAAAATCTGAAATAAAAAATCATTTAACATTTGTACCACGTGGAACTAATTGTAATTCCTCTTTTACAAAGGCTCTTTGCGGTGCTGGTTCTCTCAAGTAATATATAGGTGGATTTGTCTCTACTACTCTCTTGATTTCATGAATGTCAATACTCCAGATTGGATCCGTTGCACGCTTCCTGCTGTCACCCTCAGCTTCACCGGGTGCATATAAATATCTGACTTTCTGATTGAAAGGTAGTAATGCCACTGGTGTTGTTGACTTTGGAGCAACAGGTATTGTTTTCTGTTTGATTGCATCAACTGGTCTTAACCCTGTAGCTTTAAATACCTCCAGATTCATTGCTCTAAGTACTGATGGTAATCTTTTGACCCATTCAGTGTTACGCAATTTACTTTCTGTGTCCAAAAATTCCTGATGGTACTGATATGAAAACAGTTTTTCTGCCAACTGTTTGTTAAAGCTCTCAACAATAGCCTGTGACCTGTGGTTTCCTGGAATACCTCTCTTCACTGTAACATGATGTTTTAACAGAAGCTGGTTGACAGCTCCTTTAAACTCCTTACCATCATCGCACTGAATCATTCTGGGATACTTTAGTGGTCCACGTCTGTAAATTTCTTGCAGGGCAACAGCTGTAGCTATAGCACTTTTCTCTGTCAACGGTTCAGCATCTTTGTATCTTGTTGCAACATCAACTACAGTCAGTGCATACTTATATTTCTTCCTTCTGACTGTGTCATGCGGTAAATACAGCAGGTCTATTTGATGAGTGTCATTCGGTTTAATGTTAACAAAGTGTGGTCGTGTAATTTTTCTTGGTGCAGGTAAATAGATCTGCCAAACTGCCTGCTTTGACAACCATTTCTTTGCTGTATCTTGAGAAACACCTGCTGCGTCACTGAGCTTGTCAATAGCAGTTCTTCCTTTCCAGTATCCTTTTGGGGAATAATATATTTTAGATAACAAAGCATCACTCATGGTTTTTTAAATGACAGAATATTAAGATTTGACAGCACGCGCAATAAAGTAAACAACAGCCATACCAATAACAATGAAAACAATCTCGCCCACCTTCTGCTCTTCTGAAGGCTGATAAAAGTCACCCAGTTTTGGAGGAGCACTTGTCTTCATTTTCTTTCCAGTTACAAGATAGTATTCTTGAATGGCTGCATCAACATTGGCAAAGGTTTTGTTTGCATGTCCTTGCTGCCTGAGTTTATCATTCATAAAGTCTAACTGCGCAATTCGTTTCTTCTCGTATTCATCCTGTGCTTTCGCCAGTTGTTCCATGGCTTTGTTGTGCCTTTCCCTCTCTTCACCATTTTGCAGTTTAGAAAACAAATAGTTGCTGCCAGAAAATGCAAGCGCATTTACAATCGCACCTCCCACCATCATAACCAAGCTAGCCATTTTATTGTCTTACATGTTTATATTTTCTGGAATAATTCCTTGCTTCACCAGGAAGTCTTTTGTTGCAAAGGAAGCTGTCACAACACCAATTAGTTTAGCACCGTCTTCGAAGTCTAACTTTCCCAAGTCGGCTGGTTTCATTCTGAGGAGACTTTTACCCAGCATTGTGTAACCTACACTCAAGCCTCCAATCACTGCAGCGTGATAAACTAGATTAACTATTGTCTTTTCAGAACTCATTTTTATGTTATCAAAATTAAAATATTAAAATTATTCCATATGAAATGAATCCACTGCAGGTACTACTGTGGGCTTTTTTATTGTTTGTACTGCTTTGTTTGTTGGTTTTGGTGTTTCTGATTTTGGTGTTTCTGATTTTGGTTTTTCTGACACTTTATATTTGCCTTGCCAAAGTTTGTAAAGCAAGTATCCACCTCCTCCAACAACAGCTGCTACAGCTACTTTTCTGTATGATAGAAATGAAGATTTTAATTCTTGATCAGTTTGTGTGACCTTAGTCACTTCAGGAATGTTTGGTGTCTGCTCAACTTCAGACATAATGTTCTGCTTTGCCTTTTGATTTAACTTTTTTTGTCTGTTCCATTCGGCTAGTTTTTTTCCTGCTTCTACTCTACCAGGTTTCTTTGTCACTGTGTTCACTTCTGGTATTTTCGTCTGCTCCACTGTCTGCTTCAACTGATCTGTCATCTTTTTTATTCTGAAAATTAATGTGTTTGAAAGTAATTAATCCAGCAACAAATGGTACTAATAAAGCACCAAATCGATAATACAGGTCACAGGCAAGAGATTCGAGGGACTTGGAAACAACAGGGTCATGAGTTAGATCATGTGTTAAGTCTTCCTCCGAGTCGAGAGGTGTAAAATGTCCAAAAATCTTTGTGTACAAACCTATAACAGTCTGTCCAATACTTCTAACCATCTTAGAACCAAGCACTGATTCATACCGTCCATGATACTTTTCTATATCTTCTGAGGAAAGATGTTGTACTTCTTCCACAGTTAACTGCTGCCCAAGGTAGTGTTTTGTTTTTCCACAAACAGCAAGTGAATACAATCTTTCTTTTTTATCAGGTATAGTCCTACTGTCACAGATTTCAATATCTGTAGCAGTCTGCATCAGCAATTCATCACAGTTCATTTTATTTTGATGCAGAATAAAATAAAAATCTAGTAATTAAACTTGAGTAAGAACTTAGGTAGGAACTTAACAAGAACTTAGGTAGGAACTTAACAAGAACTTAGGTAGGAACTTAACAAGAACTTGAGTAAGAACTTGACAAGAACTTAGTAAGAACTTAGTAAGAACTTGACAAGAACTTGACAAGAACTTGAGTAAGAACTTGACAAGAACTTGACAAGAACTTGACAAGAACTTAGCAAGGATTTCTACAAACATACATACTGAACTGGTTGATCAGTTTTTAAAACCAGTTTCGAGTGCTTAGAAGATTTCAGATTATTCTTTATTCTTTCTCTCTCCTGTTTGTTTTCAATGACATCATTTTCTCGAAGACACTCTTCAAAACTGTCACGGTCCTTTGAATAGAACAATGTTATTGTTTTGAGTTGCTCTCTAAAGTCTTTCAGAACTGCATTGTATTTTTGTGTTAATATCCAAACTGATATTAATGCATGTCGTCCACTGAATGCAAGCTTTGCTAGTGCACTTTTCTTTCTAACAATGTCACGTTCTGCTGCACAGTCATCAATAATAAACAGTGTTGGCGTGTTCTGAAAAAGATCGAAATAATGCTCCAAGCAAACATTTAGACGATCAGAAGGATTTACAATAAATATATTTTGATCAGACCATATGAATTTTCTCTCCTTGTATGTTCTGTTATGCTTTATGGTTGGACAGAATATGACTATGTGTTCAAAGTGATTTATGTAAACAGTCTGTAATAAATCCAAAACATATCTTGTTTTGCCGCAACCTGTTGCCCCACAAATCAAAGAACAGTGTGGATCTTTTGGAAGAAAATCTAGATACTTCATTTTAACACGTTCAATAAACAATATCCTGTAATCTGCTTTCAGAGATGTTTAACTGCGCATCTGACACAACAAACACGTAGATCTTAACTGATTTACTACTACTCCCTACTTCCTTTTCAATTTGTATTGTGATTCCTTCTGATCCGTTTTCAATTCGCCTTCCACTTCCATGCAGTTTGTTGTCGTCAGTTGTTCTGAGATCCAGCCATAACGCATATTTATTTGTCAAGAAATCTTCTACGCCAACACCGTGTAAATGTAGATCTTTAGCCACAAGATCAGATGTTGGGTCTTTCAATCTTCCTCCAGTAAAGTACTTTCTTGCTTCATCATAGTGTTGGTATGGCAGCAAATATTTGGTTTGGCTGCCCTTCAATTGTGCAATATACTCTATTGATTAGTGGATTGTAAAACTTTTCTATTTGCCTTTCATATGAATCTTTTGGTTCCTCAAACAACATAAGTATTCCCTTCATTGACCTAGCTGGTGTATTCAAGTTAATGTTCCAGATTGGATCAGCCTGGCTTTTTGAAAGTGTACTGTGATTCAACACTCTTTCATAATAGATAGGCAGCTTAGAACTGTACTGATTTTCTATAAGTCTAGCCAGTTCAGGATGGTTTACAACATCAAACTCTAAAGAAATTCCAGACACCTTATACTTTGCTTCCGGGTCTTGTGAAAGCATAACACGATCATAACTATTGAAAGTCAGGTCGTATGACAGCCTGTCACGCAATGCTCCTTGATAGAAGGGAGGATGTGAATTTATGAGTTCAAAGTCAAGTGGAATACAAAATTTGTTTCCAAAAGCAACATTGACAGCGTTATCTTTTTTGTTATTGTCAGCTTTATCTCCTGCTCCTATTCTAACTTTTATCCCATTGTCTGACTGAATCCCTTGAAACACTCTGTTTTTCTTTTCATTGTCAGTCAACCAATTATCTGCGTAAACTAAAAAAACATCTGCATTATTCAATGACATCACTTCCCGCCCTTCCAGTTTGACAGTAATCTTCCTCACAATTGCTCTTCCTACATTATAAGCCAAAGTCCTATTTTCATCTGAGCCAGATTCTAATTCTAATTTGAATGATAGTCTTACAGTGCCTGGTACAATAACATCGTTCTTACCTAGATTAGGAAACCTAACAGTAAGTATTTCATTCTGATCAATAGTAGAAGGATTATTTGTAACTATAACTGTTTGCCTTATTCCTTTTACCCCGAGAGGCTCTTTCAGCCTTCTGTAAGGATCAAGAACAGAACCGAACGATTGTGCCATCTTTTTTTATTTTCAAAATAAAAAATAAGTTACAAATGGCAGAAGGTGGATTTGAAGATTTATTTGAGCCAGCGGACGACATGAGCGAAGCAATCCCTTTGGTTCCCTACCATCATTCACTGCATTATGAGGTGGCACGACATGAACTTCTGGAAGGTAAAGTTAGAGATTTCTACAAAAGTTTAGGAGAAGAACCTGATGTTTTAGATCCAAACCAGTTCAAAATGGAAGCAAATCATTTATATACAACTAGCGATAAAGGAGAAAAAGTCCAACTTACATATAAATCTAATCCTGCTAAGTTTCTATCAAAAGTTTCACTAAAACAAAAACTTACTGCTAATCGACTTAGGCAATTAGATATTGTGCCTAGCACACGGTCATCACCTTCCCATGTTGTTTCCTTACTTCAAAAAGCAGAACTAGGACTACCAACTGCTACTCAAATAGAATCTGTTCCATTGCAAGATCTTAATAAACTTGCAGATGAGGCTGATCAACTTATACAAGAGATAGAGACTTCTTTTTCTGAGGAAACTTCACTGAAGACTCCACATGAACTATTACCTATGAGAGAAATAGAAGCCCTTAATCAATCACTACAAACCATCAGAGGTGAAATAGCAAATAATCTGTCAAAACTAGGTCAGCTGGATGAAGATATAAACAAAGAGAAACAAAAACTTGCTGATGCTGATGATTTGAACCTAGAACAAGAAGTAAAAAACAGAATTTCTAAGCGTTTAAAAAATTTGCAGGAGGAGAAAGCCATAAGGTTAGAAGTTCTAAGTAACAATAGAGAACAACTGAGAACACAGGTCAGCAGAATAAAAAATACAATTCAAAGAATCCTTTACGAAGACACAACTCTTGCTATCATTTGCTTATGAAGATCATGATGTTGTTCTATTGCTTAGTCAGTCCTAGAAATAATGTCCTAGACCTGTCTTACCTGCTGTTATCAGTATTTTTGCCCTCTTTCATTACGATGCTATGGTATTTCTGTGGGTCTCCACATGTGTTTGTTTATAAGGCGGAAGTGACCTCCCCTTGTACACAATAGGCCCTCAGAGGAAGCCTACGGACAGACTAGAATAGAACATGCACATAACACAGAATGTCTGCACAGCACACACACACACACAGCAATACAGCACACCGTCTTGTACCTCCTTCTGCCCTGCCGAAGTCGGGGTATCATTTTTAATCCACCGAACAATTAATATCCACAGCCATGTGTGTCTCCTGCCTCCGAACACACACGCTACAGAGCTCGACTCGATGTGCGCAGTTCCGTATAACAAGAAGAGCAAATGCTCGATCGAGTCACTTTCGCAGTTCTGAATATTATATGAGGCATCAGATGGACAGGAAGAAATTGCTATTCACAACACAATACAGATGTAAATAATTTGATGTAAAGAATAATCCTATAAAGTTTGAATCAAATCCGATGAATAGTTTCAGAGATATGATATTTCAATTTTTTTCCTTCAAGACATACCTGTGACCTTGAAAAAGGTCAAAGGTCACCAAAGCAGACGTCAAAGTGTAGAGGTCACTGGGAGTCACGTTCACATAAAATTTGAGCCCGGTCACTTTTATAGTTTCCGAGAAAAGCCCAACGTTAAGTTGTGTGTTGCCGAACAGAAAAGGCTAGTTATCTCCCTTGTTTTTCTGATAACGTTCGTAAAAGGCTACAGATGTAAATACTTTGATGTAAAGAATAATCCTACAAAGTTTCAATCACATCCGATGAACTTTGTCAAAGATATAAAATGTCTAATTTTTCCTTTGACGCTGACCTGTGACCTTGAAAAAGGTCAAAGGTCAACGAAACCATCGTTAAAGTGTAGAGGTCATTGGAGGTCACGACTAAACAAAATATGAGCCGGATCGCTTTGATAGTTTCCGAGAAAAGTCCAACGTTAAGGTGGTGTCTACGGACGGCCGGCCGGCCGGCCGGCCGGACAGACTAACACTGACCGATTACATAGAGTCACTTTTTCTCAAGTGACTCAAAAATTATTTTCCAAATTTCCCCACTGTGTTTTATAAAATAATCATATTATGAAAGCACTTACATTCTTATCTTAGTTGTTATGTATTCATTGTTAGTAAACATCGGCATTATTCATGTTTTACTTTAAACGCAATCATTGTTATTTATAGATCACAGGCACCTGATGTAAGTAGGTCACACACGTGTAAATGTTGTGCCCAGTCCTTGTTTTTGTTTCTGTTATTATTTTAGTTAGCAGGTCTAGTTGAGCACGTATTGAGTGTCATGTGCCCACTGCTAGTCATTGTGCATTTTAGTTAATGGACTGATGGTGTCATTTGTGTGGAGTCGACGCGCGTGCGAGGATGTGTATGTGTGGGAGGGGGGGGGGGGCGCGGGAGATGGAAGCTTGCTGTATGTTATGTAATGTATATATTGTGTGTGATACGTGGAAATGTGATACTATTTATTTGCATGTATGATACAGGTACAAATGTGATAATTGTAGGCTTATACTAGTGATTACTGTGTGTGATACATGAAATGTGATATGAATGCTGTTTTTATATGTTATACTCTTACTTTCTCCCAAGCGCAAGACAAATTCTTCTTTGAAAATTGAAGCCAATAAAATTTGAGTTGAGTTGAGTTGAGTTGAGTTGCTGAAAGAATTAGAACGCTTTTCAGAGAGCAGGGAATCACAATAGCTAGTATACTAACTGCGTTAGGATTTGCAATAAGCACATTAGTGTTAACATTCACAGGTGGCACTGTCACACCTCCACCTCCACCTTCACCTTCATCTCCATCTGATCCGGGATGGGTAAAGAAACAACTCAAACACATTGCAGAACTATTAAAGAAACTAGCAGCAAAAGCTTTGGATGCACTTCCAGGAATCATTGGTTCAATTGTTAGCTGGCTGTTATCTTTTGCAGGTAAAGTTGTTGGTTTCATGGCTGAACATCTCTGGACTCTAATAGTTTTAATTGCGGGTGTTCTGCTAACGAGAATAAAGCAAACGTAAGCCTACACCCACTCCACCAATTACTAGAGCAGTCTTCTGCGATTCATGATCATCACTAATACTAACAGCTTGATCATCACTAGTGACAGAATGATCTTCACCTGCAGCGTGATCTTCACTTGTCACGCTTTGTTTCTGTTCATTGTGATATGGCTGTAACATCGTTCTGATTTCTGAATTCAGTTCTTCACCCTTTCCAAGCGGCTGGGTGTCACTAGCAATAATGATTTCATTGTTATAATTTGTTATTGTTCCAATCTGCAGCTGGAGATCAGAAGGTAACATGTAAAGGCCGTTACCAACAGCAAAGTCAACTTTTGATCTTGCATAACGGAGAGAGTCTTGATACCTTTTGATGCTGGAAGGCAGATCAACTGCAGAGTTTATGACATCTTCTAAATTTGATAACAACTGTTTCTGCGCACCAAACCCTGTGCTTGTTCTCAGTATGTTTGATCGTGTCTGTGCCTGCGAGCCTAGCAAGCACCACGCATATGTTCGGATAGATTCATTGATCCTTTCAACACCTGATCCAGTGAAACCTTTGCCGGTGTCTAATATAAAAGTAGTCCATGCATTGTGGTGCTGTTGTTCTATTGATCCTAACTGTACCTGCACATTTGAAGAAAAAGATGTATGACCTGGCCAGTAATCAAAATTATACCTCCTGTGGACACCCCATAAATATAGTGTTCCCATGCCATGGTTTTTGTCTTGCTTTTGCCTAAAGTCGGTCTTAAAATCTATATTGAATTCATTGCAGAGACGCTCATACACTTTCATGTTTATCCTATTGTTGAATGGGTTCCAGCTCTTTTCATGCGGCATTGGTGCCTGAAGTTCAGACAAGATTCTCCTGCACTGATAGTAAACGTGAAATGTGTACACACACTTTGTCAGTAAGTTTGAATTATTCATGTGGTCTGCATAGGACACTCCACATCCTGTGGTTGCACAGAATATTGCAAAGTTTAACTGATTCTGATAGAACTGCATTGGGTGAGAGTTCCACATCTTTGGAACACTATCATTTTTGATTGGGGGATTTAGGTAAGAATGGAATGGGTCAGGCACTTTAACGCGAATGGATTCTGTTTCTGTTACAGCAAAGTCCAACTCATGGAAAGAAATAGTCTTTGGATTGTAATATGGTCCAGTTTTGTATTTAATGTCTTTGTTGAATTTATACTGAATCATTTTTGTTGTTGAATAAAAAATGTTTATCACACTAACAAATGTGAAGACTGGTGTGCCAGTTAAACTTGCAAACCCTATCAACAATCAAAATGGAGGAATGAAAGTTGCACTGCATGAAATTATGTACAAGGTTACTTGGTATAATATCAGTAAAAAAAAGGCTAACAACTGGGTTAGAATTAATGGTAAAAACATTCTGTAGAAGATGGTTACTATGACTTCTGCACTTTAGAGAAAGAATTGTTTGCTCCAGTAGGTATTACAGCGAGTTTAAATCATGCAAGTCTCATTGCTACTCTTACTATGCCCAAAACTAGAGAAGTAAACGTTGAGTTTCCAACCAAACTCCTTGATATGCTTGGAATTACAAAAATATACAAGGGAACACGTCCCATTGACATGGATGTTAACAGTGTACTGTTTGTTCACATGAGAGAGCTTAACACATCCTATAATCTGTTTAATGATCAGCGTTCTGATCTGCTTAGGATTCTTCCACCGAGTGATGCCTCTTTTTGTAAAATGCACGTGCCAACATTTAAGACACTTCAGTTCAAGGACTTGGAGGAAGGGTGTCATGAATTCCTACACATTGATCTGAAAAATCAAAGTGGACAACCAGTTGATTGTTTGTTTAACATTACATTGGAAATAGTTCCATAAAATATTGAGTATTAAAATGTCGAGTGGACCTACAATAGTTTATCCTGTTGCATGTTCAACTATAGAGTTGAAAGATTTAGCAGACGCTATCGACTTTGAGAGCAATGCTGAAGTTGGTGCAGTGTATGCATTCGAGTTTACAGACACTGGTCATTACAAGAGAAAGGAAATCGACGATGAAAAGAAACCAAGATTTCTCAAACTAGGTCAAATCCGTGATGTTAATGTACCTGATCCAATTGTCGATGACATATACTACATGTGGAAACATCAGAATAAAAAATGGGTACTTAGTCCTGTTATGAAAAAGATTGACTGGGAAATGAAGTTTGAATTTGTGAGTCCATACACTCTTGTTGGAAAAGACGACACATTCCGTAAGTCAATCAATGCTAAACCACTAATTGTTAGCCTTGTTCCTGCGTTTAACAGCAGGGGAGAAGTTGCAGTTAAACCTTTCCATAAGAACAACTATCTCATTCACAGAAAACAAAGTGTTGAAAAGGACGCTGACACCATTGTCGATTTTATACCCAAGCTTCCAATAGGGCAGAATGCAACTATGATATTTGATATAGTTGTCAGGAAAAGGGAAGAAACCACAAACACTGTTCTAATGAGAGGAATAAATCTCAACTGGAGACCATTAAATGTTGAAGAAGTCAGAGTATTTATTGCTGTTCAAAAGGATTCTAACACAATAAAAAAACAGACGTCAAACCAAAATGTTGTTGTTAACGCAGATATAAATAATTTAACAGAAATAAGAAGTATTAATCTTACTTATCTTGATTTGATTGCTTTCTACTATACAGATAAGGTGTTAAGCAATGAACAGCTTCAAAGCTTAGCAGAAACACTGGCCAGTGAGAATTAAGATAAATATTTTATATTTTGCATTAAAAAGATGACTAGCAGTGTGAAGCTTTATCCTAATATTGATGAAAGTGCAGCAGAAAGTCAACAATTCAGACTGGCGCACATTAGTAATATACAAAAACAACTAGAAGATGAATTAGAAAAATATTCTCGCGCTAGACGTAAGTACTCAACAACTTACAACAGCCTTTCTAATGCCAGCACTGGTTCTACTATCCTTGCATCAGCTGCAGGTGA
>NC_090247.1:51752422-51777422 GCF_037325665.1 Littorina saxatilis
TTCCATTTTACTGTGGCAGAACGCATTTTTCTCAGGTGTCACCATTTTAGCTCATGTGCACTATCACACGTTCGCATTTTTTAGGAGCGGGAGGAGGGGGGAGGGGGGGGAGCTCGGAACAGGTACGCTTTGGGTGCTGCTAAGTACATGAATGGTGGCAAAAGGTTGTAAACCTGTCCTCTATTGCTCATTATAGTGCACGAGCTTGTGTTGACAAATGGTTCGTTTGTTGTTCTCTCTTCTTGAAAAATACTCGTGCAACATTACTCCTTCCTCTGCGGTTGTGTGAAATGTGTGTTCTGTTGATGGCATGTTTCTTCTCCAGTTTGTCTTGGTGTCGTTACACCATTGTTTGTGCGTTAACGTTTTTACGCCGTTCGACACCAAAATACTCCAACCACATCCTGAACTCAGGTCAAAATGAGTTCGGCTCATTCTATCCCTGACAGGATGCCTTGGTTTTCCTTGTCTGGCGAGGAAATCGATTTTTTTTACATATTTAGATCTTTTCGTAATGTGTTATGGATGTAAGCAGATTCGCGATCGTCGATAATGATTTTTCATGGTGTTGTGTAATTTTTAAATTACAAAGGAATCGATATATATGTAAGACAGTTTCAAGCGAGCTATTTTTCGCGGCTGTATTTACTGTGCAAACAACTCTATATATGGCAAAAGTGTCACGTGATAATCAACCGTTTGGTTTCGGCACTCGCTGGAGCAGACGATTTTTTGACAGTGATGCAACCATATATTACGGTCTCCTTCCGGCAGCAGTATCAAAATTTCGACTTGTTTTGACCTTAAAACGATGTCTTTATCATAACTGTGAAGAACAGAACGGAGATCACTGTCGAAGTCGGCCAATCTGCAATCATTTTCGTCTCGCGAACACTGCTCGCAAACAACAAATGGGAGATGACTCTGTATTCTTGTTTTGATAGATTCGCGTAGGACTTTAGCGTCCGGTCAGAGGGACTAAAGCGATAGCGTATAACGATGATGATCAGAATGACTCCAACCAAAGACGATCTTCTTTTTTCTTCTTTTTTTTCTTTTTTAAACCTTGCCGTACACATCCATTAACATGCATCCCTCTAGCAAAGACTTATCTATATAGTTATGCACAACCTACTGACGACAGACGCACTGGCTCAGCTCAGGTGTCTGTCATGATTTGTAACACCGCAATGACGCTGTTCCAGCAGTATAACGCAACATGATAATAGATTGTTTGGGCTGGCAATGATTTACTTTTTTTATTTTTATATTAAAATACATTTCGCGGAAGTTCAGAGTCTGTAAAGAATGCATCAGGAAAGACAGCAGCAGGGATAAAGAGCAGGGAAGCAATACAAACACACAAAAACACGAAATAATTTGGGTTTTTTAAATAGAAAAAGGAAACGAATTGTGTTGACAAATGGTTCGTTGTACAGATCTTAGCCAAAACAAATCACAGAAATAACACATTTTGACCAAAAAAGACCTTCTTGGGGAATGTTCAAATCAACGTACAAAACATTTAAAAGTTGTTTTTCAACATCAGAATGCCAAAAGAAAGTGCAGTGGCTTGATCTAAGTATGCATGAAAGCTTAAAGTGCACTAAAAATGCCACCCTGTTTACCGTGCAACAGAATGGTTCATGGACGTCTTCAGAAATTGCTGCCTCCTCTGATAAAGTCCACATATCTGCGTTGCAGTAACACCTGCTGTATGTCACTTGTCTTCAGAAGTTATCAAGTCTGTTTTCCCAAAGCCAGTAAATTCCCCCCGCGGGTTAGGGGGAAGAATTTACCCGATGCTCCCCAGCATGTCGTAAGAGGCGACTAACAGATTCTGTTTCTCCTTTTACCCTTGTTAAGTGTTTCTTGTATAGAATATAGTCAGTGTTTGTCAAGATTTTAGTCAAGCAGTATGTAAGAAATGTTAAGTCCTTTGTACTGGAAACTTGCATTCTCCCAGCAAGGTCATAATTATTGTACTACGTTGCAAGCCCCTGGAGCAATTTTTTTATTAGTGCTTTTGTGAACAAGAAACATTTAACAAGTGGCTCTATCCCATCTCCCCCTTTCCCCGTCGCGATATAACCTTGAACGGTTGAAAACGACGTTAAACACCAAATAAAGAAGCCAGTAAATTGGCTTGAAATTGCCGAGTGTTTGAGGTGTGGGTCTTTAGTTTATTTCAAGCGTGACCCCATTTTTAAACAAGTCGCGTAAGGCGAAATTACAACATTTAGTCAAGCTGTCGAACTAACATAATGAAACTGAACTCACTGCATTTTTACAGCAAGACCGTATACTCGTAGCATCGTCAGTCCCACCGCTCGATGCAAAGGCAGTGAAATTGACAAGAAGAGCGGGGTAGTAGTTGCGCTGAGAAGGATAGCACGCTTTTCTGTACCTCTCTTCGTTTTAACTTTCTGAGCGTGTTTTTAATCCAAACATATCATATCTATATGATTTTTAGAATCAGGAACCGACAAGAAATAAGATGAAAGTGTTTTTAAATTGATTTCAAAAATTTAATTTTGATCATAATTTTTATATTTTTAATTTTTAGAGCTTGTTTTTAATCCAAATATAACATATTTATATGTTTTTGGAATCAGAAAATGAAGAAAAATAAGATGAACGTAAAGTTTGATCGTTTTATAAAAATAATTTTTTTTTTACAATTTTCAGATTTTAAATGACCAATGTCATTAATTAACTTTTAAGCCACCAAGCTGAAATGCAATACCGAAGTCCGCCCTTCGTCGAAGATTGCTTGGCCAAAATTTCAATCAATTTGATTGAAAAATGAGGGTGTGACAGTGCCGCCTCAACTTTTACAAAAAACCGGATATGACGTCATCAAAGACATTTATCGAAAAAAAGAAAAATACATCCGGGGATATCATTCCCAGGAACTCTCATGTAAAATTTCATAAAGATCGGTCCTGTAGTTTAGTCTGAATCGCTCTACACACACACACGCACAGACAGACACACACACATACACCACGACCCTCGTCTCGATTCCCCCTCTATGTTAAAGGTACTGAACTTGTCAAATCCAGGTGCACGGAGCCCCTGGGGCTTTTAGTCATACCTCAGGCAGCTATCCGTTAGAAGAACTACCAAGTTTCATTGACTTGCACCCAAAGAGTCAAGAACTGCGATATTTTTACGAATTAATTTCGAACTCGGACCCGGCTTGTCTTGACCTATTTTTGGATCTAAATTTAGATCAGGTAGATCACCACATCATGCACAAAAAGACACGTCACTAGCAAACTATGTCAGACGTCATCATGAGTTTGTGTAAAACAAAATCGAGGCCGGAATCACTCAGTTGAATCGAACTCCGACCAAACACCACGTAATAACTAGGTTAATTTATGCACTCGCGTGAACAAGAAACTGTCGAGCTTCACAGATGTCGTCGTTGGGTAGTTTTGGGTTTGTTTTACTACCATAGGAGGATTTTTGAACTGTAAATGCACTCAGCTGCAACAAAAACGCAAAACGAAGGCTGTGAGCTGCACTGTGCCTTTAAAACATTTAGTCAAAACTTGACTAAATGTAAAAACAAAAATGGTAGGGATTGGAACGTTTATTATTGACAAGATAAAACGTTATATTTACTAGTATGTCGACACAAAGGTCCCTGCAGTAGACAGGCAGACAAACACCTACGAACCTGATATAGAACTTATCTTAAGAGAGTGCATTTTTAATTTTTAGCCTATCTGTCTGTAAGAGTGATAGCTCATGGGTGTACGTGTGTGCGTGTGCACGAGCGCCTATGTGGTGTGTGTGTGTGTGTGTGTGTGTGTGTGTGTGTGTGTGTGTTTGTGTGTATGTGTGTGTGTGTGTGTGTGTGTGTGTGTTTGTGTTTGTGTTTGCGGTCGTGTGCGTGTGTTTGCGTGTGTGTGTTTGTGTGTGTGTGCGTGTGTGCGTGTGTGTGTGTGTGCGTGTGTGTGTGTGTGTTAGGGGGGGCGGGGTCCGTTAGCGTTCGTGTATATGCGTGCGTGCGCGCGCGCGCGCGTGTTTGTGTGTGTGTGTGTGTTTGTGTGTGTGTGTGTGTTCGTGTACGTGTTCTTCCTTCTCGTCCTCTAGCTCTCTTTTTCTGTAGCTTTCTCTCTCAATCTCTCGCTCGTTCTCTCACTCTTTGTTTGTCGGTCCGTTTCTGATTGTGTGCTTGAAAAGAGCGTGCGTAAACAAGTTCACTCTTCAGCCAGTTTGTCTTCATCTTTTTACATTTAGTCAAGTTTTGACTAAATGTTTTAACGTAGAGGGGGAATCGAGACGAGAGTCGTGGTGTATGTGTGTGTGTGTGTGTCTGTCTGTCTGTCTGTCTGTCTGTGCGTGTGTGTGTGTAGAGCGATTCAGACTAAACTACTGGACCGATCTTTATGAAATTTTACATGAGAGTTCCTTGGAATGATATCCCCGGAAGTGTTTTTCTTTTTTTCGATGAATACCGTTGATGACGTCATATCCGGCTTTTTGTAAAAGTTGAGGCGGCACTGTCACACCCTCATTTTTCAATCAAATTGATTGAAATTTTGGCCAAGCAATTTTCGACAAAGGCCGGACTTCGGTATTGCATTTCAGCTTGGTGGCTTAAAAATTAATTTATGACTTTAGTCAGTAAAAATCTGAAAATCGTAATTAAAATGTTTTTTTTATAAAACGATCCAAATTTACGTTCATCTTATTTTTCATCATTTTCTGATTCCAAAAACATATAAATATGTTATATTCGGATTAAAAAACAAGCTCTAAAAATTAAAAATATAAAAATTATTATTAAAATAAAATTTCCGAAATCGATTTAAAAACAATTTCATCTTATTCCTTGTGGGTTCCTGATTCCAAAAACATATAGATGTGATATGTTTGGATTAAAAACACGCTCAGAAAGTTAAAAAGAATAGAGATAAAGAAAAGCGTGCTATCCTTCTCAGCGCAACTACTACCCCGCTCTTCTTGTCAATTTCACTGCCTTTGCATCGAGCGGTGGGACTGACGATGCTACGAGTATACGGTCTTGCTGTAAAAATGCAGTGAGTTCAGTTTCATTATGTTAGTTCGACAGCTTGACTAAATGTTGTAATTTCGCCTTACGCGACTTGTTTAAAAATGGGGTCACGCTTGAAATAAACTAAAGACCCACACCTCAAACACTCGGCAATTTCAAGCCAATTTACTGGCTTCTTTATTTGGTGTTTAACGTCGTTTTCAACCGTTCAAGGTTATATCGCGACGGGGAAAGGGGGAGATGGGATAGAGCCACTTGTTAAATGTTTCTTGTTCACAAAAGCACTAATAAAAAAATTGCTCCAGGGGCTTGCAACGTAGTACAATATTGCTGAGAAATTGCAGTGCGTTCAGTTTCATTCTGTGAGTTCGACAGCTTGACTAAATGTTGTATTTTCGCCTTACGCGACTTGTTTTGTTCTGATTTTGGAACAGTAGCAATCTTTCTGTATTTGGATTTGTGTGTGTTGAATTGCTTATCATACATTGATCTTGTCTTTTACAACCGGAAAACATTTTCTATAGCGGTTTTACAACTCTTCGGATGCAAATAATGTTCTTTGCATGGTAAACGTGTTTTAAAATTTAAAATACATACAGGGTGACCCAAAAAAAAGAGTACCCAAACAAAACGTCATAAATTGAACAAAAATAAAGCAATCTTCATAAAATTTATTTACACACACAAGTAGCCTCTGCATGATTTGCACAGAAAATTTTAGCGTTCTAGCTTGTCTTTCAGGAAAGTTATGCTCATTCTACAGAACATGCTCCAAACGCCGCTGCAGGCAAACTTGAACTCGCCGCGCAAAGTTATCAATCACCCGCACACACTCCTGTTGCGAGATTCCGCGAATGGTTGTTGTGATGGCTCTCTTGAGTTCTGTGATTGTCTGTGGGTTGTTCCTGTAGACGTTGTCTTTCAGGAACCCCCAAAGATAGAAATCGCGCTGACCGAAGTGTCTCTGGAACTGTACTTGCACATCTCTGTATGATTTTGTACGAAAATAGGTCTCTATGCAAAACGTCCGTTGATCATTAGTATAGTTCATTGTGAGAACAGCTTTTATTTCATCCAACCATGCAGTGGATTAGCTTGACTCACCTCAAAAAGAAAGAAAAAAAAGTTAAAATTGACAAAGTTATTCAATTTTGTTTGGGTACTCTTTTTTTTGGGTCACCCTGTATAAGGAAAAGATGTTTAACAGCTTGGGGAAACCATGCTACAACTTGCTAGGGACAATAATAATGATTAATTAGTATAGCTCATCTGGGACCCCTTGGTACTTCCGGAATGTTCTTATACAATAACAATAACAATAACAAAAACAACACTTTATTGTCCATTAAATTGTTATTTAAATGGAAAAAAATGATTTGAGAATTCTAGACTGGATGTAGCCGATTATTTAACTTAAAACATTGTATAGGAATTATAAGGACATTCACTACTAAGACAAACACACATAAAAAAAAAACACCATCAGTTCACATTTAATAACAAGCACACCTATTATATGACCACTCCCCTCAACCCAGAGTGCTTTTATCTTTTAATTTTTGTTGTTTTTGTTTTAGTTTTTTGAATACTATTTTAATTCGAAATTATACCATTGCCGTGTACACTATTTTGCTGCATTGTTTTCTACACCTGTTCTGTTGTGGTAGGATACGCCCATGAATTCCCGAAGTATCTACGACCTCACAAAGAAAAATTAAATATTCTCCTTAAAAAAAAAAAATCTAAAAAAAATGCACTCTCTGTTTTTCTCCCTACTTACCCCCGCTCTCTCTCTCTCTCTCTCTCTCTCTCTCTCTCTCTTTCTCTCTCTCACTCTCTCTCTCTCAGTCTCAGTCTCTCCCTCTCTCTCTCTCTCTCTCGCTGTCTCTCTCTCTCTCTCTCTCTCTCTCTCTCTCTCTCTCTCTCTCTCTCTCTCTCTCTCTCTCTCTCTCTCTCTCTCTCTCTCTCTCTCTCTCTCTGACAATTGTCCTTTTATTGTCTTTATTTTTATGTCTTAGTTTAGCAGGGACAGATTTTAAGACTAGGCGTGAGCCTAACATCTCCATCCTTGAGTAATAAAGTTCGTTCGTTCGTTCGTTCGTTCTCTCTCTCTCTCTCTCTCTCTCTCTCTCTCTCTCTCTCTCTCTCTCTCTCTCTCTCTCTCTCTCTCTCTCTCTCTCTCTCTCTCTCTCTCTCTCTCTCTCAACCTGTTCAGCAGGGAACGGAACATCGTGTTTTGGGTGTAATATGTAGTCGATCAAGAATTAAAATGTACATTATATTTGTCAAAAAGTATCCAAAAATTTGTTTCTGCTATCAAAGTTAAAGCATATATCGCAACACTAAAACTATTGTATCATGCCCACATCTTATCCCATATTAATTACGCATCAACTCTTTGGGATGGCGTCTCTGATATTCACATGAAAAAATTAAACTCTCTACATCGTCGGGCATGTTACATCATGTTAAATGGTCCACAATTATCAGCTGATTTGAAGTTAAAGAATCTAAACTACCCGCCGCTACCAGTTTAATAAGACTGTAATGATGTACAAAGTATATCATGGCGAAGTGCCCAACGATATTCAGGACCTATTTCACAGAGTCACCGAAAGGTACGGGTCTATCAATTTTCTACCACCAATACCCAGGATTGATTTGTTCAAAACTAGTCAAGCCTTCTCTGGCTCTATGGTGTGGAACTCCATTCCGTCTGTAATAAGATCATTAACCTCACTAAAGAGTTTTAAACAAGCTCTGCATAATCATTATATGTCTACCTAGATGGCTACTAGTCTTAACATGTGCAAGTAGCTGTCAACAATTGGCAAAGCTTTATGAATTACAAAAATATGTTCTTTATTACTTGTATTATGTGGAATTTATGTTGCGATTTTCCATCATCATCATCAACATCATCATCATCATTATCATCATCAAATCATCAAATCATCATCATCATCATCATCATCATCATCTTCATCTTCATCATCATCATTTATACCATATAATCATTGTAAGCGTTAGTGTAAACGTTGGTATTGTGTGAATGTTACCGTCGATCGCTTTACATGTGTAACCTCAATTGACATGTTGCATGTTTCGCTTTTGATTTGTATGTTGCTTACTTTGTCATTTTGTTGTTTGTGTTTATGTGCTTGTTTGCTTACTTGTCGATTGTTTGCTGGGTCGTTCGTTTAATTTGTTTATTTGTCATGTTGCTTTACTTGTTTATCATTTATTAGACATTTGTATTAGAAGTAAGGACCGGTTGTAAGAAAAGGCGTCGCATTAAACCTCTATCCTTGAAAAATAAAGTTCCATCATCATCATCATCTCTCTCTCTCTCTCTCTCTCTCTCTCTCTCTCTCTCTCTCTCTCTCTCTCTCTCTCTCTCTCTCTCTCTCTCTCTCTCTCTCTCTCTCTCTCTCTCTCTCTCTCTCCCGCTAAGTTTTATAGAAACCCAAGTTTACACAAGTTTTCTATGCTTATGGCATCTGTGAATGAAGGTATTGTTCGAAAGTTGTCAGTTTATGTGTACAAAGCATTTCGGCTACGTAGTGTTGTTATGTCTTACTTCATGTAAGCCTACGATATTTTTATTTGAAATGTAATGTCTTAGTTTGTGTATGATTTATTTCATTTGATTTGTGTGCAAATGTCATTATGTCATTGCATATATGTTCACCCCCCTCATCAGGGGCTATGGCCTAAATGAGTAAACAATCCAATCCAATCCAATCTCTCTCTCTCTCTCTCTCTCTCTCTCTCTCTCTCTCTCTCTCTCTCTCTCTCTCTCTCTCTCTCTCTCTCTCTCTCTCTCTCTCTCTCTTGATTCTTGATTGTTATGTCCTTTGGGACACAGTCACTCACTTTTGATTTATAGTTTTGTTCACGAAATGATGATGTTATGCATACTATCCATTGTCTTGCAGAGTTGAAGTACTACTGCATAGTATTCTGACTCTAATTGACTTGCAAATTTTTGCTTTGCACCTTGTCATGAACATTTATAAACTACAATGTTTCATATAATGCACTTATGTACATAAACTTATACTGTTTTACTAATTATTTAAGTATGTAGTAGTAGTTATTATAGTAGATTTAGTCCCTCTTTAGGGCGAGGGCCAGATGCAAAAAAGTATACCAATGCTTATTCTGTTACCCTCGTAAAATAAAGAATTGTCATTGTCATTGTCATTCTCTCTCTCTCTCTCTCTCTCTCTCTCTCTCTCTCTCTCTCTCTCTCTCTCTCTCTCTCTCTCTCTCTCTCTCTCTCTCTCTCTCTCTCTCTCTCTCTCTCTCTCTCTCTCTCTCTCTCTCTCTCTCTCTCTCTCTCTCTCTCTCTCTCTCTCGCACTCCGAACCTTTCTAATGTATTAAGTCACTCGACACTTTTTATCTCCACATCAACCCAATAAATCATTATTTAAAAGAAGAGTGGAGCAAGTGAAGAAACATGTTCTTCCTCGCAATATAGAAACTGCTGGAGAAGTTTGTATTAAATGTCCACCAAACACAAACCTGCTTTACGGATGTAATAACAGCTAAGGGTGCCTCTGCTTCAAAGCGTCACACTACCATTCGTCAGAACGAGCTATTTTCGGTTGCAGGAGGCTTGGGACATGTCTACGATTCTGTCTGCAGTGTTACTGTATTCTTAACAATAATTTATCAAAAGACTCACCATGACTTTGAAGATGAGATGCTAGTTCCAGCGATGCGTCGGACTTTCTCTCTCTCTCTCTCTCTCTCTCTCTCTCTCTCTCTCTCTCTCTCTCTCTCTCTCTCTCTCTCTCTCTCTCTCTCTCTCTCTCTCTCTCTCTCTCTCTCTCTCTCTCTCTCTCTCTCTCTCTCTCTCTCTCTCTCTCTTTTGAATAAGTTCTTTGACAAACATTGTAAAATCATTATATTACATAATAATGTACCACCCACTCTCTGTCAATCACCCCCTTTCTCTTCCTTTCTTGACACCCCCCTCCCCCCCTCACATGTCGCTTCCAAAAACCCATACTGTCACGCCCCAGCTTCCCTTACCCTCAAAGAAAACCCAGGGGGAATAAGTAATACGCTCACTGTAGAGAATACAAAGACATATTTTTGGCGTGACAATATAACAAAATTACATCACCACACAAACTTACACGCCGGCGGAATTCGTATGTTCCCTAGCGAAGATACCATCTAGCCTTTCAAACAGATCGTACATTCCAGGAACATCGACTTCTTTTTTTGTACAAAATGGATTACCTCTTGTCAGGACTGACGCAAGCTCGTGCTTTTCTGTCAGATAATACGATTTGTAAGAGATTTGGGTGGGTGTTGACTGATAAGATTTGTCACTGAAGCATTCCTGCAACAAAACCGAAGACGAAACAAACACACTTGCAAAGACACATGCGTACAGAAAAAAAAGATATACAGACAGACAGAGAGACAGTAAGACAGACAGACAGACAGACAGGCAGACAGATAGACAGACAGACAAGCAGAGGGGGGTTAGGGGGGGATGAGAACGATGGTAACGGGGGGCGGGAGGGGGGAGGAAGAGAGTTACAATAGAAAAGCGTAATGCAATGAGTAAAAGGAATGTCGAATCAATCTGATAAAGAAGCATTTCACCAAAATTCGTTAAGTCTATTGATTCCCCTTGATCTATTAAAGGATGCAAACAAGTATGGGCTTTACACAAAATTCAAGTAAATTCACAAATCAAGTTAAACAAAGAAAGGAAACAAATTAAAAATTGAAACACACAGACAACAGACACACAAAAAACAGCATCACCTCACACCTATTAGGCACAGTGTACACACACACACAAACCATTCTCTGACACTGATCGCTCTGGCACCACCATTCTCACTCTGGCACCAATCTAACTCTGCACCAGCATTCTCAATCTGGCAAACACTCTGGTACCACCAATCTAACTCTGGCACTCATTCTTGCACCACCATTCTCATTCTTGAACCGGTATTCTCACTCTGGCGCTCACTCTGTTGGTACCAGCATTCTCAATCTGGCAAACACTCTGGTACCACCAATCTAACTCTGGCACTCATTCTTGAACCGGCATTCTCACTCTGGCGCTCACTCTGTTGGTACCAGCATTCTCACTCTGGCGCTCACTCTGTTGGTACCAGCATTCTCACTGTCAGCGCTCACTCTGTTGGTACCAGCATTCTCACTCTGGAGGTACCAGCATTCTCAGTCTGGCGGTACCAGCATTTTCACTCTGGCGTTACCAGCATTCTCACTCACACACACACACACACACACACACACACACACACACACACACACACACACACACACACACACACACACACACACACCACCCTCATCTCGATTCCCCCTTGACAAAATGTAACAAGTCGCGTAAGGCGAAATTACTACATTTAGTCAAGCTGTGGAACTCACAGAATGAAACTGAACGCACTGCATTTTTTTTTTACAATGACCGTAGTCCGCCGCTTGTGCAAAACGGAGTGAAACTGACGAGCCTGTTCAGCGCGGTAGTGGTTTCGCTGTGCTGCATAGCACGCTGTTCTGTACCTCTCTTCATTTGAACTTTCTGAGCGTGTTTTTAATCCAAACATATCATATCTATATGTTTTTGGAATCAGGAACCGACAAGAAATAAGATGAAATTGTTTTTAAATCGATTTCGGAAATTTGATTGTGATCATAATTTTTATATTTTTAATTTTGAGAGCTTGTTTTTAATCCGAATATAACATATGTATATGTTTTTGGAATCAGAAAATAATGAAGAATAAGATGAACGTAAATTTGGATCGTTTTATAAAAAAATGATTTTAATTACAATTTTCAGATTTTTAATGACCAAAGTCATTAATTAATTTTTAGGCCACCAAGCTGAAATGCAGTACCGAAGTCCGGCCTTTGTGGAAGATTGCTTGGCCAAAATTTCAATCAATTTGATTGAAAAATGAGGGTGTGACAGTGCCGCCTCAACTTTTACAAAAAGCCGGATATGACGTCATCAGACATTTATAGAAAAAATGAAAAAAAATGTCTGGGGATATCATACCCAGGAACTCTCATGTAAAATTTCATAAAGATCGGTCCAGTAGTTTACTCTGAATCGCTCTACACACACACACGCACAGACACACACACACACACGCACACACACACACCACGACCTTCGTCTCGATTCCCCCTCTACGTTAAAACATTTAGTCAAAACTTGACTAAATGTAAAAAGCATAAAAGCATCGGATCAGACGCACACTTACATACACTAGAGACACACACCCGCGCACGCACGCTTGAACGCACACAAACATATATACACGCACATCCACACTCACAAACACACACACACACACACACACACACACACACACACACACACACACACACAAAGCACAATTCAGGGGAAAGATGCCACGCAATAAGAATAAAATTGAGCAGGGATATACAGGGTGGGCCATAAAAAGTGTCGACATTTAATTTGTTAATATTTTTCCTGTAAAGTGATATTTTCTTTTCTGTTTCAGATAGAATTTGAGACAAGCATCTTAGAATTCTTTTAAAGCCTGAATGGATCGCATTCCAGTACAGGAAAGGACCAAAATCGTTGAACTTTACTTTGCTACCAATTCTGTGGTTCTCGCCCAGCGCGCTTTTCGGAGAGAGTTCCCTGGCACACACTGTCCATGTGCGAGAACTGTGAAGCGCCTCGTGGATAAATTCAGGAACACTGGTAGTCTCGCAGATAACAATAAAGGACATAGTGGTCGACCATTTTCTGAATTTATCCACGAGGCGCTTCACAGTTCTCGCACATGGACAGTGTGTGCCAGGGAACTCTCTCCGAAAAGCGCGCTGGGCGAGAACCACAGAATTGGTAGCAAAGTAAAGTTCAACGATTTTGGTCTTTTCCTGTACTGGAATGCGATCCATTCAGGCGTTAAAAGAATTCTAAGATGCTTGTCTCAAATTCTATCTGAAACAGAAAAGAAAATATCACTTTACAGGAAAAATATTAACAAATTAAATGTGGACACTTTTTATGGCCCACCCTGTATTACATCATAACAAAATCTCTCATGTGAAGAGTACTTTTAAATAAAAGGAACACACACACACACGTAGGGGCCTGCATGCATACTTTCCGGTAGACGCTACGAACAAACAATAAAACTGAGCCAATAGCCTTTTTCTCCTCCTGAAAAAAAAGAAAGCACAATTCAGGGGAAAGATGCCACGCAATAAGAATACAAATGAGCCAACTTTTCCTCTTTTCAAAAGAATAAAACTGAGCCAACAATTCTCTTTGCGAACAAAAAATCAGAATTTAGGAGAAAAAGACCACGCAATAAGAATAAAACTTAAGTCAATATTTCTCTTTTGCTAAAAAGGTAATCAGAAATAATAAAGGGAAAGTTGCTACACGTTCAGAATAAAACTGGGCCTAACTTTTCTCTTTTTTGAGACAAGCAGACGGTAAGTGCAAAGATGATATACACTGAGAATATAACTGGTCCAATAAATCGCCTATCCAAAAATAAAGCAGGATTGACGAGAAAGATGCTAGACACTGAGAATAAAAACCGAGGCAACATTTCTCCGTTCCAGAAATAACCAGGGGAATGATGCTACCAACTGAGAGTAAAATACAGCCAACATTTCTCCTTTCCAACAGGAAAGCAAAATTACTTAATGCTCAACGGATATTCATAAAATTGAGCCGTCTGTCCCTCCCAACTTAGCTTAGTTCTCATGTTCTGTTCCTTTTTTCATTATAATTATTGTGTCAAGCCTAGCGTCCACTTCAAATATGTTTCGTTTTGTCAATGATGCAACCTACCATAAATTCACCCTTCCTCTTTTTATCTATTCATTTTTACATTTAGTCAAGTTTTGACTAAATGTTTTAACATAGAGGGGGAATCGAGACGAGGGTCGTGGTGTATGTGTGTGTGGGGTGTGTGTGTGTGTGTGTGTGTCTGTGCGTGTGTGTGTGTGTAGAGCGATTCAAACTAAACTACTGGACAGATCTTTATGAAATTTGACATGAGAGTTCCTGGGTATGATATCCCCGGACTTTTTTCATTTTTTCGATAAATACCTTTGATGACGTCATATCCGGCTTTTTGTAAAAGTTGAGGCGGCACTCATTTTTCTTTTTCAATCAAATTGATTCAAATTTTGGCAAAGTAAACTTCGACGAAGGCCGGACTTTGGTATTGCATTTCAGCTTGGTGGCTTAAAAACCAATGAATGAGTTTGGTCATTAAAAATCGGAAACTTGTAATTAAAATAATTTTTTATTAAACGATCCAAAATAATTTCATCTTATTCTTCGTCATTTTCTGATTCCAAAAACATATAAATATGTTATATTTGGATTACAAACAAGCTCTGAAAATTAAAAATATGAAAATTATGATTAAAATTAATTTTCCAAAATCGATTTAAAAACAATTTCATCTTATTCCTTGTCGGTCCCTGATTCCAAAAACATATAGATATGATATGTTTGAATGAAAAACAAACTCAGGAAGCTAAAAAGAATAGACATACAGAAAAGCGTGTAGTAATCCTGCTCAGCGCGACCACTACCGCACTATTCTGCATGGCTTGTCGATTTCACTGCCTTTGCCACGAGCGGTGGACTGACGAAACTACGAGTATGCGGTCTTAGTGAAAAAAGCAGTGCGTTCAGTTTTATTCTGTGAGTTCGACAGCTTGACTAAATGTAGTAATTTCGCCTTACGCGACTTGTTTATTCTTGCTTTTCGAACGTTAGCAAGTCTATCTGTTATTAATCAATCCTGCCTTCACAGAGTAGAGAGCAGCCAAGATGTCTTATCACCGGCGCCATGTTGAGCAAACAAGTGATAGTTTCTGTCAGAGCTCAAGGGGCCAGCATGGGGTGATGTACCGAAAGCGAGCTCTGTGTGAAAAACGGGATTTGCATCGATAAGAGCAGTTGACGGATACATGCATATCTAAACATCACCCCTGGAGATTGATACAATTACGTGCGATACGAACGCCGCTTTCTGCAGGAAATAGACGATTTGGGATTTCAAGGACGCTTGAGAATTGACGCTGGATATAATATGAAAACATTTTTTCTTTCATTTTTTTCTCAATTTTCTAGTTGTGTTCTTTTCTTCTTCCTCATTTTATTGCGCAATGCTTTCAGGCGGTAGACCACTAACATCAACCATAAATGAAACTGCCAGGCTCATGCTCAAGAGATGTAGAGTTTACATGCCGAGTCTCAGTGATTATTAAAAATAATGGTCGAAGTTAGCGGATCATGAAAAATGCGAGCTTCAGCGAGCTTTTGCATGACCGCGAATTACTGAGACCATTATTTGTAATAATCACTGAGACGAGGTGTGTAACTTCTTTATTCCTCATTTCTTCAGTTATTCAAAGAAAAGAGGAGTTTTTGTGCAAAAGTTTGATCGAATCCTATTCACTCAACCAGTCTACATGCGCAGGCGATTTAAGGGAGAACTCGTTGGTCATAAAGTCTCAGTTGCAGCACCCAAACATACTTCTCCACACTTTCTTTTCTTTTCATATGCAGTTGCTTCGCAAAAATAAAATGTCATTCTTTTTCTCAACTTATCAAGTCGGTCAAAACGACCGTAGCACACAGAACTGGGCAATGACACTGATTGGAATACGAAAGATCTTCGATGACGCAAATATATATAACGTCATGTGGTCACACCTATCTCGAGAACTAAGCGTCGCACAGAACCAGCGCCCTTCCATTCAAACCAATGACATTTTGTTGTTGCGAAGCAACTGAATATGACAAGAAAAGAAAGCGTGTAGAAGTATGTTTGGATCCTGCAAGAATTTATGACCAACGATTTCTCCCTTGGAAGAAAATGAAGATGTCTGCTTTTCGTCTGCTTTGAAGGTAGGGAGATTTTACAGCGCACACGGTAAATTGCAAGTCGTAATGGACAAAAATGTTGTTATTCTTCTTTCTTCGAAGTACCGTAGATTTGTTCTCGGCCATATTTTCGAGCTGTGTATTGTTGTGATATGGGAAAAACAAGTTTGAACACAAAGTCGCAAAGAAATTTTGATCATTTGCTCCGGAACTGCAACATCGATTTGCCATAACAAAAAAATTTGGCTCAATATGCGGGAACAGACTGGTAGTGTCATATTTTGTTAATGGATTTGGAAGAATTGCTCATAATTTACATAGCACTCTGGCCCTGTTCTTTTTTTCGTCACACCCAAAACCGTTATTTGTTTTGGGCGACGCAGCATTATCAGTATGTCATCGAGAATAGAGGATTTTGGGTAGAGAAATATATTCATGCAATGACGTCAGCACGGCCTTTCGGCGATTGGTCAATGCATTTCGTATCAATAATGTCGGTCACATTTGGAATTATCGCTACTTGATATAATTGCTTTCCAAACTTATACGAAGTGACCGGGAGCATAGGGTCAGTTCTGAACTGAACTAGCCCCGAACAGTGAGATATAGAGAACAGTACACAAATACGAACGGAGAGACTCAGGAACTCGAGTCAGTCGTCGTCACGCTCGAGAACTCAAGTGTAATATTTGAAGTTAAAATCTCCCTCACTGGGACAGAATAGCTCAGTTGGGAAAGCCGCGCCCGGACGTGCGCTAGTCCTTACTTTTGTGGTCCAGGGGCCAGTTTCATAAGATAGCAGTGAACCGACTGGCAGTCGATCGACTGCCCAGTCGATCGACTGTGGTTGATCGCCGGGTCACCGAAAAGCGCGTTTCATGAGCGAATTACCGTCACCCGCGGACAACCGCAGTCGACCGACTGTACAGTAATCCGAATGGCCAAGTCGAGGGCTAAATTTAGCAACATTACCACTTCCGTTTGCTCATTCGCACGTGGAAATGGCCGATTTCGAAGAAAAAACTAGTCTCGGCCCGCTCAAAATAACAATGACCGAGACTTTCAGTAATTCCTTCGCGTGACGTCTAACCCTCTTACGCCATAATGTGACGTCTTCAAGACATAACCCTGACTTGTCTCCTGGATTACTGCGTCATGATAGATACATTTCGAAGAACAATCACAAGGTTTGGCTCACAATCCAAAAAAGTGTGAGCATTCTGCCATTGACTGTGCGGATAATTACATTTATTTTCGGTTTACCGCAGTAAGCCGAACACAGTGTTGGGGGGAGAGCATCACCGTGTTTGGCCGACTTCCGGTGAGACGACCCGCAGTCGGCCGACTGAAATTTTGTTCGTGAAACCCGATAACGTCGGATTACTGTGGTTCTCTCGGACAACTGCAGTTGGTCGACTGTGTTTCTGGCTTATGAAACTGGCCCCTGGTGTAACAGGCCATTTTGACACATAGTCAGTTTTGACCGGGAGGTCATTCTGGGCTAGCTGATTTTGACCGGGAGGTCATTCTGGGCTAGCCAATTTTTAACCCCCCCCCCCCCCAGTCAGTTTTGACCCCCCCTTCAAACTTTAAGAATAAGTACGTTAGGACCTTTTAAAACGAAATATATGTATGTGTGCACAAAATCTGTTGGAAAAATGATCTATACAAAATTTTTTTTTAAAAATCTAAAAAAAAAGAGAAAAGTTTTGACGCTTCCTTTGAAACTTCAAAAATAAGTACACTAGGACCTTTCCCGGTTAAAATCAGCTAGCCCAGAATGACCCCCCGGTCAAAACTGACTAGGCCAGTCAGTTTTGAACCCCCCCTTCAAACTCCAAGAATAAGTACTTTAAGACCTTTTAAAACGAATTAAATGTAAATGTAGACAATATTTGGTGGAAAATCATATTGAAAAAAAACCATTAAAAAAAACCCTTATTTAAAAAAAAAAAAAAAAAGTTTCGACGCTTCCCTTCACACTTCAAGAATAAGTACATTAGGACTTCAGATGACAAAATGTATGCATATATGTATGCATCTATGTATCTCAACAAGTTTGGGGGGATGTGTCATTCTGGGCTAGCCTAGAATGTCTTTAAGACCTTTTAAAACGAATTAAATGTAAATGTGGACAATATTTGGTGGAAAATGATATTGCTAAAAAAAAATTAAAAAAAATTATAAAAAAATCGAAAACCTTTAACTTTTTTTTCAAAAAAAAAAATAAAGTTTCGACGCTTCCCTTCAAACTTCAAGAATGAGTACTTTAAGACCTTTTAAAACTAATTGAAATGTAAATGTAGACAATATTTGGTGGAAAATGATATTGCACCTCTCTACCATGTCGGACTCGTCTCTATCATGTCGGCCCCCTCTCTATCATGTCGGCCCCCTCTACATCATGTCTACCCCCTCTCTGTTATATAGGCCCTCTCTCTATCATGTTGACTCCCTCTCCATCATGTGGCCCCCTCTTTATCCTGTCGGCCCCCTCTCTGTCATGTCGGCCCTCTTTCTATCAATCGGCCCCCTCCATATCATGTCGGCCCCATCTCTATCATGTCAGCCCTCTCTCTGTTATGTCGGCCCCTTACACATCATGTCGGCCCCATCTCTATCATGTCAGCCCTCTCTCTGTTATGTCGGCCCCTTACACATCATGTCGGCCCCATCTCTATCATGTCAGCCCTCTCTCTGTTATGTCGGCCCCCTCCACATCATGTCGACCCCATCTCTATCATGTCAGTCCTCTCTCTGTTATGTCGGCCCCCTCCACATCATGTCGGCCCCATCTCTATCATGTCAGTCCTCTCTCTGTTATGTCGGCCCCTTACACATCATGTCGGCCCCATCCACATCATGTCGGCCCTCTCTCTGTTATGTCGGCCCCCTCCACATCATGTCGGCCCCATCTCTATCATGTCAGCCCTCTCTCTGTTATGTCGGCCCCTTACACATCATGTCGGCCCCATCTCTATCATGTCAGTCCTCTCTCTGTTATGTCGGCCCCTTACACATCATGTCGGCCCCATCCACATCATGTCGGCCCTCTCTCTGTTATGTCGGCCCCCTCCACATCATGTCGGCCCCATCTCTATCATGTCAGCCCTCTCTCTGTTATGTCGGCCCCTTACACATCATGTCGGCCCCTTACACATCATGTCGGCCCCATCTCTATCATGTCAGTCCTCTCTCTGTTATGTCGGCCCCCTCCACATCATGTCGGCCCCATCTCTATCATGTCAGTCCTCTCTCTGTTATGTCGGCCCCCTCCACATCATGTCGGCCCCATCTCTATCATGTCAGCCCTCTCTCTGTTATGTCGGCCCCCTCGATCCACATCATGTCAGCCCTCTCCCTTACACATCATGTCGGCCTCCTCCTCTGCATCATGTCGTGTCATTTTGCAACAAATATTGTCCACATTTACATTCAATTCGTTTTAAAAGGCCTTAAAGTACTCATTCTTGAAGTTTGAAAGGGTCAAAACTGACTGGCCTAGTCAGTTTTGACCGGGGGGGGGGTCATTCTGGGCTAGCTGATTTTGACCGGGAGGTCATTCTGGGCTAGCCCAGAATGACACATCCCCCAAACCTGTTGAGATACATAGATGCATACATATATGCATACATTTCGTCATCTGAAGTCCTAATGTACTTATTCTTGAAGTTTGAAGGGAAGCGTCGAAACTTTTTTTTTTTTTTTAGAAAGTTTTTTGTTTTTTTGTGGGGATTTTTTTCAATATCATTTTTCACCAAATATTGTCCACATTTACATTCAATTCGTTTTAAAAGGTCTTAAAGTACTCATTTTTGAAGTTTGAAGGGGGGGTCAAAACTGACTGGCCGAGTCAGTTTTGACCGGTGGGTCATTCTGGGCTAGCTGATTTTGACCGGGATGACACATCCCCCCAAACCTTAGATATACGTAGTTGTATACATATATGCATAAATATTGTTTCTAAAGGTCTTAATGTACTCATTCTTAAAGTTTGAAGGGGGGTCAAAATTGACTAGGGGAGGGTCAAAACTGACTAGCCCAGAATGACCTCTCGGTCAAAATAGGCTAGCCTAGAATGACCTCCCGGTCAAACTGGGCTGCTTCAAAATAGGCTGCTACACCGGGTTCGATCCGCTTCGAGGGCAATATTTTTTTTTTTCTGAACTCGTAATTCTTGTATTTTATTCATTTTATTAATTCCACACGTTTTGGATGATGAAATGAATGTAAATGATAAAAAAAAAGTTGCATAATTATTGAGTACTTTCAGTGGGACAATATCATCCCCAGAATTACCCATTCATTTTATTTTTTATTTTTTTAGTAACATCGGCTTTGGTGAAAATTGATTGCACTATAAGGCAATACTGCGACTACATGTAATGATGATATTAAGAAAACGTACAAAACATAAAAACGCACGGGGCAGTTATGTTGGCAGTTCAAGTCTTAGTTTTCACGTTTATATTTTGTGCGCCTTGTGGCGGAGTGTTAAAGACGTTTGCCTCCAAAGCCAGCGTTCTCGAGTTCGAGTCCCCTAATACTTTTGTAAAACATGTTTTTGTTTTTTTTCTTCTTCTTTTATAAACTTGCATTTTATTCTTTTTACATTTAGTCAAGTTTTGACTAAATGTTTTAACAGAGAGGGGGAATCGAGACGAGGGTCGTGGTGTATGTGTGTGTGTGTGTGTGTGTGTGTGTGTGTGTGTGTGTGTGTGTGTGTGTGTGTGTGTGTGTGTGTGTGTGTGCTACTTTTCCGTGATAAGTAACAACGTGGATACATATTTCTTTGCTGACGGGTTTTCAAGTCGTGTCACATCAAAGTGGCATCATGGAGACTGCATGCTGCTTTTCCAATTATCTCCCAATCTGTTAACACCAAAACAACAAATTTCAAACCGTAAGACGAGAAAGACAAATGACTTTTGTAGCCTAGGATAGGATATAGTTTCTTGCCTTTTTTTTTTATCTTGTCTGGTTTAGCACATACGGGTATTCAAGATTGCTGCTCAGAATAGCCTCAACTAACCCAAAGCAAACACGTAAACAGGACAAATGTACATGCTTGTTGAAAGAAACTGATGATAACATCTTTTGAAGATGTGGATGCTATTTGCAGGTATGCTCAAACGTTTCGGCGAAATTAACTGCCAATGACTGACTGAATAATTGCTATCTTTCCGATGACGGGACGTGTACAGTACACAAGGTTTTAAACTCGAACGATGACATTGAGGCTTGTGCTGAAGCCTAGACGGTGACTAAATCCATTGCGGGTCTTGGCCAAAAACGAAGACAAAAAGATGAGAAAAAAAGGGAGTATTTAAGAATTCCGAATGCTGTGTAAGATGTATAACTCGTAACTCGATTACATCTCTGGTCGACAAGTTTTGCCTTCGAATTCACATCTTCTGGAGAATCTCGCTACACTTTTAATCAATAAACGACTCAATAAAGAAGAAGTGCGTGGTGTTTTTTTAGTGTGGATTGTTTTTAATGCCCTAACTTTGTTTTGTTTTTAAAGCGGGCCTTCAGTCTTATCGTCATCAATTTCGCTCCACTCAAGTGAGGCCCGTAAATTCAAAAATCACTCATTCGTGATAAAAACTAAAATCAGCGATGCCTGTCCCTTTGCTGGGGAAAAAACATAATTTAGCGCTTCTGGGGGTATTGGAGAAAAACACTTTCCAATTTTCCGGCTGTCACCTTATCTTTGCTTATCTAGACGTTGGACGGACGATGGGGGGGGGGGGGGGGGTGTATAGTAAGAAGAATGAGGTGAGGGAGGGGAGGGGGGGGGCGAAGATCACCAAAGTAGACCGCTAGAAGGGGTATGTTGGGGTGAAATTTAGCCCATCTGATATGAAATCGCACTGGGGTCGGAAAGGGGGGGGGGGGGGGGGGGGGGGGGGGTGCAGGGTGACGGGATTGCTGGAAGCGCCAGATTTTGAAATAATTAAAACAAGTGCACAACATCTGGGTATGAAAACACGTTCACTTCAGGTGTCTGAAATGGCGTATAGATAATGAAGACATAACAAAATTCGTGTGTGTGTGTGCGTGAGTGTGTGTGTGTGTGTGTGTGTGTGTGTGTGTGTGTGTGTGTGTGTGTGTGTGTGTGTGTGTGTGTGTGTGTCAATAGTATATTTTCTTTGTTTAAGTTTTCGCAGAATAGGAGTATCTTCTTAAGATTTGAACTATTCGCTGCACCGTAAAGGTATTACTGTATCAGTAATTTAAGTAGACACAGCCTCTCTTATCTCTTTTATCCCACTAACTCATTTAAGTATAGACATGGTTACTTTAATATGCTTATAGCCATGCTCACCAAGTCGAAAGCCAAAATAATATGAAAAAGACGAAGAAGAAAACAAAATAGTCCATTCCCTTAGAGAAACTCGCTTCCTTGTTTCTTGTGTGTTTAGTGTGACCTTTTCCCGTTCAACAGTTCGAGAACACGAGCATTGATCTCAGCGAAAATTAACCCCATTTAGCCCAAGGGAGGAAACATCATTAATGTCACTCGAAAACTCCACACTTTTTACGAAGAACCAACAGCTAAGACAAGATCACAAAAGTTTCAAATTTGTCTCCTGTTCCATCAATTCCACCCCAACTCTCTCAGGCCGTATGTAAAAAAATAAACAACACTTCGATTTATCCGTAAATGCTATCTTCAGTGGCCTGAAAACGAATGGGTTGCGAAAGAGGGAATACTCTTGCTCTTAGTGAGACAAACACTGCACATGTGCTCCTGTTCACGTGTTTCGGACTCCCCCAACCCCACCCCCCCACCCCTTCACTAGTGACTGGCCTATAATGTCACGAAAGGTGCAGGTTTGGAGTGTTTGTCTCACGACAACCAAGGGTATTCGCTCTTTCACAAACCATACAAACTCGACAGATTTATTTCCGGAATTCGTCTATTGGGGTGACATTTTGATTCAGGTGCACAGACATTTGAACGATGCATGTGGCTGTGTTAATCTTGTGTGGATTATTGATGGCCGCAGGAGCGCTAACTACTCTGCTGTGTTGTGAGAGGTGACATGACTCGTTTGTTACCGTACTCACGAGATCAGTTACTTTTTGTTGAAACCAACTTTGGCATCGATCTGTGCTGTTCCAGAAATGAGCTGCGCTTTTTTGGAATTCAAACAGTATCATGTCACTGTTGTCCCGTTTGCGCTGTTTCGGAGATGAGCTGCACCTCGTCTGTCTGTTTATAGCAACACACACTGTCTGTCACGTACACTCCATGCAAGTCTCTCCGTCTCTCCTTCGCTCTGCCTTTGTGTCTGTGTGAGTATCTGTCTCTCTCTCAATCTCTTTGTCTCTCTCTCTCGATCTCATGCGCTCTCTCTTTCGAGTCATTTTCTCTCACCCGGTGTTCCTTTATCTGTTTCTCTGTTTTGAGTCACTCTCTGTCTGTGTGTGTGTGTGTGTGTGTGTGTGTGTGTGTGTGTGTGTGTGTGTGTGTTTGTTTGTCTTTGTCTGTGTCTGCCTCTGAGTCTCTCCGCCTCTGTCTTTCTATGTCTATCTCTGTCTATGTGTGTGTGTATCTCTCTCTCTTCCTCTCTCTCTCTCTCTCTCTCTCTCTCTCTCTCTCTCTCTCTCTCTCTCTCTCTCATCCGACTCCTGGCACACAGGTCAAAGCAGATGTGTCAGTCTTGTGTTAACTTGAGTGCACGTGTACCCAGCAGGAGGGGGGTGATTCGGGTCAGAAGTGGGGTAAGCACTTTGGTCTTCAGTCTTTGGGTTCTTGCTTTCAGTGGAGAAGATGCCAACACGAAATTGCACTATGCTCTACTGTTTATTGTCCTTGTCTATCCGACACGAAGAAGGGAAGCTACAATCGCCCTAGGCCGAGTCACAGAGTTGACATGATGATCAGTACACAGCTTCACGATGTGTCATGTTATACATACCAGCTGATGGTTGAGTCCAAAACTAGTGCGGTGGCTAATGACAGATTCCGTGTATAACCTCATTCATTGAAAAGATTAACAAAGCCATATTCTCTTTGTTTCCTGAGCTTGGACCATTGAGACGGTTACCTCATAGATCTGTTCATTCTTCAGTTTGTCGGTGTCAAAAGTTATACCCCCATTCCACACAACCGTTCTAGGTCCCGTTCCCGTACCAACCAAGGACGGCTGCCACAACAATGGAACGCTGCGCAAACGGCCGTTTTTGGCATCTTTGAGCAGCGTCTGACCATAGTGGCAGCCGTCCTTGGTCGGTACGGGAACGGGACCTAGAACGGATGTGTGGAATGTCAGTGGGTATGACAACTCAGTGTGTGAGAGCGCTACCGTTGCGTTACAGTTGTTTTAAGTTCCTTTAACGATCCAAGCGTTCAGTTACCGATGGGTTGAGGTTCCATTACCGTTCATACTCATCGGGAGGGGAACGGTTAAAAATGTGAACATGCAGCCCAAACTCAACCGTCCCTACCGACCCTACCGTTCAAAGCAGTTCCGTTAACGATCATTTACGTTCCATTGCGGTTCTCTCCTGATCCCTCCCGTGCCCGCACCGTTCCTTGGTCGGTACGGGAACGGGACCTAAAACGGTTGTGTGGAATGGGGCTATAAGACTCGACCACTTGGCTTATGGTGAAGACACTGCTGGAAGATCTCTGGATATAATTGAAGAGGAGTAGTCTTCCTTTTTAAATGTGTACATGGAAGTTTGTGCTGTCGGGGCTGGGTAAAGGGAGTGGCCGGGGAGGGGAAGGGGGGGGGGGGGGGGAGGGGAGTAGGTAAGAGAGACGAAAGAGGAAACTTGACAGGAAAAAGTCACTGCCTGAAGCATTCAATAAAGCCAGAAAAAAAGAAATTACGACATGCAGGTTTTCAATTCATATTTTTGCAAAGTATCTGCACAAGCATGTGTGCCTCTTTGAGTATGTTCGTGGCTGCTTTCATGGGGTGCCTGTATCCTCAGGAATTTTAGGATTTCTTTATCTCTCTTTTTCTGTCATTTTTACAGGACAGGGTTTTTTTCCTGTCAGTTATAAGTTGTAGTAGTTTGACCTTATTGTTTTAGGACAAGTAGAGC
>NC_090247.1:51782422-51804922 GCF_037325665.1 Littorina saxatilis
AAACATTATTCTATTCTATTCTATTCTATTCTATTCTATTCTATTCTATTCTATTCTATTCTATTCTATTCACACACACATACACACACACACACACACACACACATACACACACACACACACACACACACATGCACGTCAGATACACACACACACACACACACACACACACGAACACACATACACACACACAAACACACACACACACCAACACACACACTAACACTAACACACACTAACACACACACACCCACTAACACGAACACACACGAACGAACACACACACACACACACACTAACACACACACACTAACACTAACACACACTAACACTAACACACACGAGCACACACACACACACACACACACACACACACACACGTTTATTCATTCATTCATTCTTTTTCGTCTTCTTCGCATCATCACCAATTACAGAAAAGGTCACACAAATATTAACCTTGACTTGATTCGAGTAGAAAAGGAACGAATCTCGTGCATGATTTTAATTGACGTGTCTAGCTGCCGCCTGGATGGAGTGGTCGTCAACAATTTCCTTGCAGGGTTTGTTGGTGGGTGGTAGCTTCTGGGCCTGATGTAAGTTAGCGTGTGGTCCTTTTAATAATGTCTGTCGACGTTGCTGTCTGTGTTTACTCCGGCTACACAGATATACCTGTGACTAGATGAATACCCGCTTCGCCGGGTACCGGCTTCGCCGAGAAGAAGTAGAGCCGAATACCAGGCTGCGCCTGAAACCCAGGCTTTGCCGGGTGTGCGCCGGAGAAGCACGGAGGAAGGGAGACAAACGCGGCTGAAAACACTGGAGAAGATAAGGAAGAGTTACTGGGAATGAATCGAGAGAAAAACCAAAATCGGGTCAGCGCTGCGCGCGAAAAATCAAAATCGGTTCAGCGCTGCGCGCTGAGAGCACGTGTTGAAATATCTCATCGATGAGGTTGTGTCCGGGGTGTAGCTGAATACGGTGTCCAAATTTGAAAAAGATCCACCGAGAACTTTGGCCGTGCATCGCGAACAGACAGACAGACAGACAGACAGACACTAGTCGTCTATACTAGTGTCTGTCTGTCTGTTCGCGATGCACGGCCAAAGTTCTCGGTGGATCTTTTTCAAATTTGGACACCGTATTCAGCTACACCCCGAACACAACCTCATCGATGAGATATTTCAACACGTGCTCTCAGCGCGCAGCGCTGTGCGCGCTGAACCGATTTTGTTTTTTTTTGGTCGGGATCCACTACCAGTAACTCTTCCTTATCTTCTCCAGTGTTTTCAGCCGCGATTATCTCCCTTCCTCCGTGTGGCGTCAATCCATATTCCCGTTACTACGTTACTATTTTTAGAAGGTCACTGCAAGTTACTATTTTTGGAAGGTCTCCAGTGTTTTGCGCGTTTATCTCCTTTCCTTCGGCCGGCGTACACCCGGCAAAGCCGGGTCCCAGGCACAGCCTGGTATTCGGCTCTACTTCTTCCCGGCGAAGCCGGTACCCGGCGAAGCGGGTAATCATCTAGTATATATATATAGAAGGTGTACATGTACACCGTTAAAAACACACATACTCACTCACGTGTGCGCGCACATACACATAACCTCACACACACACATACACACACACATACACACACACACACACACTTTCTCTCTCTCTCTCTCTCTCTCTCTCTCTCACACATACACACACACATACACACACACAAACTATATACACACACACACATTATCTTATTCATTCATTCTTTACCTTCTTCGCATCATCACCGGTGACCTTGACCTGGTTCGAATGGGAAAGGATGGACTGACGTGCAGGTTATTAATTGACATGTCTAGCTGCCCTGTCACATGGATGGAGTGGTCGTTAACAATTTCCTCGCCGGGTTTGTGTGCGGGTGGTACTGAGCCTGATGTAAACAAAAGCGTGTGGTCCTTTTAATTATGTTTGTCGACGTGCTTGTCTGTCTGTCTGTCTGTCTGTCTGTCTGTATGTATGTATGTATGTCTCTCTGTCTGTCTATGTCTCTGTCTCTCTCTGTCTCTCTCTCTCTCTCTCTCTCTCTCTCTCTCTCTTTCTCTCTCTCTCTAGACAACAACAACGACAGGAGCATACTTAAAAAATTGAGTGAACCCGGAGAGCTGTTAACTGCCGTGGCTTATTTTGATACTCCGTCTGTTTAAAAGAACATGGTGCCGTGTTAGTGCACGAAAAACATTCCTCTTTTGTAAGCTTGCGTCGCCGTGTCGATGTTTCTCCATCTTTGTCTGTCACACTATCTCTGTATTTCTGTCTGTCTTATTTTCTGTGTGTCTGGGTATCTTTCTTTTTGTCTGTCTGTCTGTCTGTCTGTCTCTCTTTGTTTCTCTCTTTTTCTCTGTTTCTATGTCTGTGTCTGTCTCTCTCACTTTGTCTATCTATCTGTCTGTCTGTCTGACTGTCTGTCTGTCTGCCTCTCTCTCTCTCTCTCTCTCTCTCTCTCTCTCTCTCTCTCTCTCTCTCTCTCTCTCTCGTCTGAGCCTCGCAACAGACTCTTAGATCACAGCAGCCTGTCAGACGAAGGACCGAAGTAGTGCTCTTTTAATGGGAATTCCTTGCCGCTACAATCTGTTTTGGGGGGCAAAGATGTTTTTCCCCAGTACCTGACTCTTTCTGAATAAGAGAAAAGAGGGTGAGAAACAGAAGTCGTCTTCTCACACCTCTTTGCTTAGAGTTCTGTGGTTTTAAACCCGTCTATCTTTATCTTATCATTTCTCACACACTGGATAAGGTGCTAGGAACGAGTAAGATTCAGTAGCAATCTTCAAAACATAGACTGTGAGTGTTAACCATTAATGAAAATTAATCACTCGAAAAAGGTCGAAAGTTACACAAATGGCTGGCATTGTGCAACGCAATTTTCATCTTTTTTTGTCTGTCAACCCTTAGTCCTTGAAAAGAAACACACTTTCACATGCGCATCACACATTCTTGATGCAGAAACGAAAGCAGTTGTGCTTGAAGCTAAAGCAGGATCAAGGTTCGTGTGGTAACTATGACCTTAAAGGCTGACATAGTCCTATTTAATTAGTTTAATTACTTCCAGGGCTTTTCCCATCGTTGCGGGGATGTATAAATTAGGCTTCCTGCAAAATTTTAGGTTTGAAGTCCTTACCAATTACGAGAAATAATTAATTCTTTATTGCTATGTTTTGCAACAGTTCTCCAGGTCTTGGGCTATTTTTAGACCGTCAACACAGACAATACAGTCGTCAATCCCCGCGTGAAGGAAATCGCTCACCTTCCACGTGCAAAACGTAGTGATATTGACACGCCAGATTAGCGCGGTAGCGTATTGTGCTAAGCAGGAAAGCGCGCTTTTCTGTATTCTTGTTAACTTCGCAATTTCCGGAAAACATCCACTTTCACTTTGAGACTGTTCTGTTTACATTCGACACGATCAACACCACTTTGCAATATGTAGTGTTTGAGAATCTGTTACCATCTAAGGGAAGCAACTGCTACTAATGTGTTAAGTAACTAACGAGAGTTAGTTCCCTTGTTACACACACTGATCATCTTCATGGCTGACAATAAACACAGCTTGCCCCCTCAAACCATCGTTTGTCGGCTTTATCGTATACATGCATGGTGAACGTGTATCCACCTTCATCACAGACATCATATTGGCGACGAGGTAAATTATTTTACATACATATCGGCTCTACCTTGTGCAAGAACTTTGTAATTTCACTTTTCTGACTTGCCACGTGCTTCTCAACTTCCAACATGGCTGAACAGTTATCTGCACTACCTACTTATCCTTCGTTTGACTGTTCGTCTGATGGCGTGTCTATCAGATGGAGCAAGTGGATCGCAAGACTAGAGAACCTGTTCGTTGCATTCAACATTGCCAACGACAAGAGGAAGAAAGCGTTGCTGCTTACGTACGCTGGGAACGATCTGAATGACATTGTGGACTCTTTTCCAGCTGCTGATCTGACCCCTCGGGATGGTGAGACTCACTTCCAGAAACTTGTTGATCGTATCAATGAACATTTTAACCCACAGATCAACAGAGAGTATCAGGTTTTTACCTTCAGACAGCTCACGCAAACATCTGACAGTGTTGACATTTTTTATCAACAGCTGAAACGACATGCCTCTCTCTGTAACTTTGCCAACATTGAGTCTGAAATTAAATCACAGCTGATAACCGGTTGCAAAGTGAACAAGGTGCGAGAGAAGGGCCTGAGCAACCCAGGAATAACACTGTCTGACCTCCTGCAGTATGCCCGCACATTGGAGTTGACTGCTTCTTACTCAAGAAAAATGCATGAAGACGTTGCAGTTAACCGACTCCATCGTTCAGCTACATCAAGCCAGCATCAGCCTGATCGACGTCATCACCAGCCCCGCCGTAGTCAAGCCTCACACCGTCATAACCAGCCAACCGAGCAATGCAAGAACTGTGGTGGTACATGGCCGCATGAGAAGGGACAGCATTCGTGCCCTGCTTTCAACAAACAGTGCCGCTCCTGTGGAAAGTTCAACCACTTCTCATCCGTCTGCCGTTCCAGTCCACGCAACACGGCAAGATCAGGGACAGGTGGAAGGGGCAGTGCATCCTCTTCCTCCTCCTCCCAACAGCCTCGCTCCATCAAGCACAAGCCCAAACCTGTTCACCACGTTGAGCAACATGGTGAATGTGACAACAACGACGCTTCGTTCATCGACGACGGCAATGACGCAGACACTGAGTACGTCTTCACTGCAAATGGCAACTCGAATCAACTGCCACGCTTCAAGGTCTACCTCAACGGACAACAGACAACCTTCCTTGCTGATTCCGGAGCTACAGTCAATCTGCTATCACGGACAGATTATGAAAGTCTTACACCCAAGCCAGCGCTCAGCCCGTCAAACGTGAGAATCTCTGCGTACGGCAATCAACACTCCATCCGTGCGTTTGGACAGTTTTGCGCTGAACTACACACTGACACAGCATCCTGCTCAGCCACGATATGTGTTGTTCCAGGCAATGAGAAACCCATCCTGAGCTGGTCAACCTCGCAAACACTCAAGCTGCTGACCACCGTCCACTGCATCGAGCACAAAACTCAGCAAGAGAACCAGCTTGGTAAACTCAATGATCGACAGATCAAACTCCACATCGACGAGACGGTACAGCCTGTCGCTCAGCACTACCGTCGTGTTCCCTTTCATGTCCGCAAGCATGTGGAAGAACAAATCCGAAAGGATGAAGAACTTGGTGTCATCGAGAAGGCAACTGGTCCAACACCATGGGTATCTCCTATAGTTGTGGTGCCTAAACCCAAGTCTCCAGGCAAGGTACGCGTGTGCGTCGACATGCGTTCTGCAAACAAGGCCATCAGGAGAGAACGTCATGCTACCCCAACACTTGATGAACCATGCTCGCAGGTGCTAAAGTTTTCAGCAAGCTTGACCTGAACCAAGGCTACAACCAGCTAGAACTAGCTGAGGAGTCGCGCTACATCACGACGTTCTCCACACATCTTGGTCTCTACAGATACCGACGCCTCTTCTTTGGTGTGAACTCCGCAAGCGAGATCTTCCAAGAAACCATCAGGCAAGTACTGTCTGGCCTCAAGGGTGTCGTAAACATCAGTGACGACATTCTCTGCTACGGTACATCACAGCAAGACCATGACAACAACCTACGCGCTCTCATGCAGCGTCTCCGTGAGAAAGACCTCACTCTCAACACTGACAAGTGTGAGTACAACAAGAAGTCGCTTGAGTTCCTTGGTCATATCTTCGGGGAAGACGGCATCACCCCAAGCCAAGACAAGCTCAAGACCATTCTTGAACTGCCAACACCAACCAACGCATCTGAAGTAAGAAGTCTTCTCGGCATGATGAACTTCTGTGGTGCACACTTCATTCCAAACTATGCAACACTCACCCATGAACTCCGTCTGCTGACAAAAAAGACAACACCATGGTCGTGGAATGAAAAGCATGACGCAGCCCTCGGAACGCTGAAAGCAGAACTCAGCAAAGCAACGACTCTTGCTTACTTCAATCCAGGAAAACCGACAGAGATCTACACCGACGGCAGTCCTGTAGGCATCTCTGCAGTCCTGACCCAAGACAAGCGCATCATCCAGTTTGCAAGCCGAGCGCTCACTCCAACAGAACAAAGATATTCACAGACAGAACGTGAAGCACTCGCCATCACATGGGCCTGTGAATATTTCCACATCTACCTGTTTGGTGCTACATTCACTGTCTACACTGACCACAAGCCTTTGGTCAGCATGTTCAACAACCCTCGTGCTCAACTCTCTGCTCGTGTTGAACGCTGGGTACTGAGAACACAGCCCTACGAAATGACTGTTCAGTACCGACCTGGTTTCGACAACCCCGCCGACTATCTGAGTCGACATCCAGTCCAACAGCATCCCAGCAGCAGAGAAGAGAAGATCGCAGAAGAGTATCTTCACTACGTTGTCGACACGTCCACTCCAAAAGCCATGACGTTAGACACAGTCATCTCAGAAACAGCGAAAGATGTCACCCTTACGGCAGTGATCAACGCAATCCTTACCAGTGACTGGGAAGCCAAAGACGACGTTGACACAAAAACTTTCAGAACCCTCTACTTGTGTCGTTCAGAACTCTCACTCAGTCACAACGCATCAGTTCTACTCAAGGGTACACGCATCGTTCTCCCAGAGTCTCTTCATCTTCAAGCTGTGAAAGTCGCTCACACTGGACATCAAGGCATCGTCAAGACAGTCGCCCTGCTTCGAGAAAAGGTTTGGTTCCGAGGAATGCAAGAGACTGTTGAAAAAGCGGTGAAAAACTGCTTAACCTGTCAAATCTCCACTCCCACACCAGCCAGAGAACCGCTGAAGATGTCTCCACTGCCCACAGCACCTTGGTCTGAACTGAGTGCTGATTTCGCAGACGCACCCAACGGAAACATTCTCCTTGTCATCACAGATGAATATTCCAGATTCACCGTTGTTGACATTTTGCAATCAACATCCAGCCGGAGTGTGATTCCACGTCTCGACAAGATCTTCGCAGAATACGGCATACCAGATGTTCTGAAGACAGACAATGGCCCACCATTCAACAGCCACGAGTTCGCGACATACGCAACACACACCGGGTTCAAGCACAGGAAGATCACCCCCCTGTGGCCCCGTGCAAATGGAGAAACGGAACGCTTTATGCGTACCATCAAGAAGACTGTCAAAGCCGCCCATGCACAACAGCTGAACTGGAAACAGGAAATGTACAAGTTTCTTCTTGACTACAGAACAACTCCACACTGCACAACTGGTGTCGCCCCTGCTACTGCCCTATTTGGTCGCAACATCAAGAACAGACTACCACAACTCCCGCCGCAGCAGCCAGAGGACGCAAAGATGAGACAACAGGATGCCCGCGCCAAAGGCAAGATGAAGCTCTACGCAGACAACAAGAACTATGTCAAACCAAGCAACCTTCAGATTGGTGATTCTGTTCTCATCAAGGACACTTCCATTAAGAAGTCTACTCCTCCATTCAACCCAACACCCCTCACTGTTGTGTCAAAGAACGGTTCTATGATCTCTGCGTGCCGAGGAAACAAGATAATCACGCGAAACAGCAGTTTCTTCAAACGCTCCCCCAGACATCCAACTCCTTCAGAAACAAATGACGCTGAAGCTGACGCCGAAGCTGAAACTGAAGCTGCTACTCTTCCTCACACAGATGAACCAAACTCGCAACATGCACACAAGCAAAACCAAAACACACATACTAACGTAGCACCAACTCCACGTCGTTCGCACAGGGAAAAACATTTACCTACCAAACTGCAAGATTTTGTTCTGACTTGAACGTTGAACTGACTGATCTTTTGTAAAATCATTTTATTTCTGGTGCCTGTGCAGACATTTTATTTTCAAGATTTTCCGTCAAGTGCCTATTGTGTCGTGTTATTTCACATTGCTGTTTAGCATCATTTCACAGTATTTTTGGGTAACACGTAAATTCAGTTTTGTTTTGTTTTTCTTTAATGAGAAGGGAAGATAAGTACACTAATTTCTACTTTGATTATCATTGTTAGTACTTTCAAAATTCATAAGGCTGAAGCATTACTTCATAAGATTTGGAGTGAGAACACTTTTCTTGTTGAATGTAAAGTTAAACATTTCTAGTCAGCATTACATTTCTACTTCTAGGCATTATTCTTTAATCTTCAGGAGAAGATATCATTTCTTATCATTTTGCTTGTCCAGTTATCCATTTTGTAATTTTGGATTATACTTCTTAAAATTCAAGAAGGGGAGAGATGTAGTGTTTGAGAATCTGTTACCATCTAAGGGAAGCAACTGCTACTAATGTGTTAAGTAACTAACGAGAGTTAGTTCCCTTGTTACACACACTGATCATCTTCATGGCTGACAATAAACACAGCTTGCCCCCTCAAACCATCGTTTGTCGGCTTTATCGTATACATGCATGGTGAACGTGTATCCACCTTCATCACAGACATCATACAATACTGAAATAATTTTTTCTGTGTTCGAAAGCTACAGCCAATCATTATTATATCCCCTTAGGTACAGTTTTATAACATTATTGGCACATGTAAACAATAGGAATTAATTAATGAACGCTACGTATATGGCAGCCTTTAACACTCAAAAACTTATGATCGCTGACGCTGGTACTTTAACGCTCGAGATAACATTCATGTTTTCTCTCGCAGGAGTACTCTTACGATACTTTACAACCGTTCGACTTTTCCGGTATGGTTATTTGGATCATCGTGACGGGAAGGGAAACCGTGACAGTGCCGAGAACTGACACAAAAATATGAAAATCCTTGTTTCTGAGTCTGCAAGAATACTTAGTCAGGAATATCGCTCGGCTTCTCGTCGAAAACGTTCAAATCGCCCAAAGCTCACTTTGCCCGTCCTTTTGGCAGAGTTGTCAAAGTTTTACCACGGTAGAAGAAAAGTACGTAACATCAAGAACTGCCTTGAACTTCCGAAAATTATCGAAACGGTTTCTTGAACGTTTTTTTTTAATATTTTTTTTATATTAGAGCATTGTAACTTTAAATACACACGTCTACGGTGATATAACTTTTGGACTGATGACCCAAGTCAGGTTAACCTTCGTCAAATTCAGATTCACAGCGGTAAAAAGTAAATTTTAAGGGGCTTATTGTCCGTCAGGTCTTAATTGCCTATATTGGACATGAATTGGTTTATACGATTCGAGTTTTTACGCCCTCACGGCTTTTGATGTATGCGTGTTTAGGTGGTATCAGCCATCTGCACTTATGGTAGAATGACCAAGATCTTTAACGTGCCATTGTGGTGACACGGGGGTGGGAGATGGATACCGTCTCTGGGTCTGCACATAAAGTTGACCCCTGTCCGTCCCGGCCCGAATTCGAACCAGCGACCTTTCGATCACATGTCCAGTGCTCTACCACCTGAGCTACCCGGGCCCCGATTCACAGCGGGGTTGTGTTTGGGCCATAAATGGCAAATGTGTCTAAAGAAAAATGATTCTTTGCGACATTCCTGTCAGATGATCACAAACGTCTTTTTGTTGAGCGGAGTGAAGGAACCAATTAAAAGAACGAGAACTGCTGTCTTTACTGCTTTTATTGTAATAGATGATCACAAAATTAAAGAGAGAAACAAGCAAGCAAACAAACAGAAATGATAGAAAATAAATAATGAATAAATATGTTAATGTATAAGTAAATAAACACATTTCATAACTAAATTTGATTAATTGATAAATAAAATAGTTAATAAAAGAAATTCACCAAAGTAGAATAATCGGGTATTTGTAAAGTGACCTCCTGGACGCTTGTACCAAAAAGTCCTGCAGTAGTTGGTTTCTGCTTACCTGCTAATGTATTTTACAGCTGTTCGGCTGACTGTTCGTTTTGTCAGCGGTTCGTCAGTCAGAATGACGTCATTCTGACTCATATGGAGAGAGAGAGACACGCAGACGCAGATAATTTATTCAATAGGCCATAGCCCCTCATGAATGGGTGTGAACAAACGGTTCACGTTGCAAATAATATAACTCATCAGGTGCAGAAAAGGTACAACATAATAACATAATAATCGCACAACACTACAGAATAAAACATATATTACACGGTCTTTAACTACGAGGTTACAACATCTCTTAATTTCAAGGCTTTATACAAATACAGGGATACATTTCTGATAACAGTTTCTTGAGGTGAGGCCAGGAGCAAGCTAAGTCTAAAAGTGCTTGGGGTTTTATAATATTTAAATGGGATAAATTTTTCTCTTAATCTGTTTAAGTATGGACAACATAAAACAAAATGGACTTCATCTTCTTGCTTTTCTTTACAAAGGGGACACATCAACTGATCGGCATTATGTTTTTTATATCGGTTAGAATGCACAGCAATTTCTGAAATACCTAATCGAAACCTAGTCATAATAAACTTTAGATGTCTATCCATATTCAACAAAAGATAGGGTTTAATGTCATGTACAGTACAAAATGTCCGATAAACAGCAAATCTATCACTATTTTGTATATGATAATCCCACTCTTGCCATCTGCAATCGACCAACCTTTCCCTAAAAACACGCAAAAAATCTTTTTCATTAACAACGCCCTGATTCAACCACACAAAACCAAAACCATACTCATACAATTTACAACGAACACTTGAGGCCCAGTTCTTTTTACCACTCTCATCCATTTTATACAACATTTCATATGATTTACGAGGAAGTCTGTGCGCCTCCATGTTTAACAGTTTCAACCAATAGCTTACGCATCTTAAAATAGAATTCAAATATATTGGATATCTGTTTGTCTCGCCATATACTAGGTCATTAGGTGTTCGCATTCGGACTCCTAAGAACTTCTTCAATGCAAATAAATGAACTTTTTCACACTGCAGAGCAGCCTTATCTAGTCCCCATATCTCAGCACCATACTGTACTATCGGTTGTACTTGGGAGTCAAACAACTTCAAAAAAACATTCAAACTATTATTATTAAGCACAGATAATCTTTGTATAATACACATCAGAGCATTTTTGGCCCGGCTTGAGAGATCGCTACAGGCAGCAGTGAAACTGAGTCGAGTTGAAAATAAGAGAGAGAGAGAGAGAGAGAGAGAGAGAGAGAGAGAGAGAGAGAGAGAGAGAGAGAGAGTGTCTGTATGCCCATCAAGTCACAGCATTTGTACATAACACGTCTTCCACGTAATTCTGAGGTCAGCGGCAAGTGCAATGCGGCACTATCCCTGCATTCCTCGTCAGGAGTCACGGGTCACTGGCGACAGCGAGAGAGAGAGAGAGAGAGAGAGAAGAGAGAGTGACAGAGAGCAGAGAGACAGAAAGGCGGAGAGAGAGAGAGAGAGAGAGAGAGGGCTGGGCTACTGACAAACAAATACACAAGAACAAGTTTTGAATTGATTTTATTTTGACACATCAATCTTCAAAGCAAAAACTGTTAATGTGGCATACTTTCCCGGGCCATCATTTACGGTTATACTCACAGCGATACCACTCCCGCTGCACCAGACTGATAGTGATTCATATAACCTGATCAAAAGAAGAACATGAAAATGAGAAGAGACAGAAAGGAGAATCAGGTGTTCAAGGAAAGCATTTCAACACTGCACCATCTCAAACATAAACCGAACAGGTCAAGCCTCGCATGTAGCAGCAAAACCCAGCTAAAGTATAAATCTCCCTTCTTGAAACACTTTGAAAACTAACACCACAATCGCTTAGAACATCTACGTTCGCTTACAGTTCAAGACCCGACAAGGTAACGCAAAGCTATAAATTTCAGGTGATTTAAAGCCATGTAAATCTACTTGTAAACGTCCCGTCGTGTTTGAAAACAAACTATTTCAAGTCAAGAGCACTCGAGTACATGAAGTTCGCCACTCTCACAAGCTGGAAACGAATGTGCCAAAACAAAACTAAACCTGACTCTGTCGTTGAAAGCGTGCGAGTGACGCTAGCACATTTTTCTTCTTTTTGCTCTTTGAAGATACAGGTGGCCCTGACAGCCCAAAGTAAGAAGCTGCCTCAGAAGTGTTCCACAACTGTCACAATTGGTTAACCCATAGACCAAAATAATAGCCTGGACCGCCAACTCGTCACGTGACCCTTCGAGGTTACGACGCTCGACTTTCAGCATCTTGAACACAAGGCCAGTACTGTAACTGCCCTTGATACGGATCGATCCAAGGGGGGGCAATCTCAGTCATCTCAAAGAGGGAAATCCAAACGCTATCCGCCTTGTTCGATTTTATGGGCTTGGACGATAGAGAAAAATAAGAAAAGCAAACACTGGAGTATACCTGGACGAAATTGCTATCAAGAACGCAGAATTGATTTTTTCTGAGGTTTTTTTTTTGCCGTAAGCGCCATGTTTATCGGAGCAGGAAACTCTTCCAGAGTGAGGCCCCTTTGTTGATGCATGTCAACATCAGATGTGCGAGACGCGATAAACATGGCGCTTACGGCAAAAAAAAACCTCAGAAAAAATCAATTCTGCGTTCTTGATAGCAATTTCGTCCAGGTATACTCCAGTGTTTGCTTTTCTTATTTTTCTCTATCGTCCAAGCCCATAAAATCGAACAAGGCGGATAGCGTTTGGATTTCCCTCTTTGAGATGACTGAGATTGCCCCCCCTTGGATCGATCCGTATCAAGGGCAGTTACAGTACTGGCCTTGTGTTCAAGATGGACTTTCAGGGGCGCGTAGCGTCCGGTTTGAAAGGTCAGCGATTCGAAGACAGTGAAAAGAAAGCACGCTCCAGTTATTTGTGACAATGGGAGGTGACAATGAACTGGATTTTCCAAAACTCCAAACTAAACTTAACAAAACTCATCGAAAAACATGTTCCATATATGCACTTTAGCTGAGTTTATTTTAGCATTTTCAGAACTTACCTCGGCAACTTCGTCCATGTTTACAATCGACACCGGATATGACATCCCCCTGATTTCTGAAAGGCCATGTAAGCGTAGGTTCCTAAATGCGAGAGGCCGCTACCTCGTAATAGAGAGAAAGAGCGGAGAGAGAGCTAGTTGGCGGTCCAGAAAAAAATGGTCTATGCGGTTAACCGTAAGCCCGGCACCTGACGTCGTATCGCGTAAGGGGCAGATTATACCTGCGCAGAGTCAGCGGCACAGACGACGCACTGCAGATTATCAGTTCCAGCCCGCTACACGTTGCGTGAAAAGAAAACAGGCTAATTAGTACTCGTCATAATCCCTATCGCAGCATCAATAACATGCAGTGCGTCGTCTGTGCCGCTGACTCTGCGCAGGTATAATCTGCCCTTAAGAAGACGCTGTGAAAAAAAAGCTAAAGAACTGTCCATGCACTTTCTACACAAGTGGTAGAACATACATATATGAAGTGTCAAGAATCATAATTGACGAATTCCGAAAATAACTCTGTCGGGTCTGTATGAGTTGTGAAAGAGTGAACACCTTTGATTTTACTGGGACACACATTAGAGGAGCCAATCGCTAGCGAGGGGTGTGACGGAAACACGTGAAGCACGTGTGCATTTCTTTGTCTGAGAAAAAGCAAGGGTATTCACTCTTTCACAACCTATACAAACGGAAACCCGACAGAGTTATTTCCGATAATAGTCTATTATTATTATTATTATTATTATTGTGATCATTTTTATGCGCCTAATCTAGATATAGCCCTAGGCGCTTACATATTAATTTCTGCCGTTTGAAATGGAATTTTTTACAGACAGACAAACAGACATTTTTTACACACAATTTTTTACGCATTCACATCGGCCAGTAAAGCTCAGTAGCCTATTAGGCGAGCATTCACCTTTCACGGCCTTTATTCCAAGTCAAACGGGTATTTGGTGGACATTTTTATCTATGCCTATACAATTTTGCCAGGAAAGACCCTTTTGTCAATCGTGGGATCTTTAACGTGCACACCCCAATGTAGTGTACACGAAGGGACCTCGGTTTTTCGTCTCATCCGAAAGACTAGATCTATTACACAAGATCAAGTAATGTTACCCCTGCTCTACGTATAGGTTACATTCCCATTGTTGACTCGTATGTATACATTTGATCAATGTCGAGACAGCACGAGAGATTAGGACAAGTGTGATTCAATGGATGATGTTCGGAAATAACTCTGTCGGGTTTGCATGGGTTGTGAAAGAGTGAATTCGGGGACAAATAAAAGCACATGCATGTGCTCCTGGTCAATCAGCAGAGTTGTAAAATGTATATCCCAGGTTTGAAACACAGTTTTGAACAGTAAACAATTCGAAGAAAGTCTGAGTCACGATTTTTTATATTTTTTTATATAACAATTAATATAGATGGATTATAAGTCACGTCTGCGAGGTCACGAACATGTCTGTCTCCATGCAGTCTCGACAAAAAGATACCACAGGTTACAAGAAACATGTGCGCGCTAAATGTACAGAAAAAACGGACGAAGCTCATGGAATATTATGTGTTTGAATAGATGAATTCTGAAAATAACTGTCGGTTGTTGATTAGTTGTTGTTGTTGTTATTGTTGTTTCTTGTTTGTTTTGTGTGTGTGTGAGTGTGTGTGTGTGTGTGTGTGTGTGTGTGTGTGTGTGTGTGTGTGTGTGTGTGTGACTGTGTGTGTGTGTGGGAGGGGGGGAGGTTGTGAAAACACTGAGGCAAATAAACACAAGTGACAGTGTAAAGGACGCGATGGCATCGGCATTGAATATTTAGGTCCGATGTGCACACCTTCAAGCGTAAAAGATCGCCTTCACATATGCGTTAGCAAAGATACACCGAGCTCAACAAAACAACATCGACGAGTACGTTAAATACTACTCGCGAAAAGAGTATTAGGGAGATACGTTTCGGTGTAATCTTTTTTTTAAATTTTTTTTTTAATATTACTGTCTTTCAGCTTACAACCTTTTCGACAAGAGAGAAAAACAAGTCGTGTAAGGCGAAATTACTACATTTAGTCAAGCTGTCGAACTCAGTCACGGGATGAAACTGAACGCACTGTATTTTTTCACCAAGACAGTACAGCTTCGTCAATCCCCGCGTGAAGGAAATCGCTCACCTTCCACGTGCAAAACGTAGTGATATTGACACGCCAGATAAGCGCAGTAGCGTATTGTGCTAAGCAGGAAAGCGCGCTTTTCTGTATTCTTGTTAACTTTCTGAGCTTGTTTTGAATACAACCTATCATATCTATATGTTTTTGGAATCAGAAAATGATCACGAATAAGATGACATCATTTTTGGATCGATTCCTTACATTTTAACCGTAAGACTAATTATTTTATTTTCGTTAATTGTGATCACATTTTAAGAGTAAACATGACATATGCATATATTTTTAGATTCAGAATGTGATGAAGAATACGATGCAATCAATGTTAAATCTGTTTGCGAAAAATCGATTTTAATGACAACTTTAATGAGCAAACTCATTAATTAAAGTTTAAGCCTCCAAGCTGAAATGCAATACCAAAGTCCGGGCTTTGTCGAAGATTACTTGACCAAAATGTCAACCAATTTGGTTGAAAAATGAGAGCGTGACAGTGCCGCCTCAACTTTCACAAAAAGCCGGATATGACGTCATCAAAGACATTTATAAAAAAAAATGAAAAAAAGTCTGGGGATATCATACCCAGGAAGTTTCATGTAAAATTTCATAAAGATCGGTTTAGTAGTTTACTCTGAATCGCTTTACACACACACACACACACAGACATACACACATTCACCACGACCCTCGTCTCGATTCAAACATTTAGTCAAAACTTGACTAAATGTAACAAGAAAGAAACGCGACAGGGCAACGATAACACAATAATATGTACCAGAATAAAAAAACAAGAAAGGTAGGTTGTTGGAACGTTTGTTATTGACAAAACAATACAACTGTTTTGTATAATACAACGTTAGAACGTTGGCAGTCTCTTTGTTTTTGGATTTATTTTAACATATGTACCGTTGGTCGAATAGCATGGTATGCCATGTTATTGTTCATTGTTCGATTGTCTGTCAACAGAGGTTTTTTTCTCGATATATTTCACGAAGGCACAGTTGGGGAAAGTTCAACAAATAGTGTAGATCTTGGTCAGCGAAGAAGAGTGTTCCTGGTGGAACGTGAAGTCCGTGAAGTCCGTATCGGTGTAGATCTTTGCGATGAGGCGTGTTGTGTTTAAACGAATACTGAGGCGGTGTCTTTACAGTGGAAAGTGTAACTGAATACAAACAGCCCCATTGCTAAGATCAACTCAAAAATGCACCTGCTTATCTTCTTTTCAAGAGTGGTATATTTTTCTATATCAATAGTGACACTCAGAATCCAGACAACTATTCCTTTTGGATGCCAAATCAGTTCTCCTTGGAGTTGTAGGGGGGAAAAAATGTGGAAGAGAAGAGGTTGTGACATAGTCATTCAGTCATTCAATTTAGCACGGCTGCTTTGCATTCTTCCTTGCTGCGTTTAATCTCGCGAGTACATGCGTCTTCTTCCTCTTGCTGAGTTACGTTTTCCCCTTCCCTTCAGAATTGTGTGCCCAGAAAATGTCATTCCAACTATCATATAGTACTACATGTAGAATCAACAAGCAAAGAAGGCTAGTTTTTGGGACGTTTTGTTGTTGTTGTTTTAATTTGATTTACTCTTTTAATTTTTTTTTTTTTGGTAACGTATACTAGTAATGCTTTGTTCCCTTTCATGTTTACTATTTTTTGTTTTTAACAACGATCTAACCACAGGAAGCTTCAAGCAGCAGCTACGATCGAGTACAAGGATCACGACAACTGCTACTACTTCTACTATTTCTACTAACAATAGTGCTGCTGCTGCTGCTGCTAGAACCACAAACACTGTATTAATTTCGTGCTCTTTTGAGGACAAGTCATTTGTTTCATTCACCGTTAGTTGTCCTTTAAGTTCCTGCCTGAAGTTGGTCCCGCACAACTTAGTAAAGTTCACTCACAGTTGAATAAATAGCCCGGAGAAATGGAGGCAGGCCAAAAGTTCATAAGGACTTGGAAAATGATCCTTTGCCGTGTTTCCTTGCTCAGCTCTGCGATTTGTTACCCTTCATCTCAAAGAGTCCTCAGATTGCCCAACCGGATACGTACACAAGGAACTTAGTCGATAAATATCGACAGGGGGCCGACAAATGGTTTAAATGGGAAATGTGTGTATATGGGTGTGGGTTTGAAACAAACAAACAAACCAACCCATGTGAACCCCGGGCCGCAGGCCTTCGATGTAGTGATTGAAAAAAAAGGATGTTCTCAAATGGTTCAATTCTCATTTGGTCTGATTCTCAAATGGTACCGGTATACTCCCCCCCCCCCCCTGGCCGCAGGCCTAGGAGTAAAATTTTATAGACACTGACCTTCTTCCCAGGGGTCATTGACCCAGTTTTAGCTATGAGAGGTGGTTCGCCCAGAGGCTGTAGAGTATACTGGGGCGGTCTCTTTGATGTCTTGAGAGGAAACTTGGCCAGGGTAGTACATGCACCAGAACTGGTGGACACCAAGGACAAACATGAAATCGAAGCAGTTTGCTTTCAGAGGGAACGGTCGTCAGCAACTCAAACTTCTCTGTTTTCTTTTTTTTTTAAATCTGACTTTCTTTGTGGCCCCCTGACTCCGCCCCCCTCCCTCTGTAAGGACCCCCCTCCACAAGGACCGATTTTTGTCAACATTTTAAAGGTCGCTAGAGAGGGGTTCCACTGTATGACCTAACCGCTACTGGCAGACGGCCTCAAGCTTCACGCGCAAAGACGAGATTAATAGGTGCTCGGTTTTGGTATTTTGAATTACATTACATTAAACCTTTGTTGGGTTTCATGGTCATGGCAACAGCCATAATAATATTACATGATGTATAATATCATATTTCAGCATATGTGAATTACATGTCATCATACTAAACTGTCATACATTTTTATTCCTACATTATTCTGATTGATCACAACCAAACCTACTATCATTGGACACATCCAAATGCAAGCGCCTGTTCTTGACAATTTAGATCAGTGCAATTTCCTGGGTCGGGCTTTGCCACAGACACTCACGGTTTGGCCTGTAGGTAAAATGTACAATGTATTTTCTGATTTGTGCACAAAAGCTTTTTTTCTTTTTTCTTTTTTTTAACATAACAATGTTTAATGTCACTGTATGTTTAAAAGACCATGGTCATATTTGTAAAAAAAATGTTAAATTAGAAAATAAATAACATTTTGGTTCATGATTTTTCCTACACCTGTGCTAAAAATAAGAAATAAAAATGTCGGGTATATAAGTCACTCAAATACAGCTAGGTATGAATGGCTCGGTTTGAGTTTGTTGCAGTTGACCCTGCACAAAGCGACGTATCATGTTTTTGTTGAACAATTTTGACGTCACCCCTCCCATAGGGTGACGTATTTCACAACTTCCTGTGTTACACAAACTCTGTGATGACCAATTTTGACGTCACCCCTCCCATAGGGTGACGGATTTCACAACTTTCTACAGATGAACAATTTTGACGTCACCCCTCCCATAGGGTGACGGATGTCACAACTTCCTGTGTACACAAACTGATGACGTATTTCACAACAAAATGGCGCTGCCCATGGTCAACCTCGAAACTATCCGTATAGAATGGGGGCGTCCTCGCCCCCATAAAAAGCCATCAACTCGGCAAAAATGCAGTTTACCGACGCTGTTTTTTCAATTTGCGAATATCATGAACAAGCGAGAGCATCATCATAATTCCATCAAGAATTCCGAACTCGTCATAAAACAATCGTTTTTCCATCATAAATCTTGCAACGTCTTTTCAAAATACCTGCAGAAATCGTCTGCAGATCCGCCTTGCAGCGAAATCCGATCCGATCCGCTCCGACATGAGAGAAACGACTTTTTACCTGAAACAGCAAAAACACCTTTTACGACAACAACAAACCGTCTGTGAAAACCGTCAGAGAGTGAAAGACATTATTGCCCCTGTCGTAACATTAACCGGAGTTACCACAAACTAACCGATGCTAGGGATTTGTAACCATTGCTGGGTGAGCAAATTTTTCTCCGCTGACATCCACCAGCGAATCAAACAAACTTAACCATCCGAACAGCTTTTGTTTTTGAGTGCGAAGTGTCAAACATGCCAGCCAGCTTTTCTGGGTTGTTCCCCCCTAAATCCCCTATGATTGGGGTAGCTTAGTGCCCGAGTGAATCCCGCGAATTTTCAGGGATTCTTAGACGTCTGTGATTGCACTTTTAGTGTGCTGTATTGGTGGAAAGGTAGATGAAGAGGGACAGAGAGAGAGGGGCGAAGGGGGAGGGAGAGAGAGAGAGAGAGGAGAGAGAGAAGGAGGGAGAGATAGAGAAATAAAGAGGGAGAGATAGAGAAATAAAAAGCGTCTGACTGTCTGTCTGTCTATCTCACTCTGTCTCTCTCTCAGTCTCTCTCTCTCTTTCGCTCTCTCCCTCCCTACCTCCTCTCTCTCCCTCACTATCTCTCTCTCTCACTATCTTTCTCTCTCTCTCTCTCTCTCTCTCTCTCTCTCTCTCTTTCTCTCTCTCTTACTATCTCTCATTGCCTGACTGTTTGTCTGCCTGCTGCCTGCCTGTCGGTAAGTATGTTTTTCTGTCTGTCCCTCGCTCTGTCTCTCGCTCTATGTCATTTTGGGATCTTTTTGTGTATATATATATTTCAATTATTTGTCATCATTTTCACGAGTTTTCATTCACAAACTCCTGGTAAATAAATCTCATGTTCCCCATGCAATAACTCGAGGTTGTGAATGGGTTTGAGCTTTCATTGAAACGTGGATTGTCAAAGTAAAAGCCAATCAGGCTGATTGTTTGATGTGTGGAACCATCGTGGCTTTGGATTTGTGTTTCTGAGGACAACGATTGTAAGCATTCAGTGATTCACTCTCAAAGACCCAATCAATGTTGATAATTACCGCGGCGACTCATGGTCAGTTTGCAACTTATCTCTGTAATCGCAAAATCCACAACGAAAAGTCATAAACACTTAAAAAGAAAAGAAATATGCTCAACACTTACTGAATTCACAGGTATGATCGCAGCTCTGTACATTTTCAGACTGGAAGGAAAGCGTCAACAAGCTACGTTTGACGTCACATACAAGTTTGACGTGTTATCTCGTGCTACTGTGACGATGCTTTGTGGCCCGGAGTTGGATTCTAAAAATTCGTCTCCCTGTGGGTTATTGTGCATTTTGTTGCACAACCAAAATGATGACAAAAACGATTCTTGGTAGCTTGTTGTCAGACCAGCACTTTGTTGTTGGTCCTCGGGGAGCATATCGCCTTTTGTCTCATATTTATCAACCGCGGCCTTCGGCCTTGGTCGATAAAGATGAAACAAAAGACGATATGGTCCCCTTGGACCAACAAAAAAGCTGGTCTGTCAACAAGCCACCAAACATCTTATAATATTTATGTCAGTGTGTGTGTGTGTGTGTGTGTGTGTGTGTGTGTGTGTGTGTGTGTGTGTGTGTGTGTGTGTGTGCGCATGCGTGCGTACGTGCATGCGTGCGTGCGTGCGTGTTGCGTTGTGAGATTTACTGCGCGTGTGTCTGTTTCAGAGGCACGAAATCTTGCTCAAAGATGTAGTGTGTCATCACCCGGCAACGGAGCGTTCGGTGAATTTAAAGGATGTTTCGATCCGATCCGGTCTTCAGATGCCTGCAAGAGTTGAAAGCTCTGATCATGGCTAAAAGGCAAACGTCAGCTTGGTTTAGCTTTTTTTTACTCATCTCTCTTAGAAAAGATCAAACAGAACTTTTTGGATTTGTGTTTTCCTTTGCTCCAATGGAAATGGTCATAAAAAAACCCTGAAAAATTGCAAAACAATCTTCACACGCACACCATTTTTCAAAGAAAAACCCGGAGGGCGCACAAAAGTTAAGTTTTACGGTAAAGCCCTGCTAGATAAGGAGGCGCTGCAATTGTTTGTTTGTTTGTTGTTGTTGTTGTTGTTGTTGTTGTTGTTGTTGTTGATGTTGTTGTATTTGTTGTTGTTGTTGTTGTCTCTATTGTTGTTGTTGTTGTAAACACACACACACACACACACACACACACACACACACACACACTGTAAATCCTACACTAGTTGCCACACACCCTCTTTAAAAGGCTAAAGACTGAAGATGGCGCGGGTAAGGGAGCTGGTGAAAAAAATAAACTTCCCAAGAACTGACATGCACAAAGAAGACTGCTTTCTTTGGAAGCCGAATTCCTTCTTAATTGCAAGAAGCGTTTCAGGTAAAGCCTCTTGCAGAAAATGGATCTGCAAAACACTGCGCCAAAGAGAGGTTTCAAAGGAAGGAAAATAGAAACCGGAAAACCGGTAGATTGCAACTTGGGGAGGCAACAAGGGCAAGCAAAGGGGGAAAAGATGAGACTTTAGGATGTGGGGGGTGGGGAAAGATCTGGTTAGGAAGGACGCAGTTGTCTGCGCAATAGATTAGTTGTTGCATCCATTCAGAATGGCTGGTGGGAAGGGTTGGAGAGTGGGGGGGGGGGGGGGGAAGATGAGGGGATTGGTTAGTGGTGGATAGGTAGGAGAACGGGGGGGGGGGGGGGGTGGTAGGGTGCAAGCATGCATGTTGTGTGTGTGTGTGTGTATGCGTGTGTGTGAGTGTCAGTTTGTCTGTCTGTCTGTACGTGAGAACGTGCGTGCGCGCGTGCGTATAAACAGCAAAAGCGGCGTTTGTCATTTTATTTAAGGGTTCGCAAGTTTGTGTCGCAATACGCGTTTTTTTGTTCTGTATCCGGCAGTGGAAAAGCAGCACCACCATCATTATCAGCAGCAGCAGCAACAGCAGTAGCCAAGATGAAGACGATATCTACAGCCTTACATAATGTATCAGCTGCTACCTGAAATACAACTTTTCATCACCTGGGTGAAACGTTTATCTTTTTCAGATGTTCCATGCAAACTGCAGAGAGATGAAATGCGCATAAACATGAATGCAGGAAACAGCCCTCAAACGGCTCCTTTTTTAAAAGTCAAAGAAACATTAACTTTAATTATTATTAAAAAAAAGTCAATGTAATTAACCTTTGCCACCAACCCAAAGAAAAGCACAAGCATTTGCTTTAAAACTCACAATAGTTTGTGTACTTATTATATTAAATTAGAATAGTCACACACACACACACACACACACACACACACACACTCACACACACACACACACACACTCACACACACTCACACACACACACACACTCACACACACACACACACACACACACTCACACACACACACACACACACACACACACACACACACACACACCGTGACACATGAACACATAAAGAGAGACAATGCACTGACTGAATGTAACACATTTATGAACAACAATGGACGGGTATGCTTTCTTACTTTATACAACCTTCCGATCCAGACAAAATTAATTTCGCAGCCATAATTAGTATCTTATCATCAG
>NC_090247.1:51807777-51827777 GCF_037325665.1 Littorina saxatilis
ACAACAACAAATAATAATAATGCATTATACAATGCTAAAACATAAAATAATGCTAATGTGTGTGTGTGTGTGTGTGTGTGTGTGTGTGTGTATTTGTGTGTGTGTGTGTGTGTGTTTGTGTGTGTGTGTGTGTGTGTGTGTGTGTGTGTGTGTCTGTCTGTGCGTGTGTGTGTGTAGAGCGATTCAGACTAAACTACTGGACCGATCTTTATGAAATTTGACATGAGAGTTCCTGGGTATGATATCCCCCGACTTTTTTATATTTAGTCAAGTTTTGACTAAATATTTTAACATCGAGGGGGAATCGAAACGAGGGTCGTGGTGTATGTGTGTGTGTGTGTGTGTGCGTGCGTGCGTGTAGAGCGATTCAGACCAAACTACTGGACCGATCTTTATGAAATTTGACATGAGAGTTCCTGGGATTGATATCCCCATACGTTTTTTTCATTGTTTTGATAAATGTCTTTGATGACGTCATATCCGGCTTTTCGTGAAAGTTGAGGCGGCACTGTCACGCCCTCATTTTTCAACCAAATTGGTTGAAATTTTGGTCAAGTAATCTTCGACGAAGCCCGGGGTTCGGTATTGCATTTCAGCTTGGTGGCTTAAAAATTAATTAATGACTTTGGTCATTAAAAATCGGAAAATTGTAAAAAAAAATAAAAATTTATAAAACGATCTAAATTTACGTTTATCTTGTTCTCCATCATTTGCTGATTCCAAAAACATATAAATATGTTATATTCGGATTAAAAACAAGCTCTGAAAATTAAATATATAAAAATTATTATCAAAATTAAATTGTCCAAATCAATTTCAAAACACTTTCATCTTATTCCTTGTCGGTTCCTGATTCCAAAAACATATAGATATGATATGTTTGGATTAAAAACACGCTCAGAAAGTTAAAAAAAAAGTCGCGTAAGGCGAAAATACAATATTTAGTCAAGTAGCTGAGGCTCACAGAATGAAACTGAACGCAACGCAACGCAGCAAGACCGTATACTCGTAGCATCGTCACTCCACCGCCCGTGGCAAAGGCAGTGCCCGTGGAATTGACAAGAAGAGCGGGATATTCGTTGCGCTGAGGATAGCACGCTTTTCTGTACCTCTCTTCGTTTTAACTTTCTGAGCGTGTTTCTAATCCAAACATATCATATCTATATGTTTTTGGAATCAGGAACCGACAAGGAATAAGATGAAAGTGTTTTTAAAACGATTTCGAAAAAAAATTTTGATAATAATTTTTATATATTTAATTTTCAGAGCTTGTTTTTAATCCGAATATAACATATTTATATGTTTTTGGAATCAGCAAATGATGGAGAATAAGATAAACGTAAATTTGGATCGTTTTATAAATTTTTATTTTTTTTTACAATTTTCCGATTTTTAATGACCAAAGTCATTAATTAATTTTTAAGCCACCAAGCTGAAATGCAATACCGAACCCCGGGCTTCGTCGAAGATTACTTGACCAAAATTTCAACCAATTTGGTTGAAAAATGAGGGCGTGACAGTGCCGCCTCAACTTTCACGAAAAGCCGGATATGACGTCATCAAAGACATTTATCAAAAAAATGAAAAAAAACGTTCGGGGATTTCATACCCAGGAACTCTCATGTCAAATTTCATAAAGATCGGTCCAGTAGTTTAGTCTGAATCGCTCTACACACACACACAGACAGACAGACGCACATACACCACGACCCTCGTTTCGATTCCCCCTCGATGTTAAAATATTTAGTCAAAACTTGACTAAATATAAAAAGAGAGGTACAGAAAAGCGTGCTATCCTTCTTAGCGCAACTACTACCCCGCTCTTCTTGTCAATTTCACTGCCTTTGCCATGAGCGGTGGCCTGACGATGCTACGAGTAAAATGGCATTGCGTTCAGTTTCATTCTGTGAGTTCGACAGCTACTTGACTAAATATTGTATTTTCGCCTTACGCGACTTGTTCTTTTTTTCGATAAATACTTTTGATGACGTCATATCCGTTTTTTGGTAAAAGTTGAGGCGGCACTGTCACAGCCTCATTTTTCAATCAAATTGATTGAACTTTTTGTAAAGCAATCTTCGACAAAGGCCAGACTTCCGTATTGCATTTCAGCTTGGTGGCTTAAAAATTAATTAATGACTTTGGTCATTAAAAATCTGAAAATTGTAATAACATTTTTTATATAAAACCATCCAAATTTACGTTCATCTTATTCTACATCATTTCCTGATTCCAAAAACATATAAATATGTTATATTTGGATTAAAAACAAGCTCTGAAAATTAAAAATATAAAAATTATGATCAAAATTAAATTTCCGAAATCGATTAAAAAACAATTTCAACTTATTCCTTGTCGGTTCCTGATTCCAAAAACATATAGCTATGATATGTTTGGATTAAAAACACGCTCAGAAAGTTCAAACGAAGAGAGGTACAGAAAAGCGTGCTATGCAGCACAGCGAAACCACTACTGCGCTGAACAGGCTCGTCAGTTTCACTCCGTTATGCACAACCGGCGGACTACGGTCATTGTGAAAAAATGCATTGCGTTCAGTTTCATTCTGTGAGTTCCACAGCCGCTTGACTAAATGTAGTAATTTCGCCTTGCGCGACTTGTTCATCTTAGAATGTTTTAATACCCTCCTCCTCTATTGTCGTATTTATATCATGGCACCAGTTCATCTTGTTTTAATCTAACAATGTTAGATCGTAACGCATTTGTTTTTGTTTTGATCTAAATATATAAAAGTAACAAAGAAAATCAGACCAACGTAAGCTTTTACTGTTTATTGAGTACATAGGTACTACCATTAGAAGTATTAGTTCAATATAGTCACGCTCCAGATGCCATGAAAGCGAATGGTATTGAACGTAGATGAATTGATTGTTATATGGAACTACTCGCTGCAGGACAAGTCTGACTACCTCAGCAAATGTATCAAATCGATACTGAGTGTAGATGACAAACATGATTGCACGTTTCCGCTTTGTTCAGTTGGCCTGTATTGTTTCTTGCGAATGCGAAAATCTGACCAGAGCATCGTCCCTTATCAGCCAAAGGCAGGCGCCTAGGCATTCAACTCCATGACGTCATAAGCATTTTTGTGAAACCTTTTGTGAACTTATTATATTTAATGCTGGGGATCACGGCGCTTTTTATTTTTATATTTCGAAGTAAGGGGCGGTCTAGAATCCCCCTTTCAAAACTCAAAACAGAATGATGTAACTGTATTATATTCCTCGGTGAAACTGCCCTCCCCTGACACTGACGAATGCCAATGGTTACGTCATCAATGGTGTGTTTCGATGAATTACGGGCGGGTTCTAAGGCCCCTTTCTTCTTCTTCTTCTTCTTCTTCTTCTTCTTCTTCTTCTTCTTCTTCTTCTTCTTCTTCTCCTTCTCCTCCTCCTCCTCCTCCTCCTCCTCCTCCTCCTCCTCCTCCTCCTCCTCCTCCTCCTCCTCCTCCTCCTCCTTCTCCTTCTCCTTCTCCTTCTTCTTCTTCTTCTTTTTCGTTTCAGAAATTCTGCTGACGTGTGAGCTCGTTTGCCCATTTGGGTTCCCCACACTATACTCTGAGAGCATAGTCAGCTTCACTACGCTTTCGTTGGGTAGGCATGCTGGGTATTTTCGTGTTTCTATAACCCACCGAACTCCGACATGGATTACAGGATCTTTTCCGTGCGCACTTGGTCTTGTGCTTGCGTGTACACACGAAGGGGGTTAAGTCACAAGTAGGTCTGCACATAACTTGACCTGGGAGATCGGAAAAATCTCCACTCTTAACCCACCAGGCGGCAGCGACCGGGATTCGAACATACGACCTCCCGATTAGGAGGCCGACGTCTTATCACTGCGCCACTTCGCCCGTTAGGGCCCCTTTTCAATAATGAACACTGGATAATATAAATACATATTTTGCTGCTAAGTAAAACTGCCATCCATTGACACTAACGAATGGTGGTTTTCCAAAATTTAAGAAAGTGTTCCGGTGGCTTCTTTCCAAACTGAGCAATGGATAATAAAACTGTATTTTGCTTCTTCGTGAAACTGCCATTCGCTGTCATAATATATAACATAAAAGCTGACGAAATCAGTCAGCGCTAAGTAAAAGTTATGGGTCAAATTTACAGTGGACCTGAGCTTTCTATGCTTCGTTTTATTTAAGTTTGCTTTAACTTCATCTCAGCCTTCTCGTACAAACTAATATATATCTGTCACGATTGAAATAACTCAGTTTAAAACTCTCACTCGAACAACCTCGAGTGTTTTTGCATTTATTTCCACGCTAACACTCCTGAAATTGTGCGCTTGTTTGAGTGTGTCAGGCACTAAAACTGATGAGTTCTCGAGACAAGCAGTTTTCGCTCTTGATAAAGATTATGACCCAGCCAGCATGGAAGCAACAAACACACATTTAAAGCCACGGCAGCAGCAGCAGCAGCATGAAAAGATGGCACTGGGTTCTTCGTCTAATCTCAGAGCTCAGGATTGTCGAGTAGAGAGTGCCATCAACATGGCATCGGGCAAAATACTCATCGTTCAGCTCCCTCAGAAATCTTCTACTGCCTCTGCCTCAAAGGGACACTGGGCAATAAAAAAACAAATGCCCTGAGGGGAAGGGGCGGGCGACCTGGGGCGGGGGTGGGGGTTGAGGGGGGATAGTAAGGAAGTGGGGGCGAAATCGTGGTACATGAACATCGCACACAAACATTTATTTGATTCATTGCAAGACCGGGACATTAACCTCGACTTTCAGAGTCGGAGGGAGTTGATAGGGGGGGGGGGGGGGGGGGCTTGTTGTTGTTGTGGGGCTTGCTTTTAGGTATATCGGGCACAAAATATGATTTCATTTCAGATATGCCGATACGGGGATATATCTATATACACCTCGATTTTCAACGTGGTCGGGGCAAGATTATTTTCGAGTGAGTATCCAGAATCCAGGTGACACAGACCAAAATGTCGGTTCGTGTTTGAAAGCATCTTAAAATCAACTATAATAGTATGCACATGTTTCTTGGGTATGTGCAAAACAAAAATATTCCTTATCCATGTGTTTACGTTCCAAGACGGTGTTGGTAAATATTCTGCAATAATATTGTTGTATTTGACTTCAAAGGGATTTTCTTTTTTGAAATAAACGACACCAGAACTGCAAAGCAAACATCCCTGGGAAAACACTCGCCCGTCTTGGGAAAGGGCTGTTTACACTTGGGATATAGTCTCACACACGAATCAAAAAGTTATTTTCTCTCTGCTCAAAAGGATACTGGACAATAAATGTTGTGAACATTGCCCATCCTGCTGCCATGTTATGGCACAGACAAACCGTGCTTCACCTTTCATGTTCAGAGAATATATTTTTGAGGAGGTGGGGTGCAAATGTAGGACTGTTTCTTACAACCGGGACATTTACTATCCAACCCAGAAAAAAGGGTTGCCCCCTTCATCCCTATCAACAACACCCCCCCACCCCCCACCCCCCACCTCCCCTCTCTCTCTCACCATAGAAGAGTCTTCGATTTTTCGTGAATTCTGCAAAAGCAGCGAAGAACATAAATAGGGCCCTTATATTTTTTATTGATGTGCGTAAGTATCCTCAAACACATCGCGATAAATCCTATTTGTTGTACCTTAGAGGGATATTCTTCCAGAAAACGACCTCCGAACTAGAGTGCAAACATCTCTGGGAAAACATTCACCAGCATCATCCTGGTCTTGATAAAGGGCTGCTTTTACACTTCGGTTATAGTCTCACACATAGCTCAAAAGTAGTCTTCTTCTTCCTCGAAGGAATGTTAGGCCAAATAAGAATATACGAGGTTGACCTTTTTTGGATGTCTTTTTACATTTAGTCAAGTTTTGACTTAATGTTTTAACATAGAGGGGGGAATCGAGACGAGGATCGTGGTGTATGTGTGTCTGTGTGTCTGTCTGTGTGTGTGTGTAGAGCGATTCAGACTAAACTACTGGACCGATCTTTATGAAATTTGACATGAGAGTTCCTGGGTATGATATCCTCAGACCTGTTTTTCATTTTTTTGATAAATGTCTTTGATGACGTCATATCCGGCTTTTCGTGAAAGTTGAGGCGGCACTGTCACGCTCTCATTTTTCAACCAAATTGGTTGAAATTTTGGTCAAGTAATCTCCGACGAAGCCCGGACTTCGTTATTGCATTTCAGCTTGGTGGCTTAAAAATTAATTAATGACTTTGGTCATTAAAAATCTGAAAATTGTAAAAAAATATATTATTTTTATAAAACGATCCAAATTTACGTTCATCTTATTCTCCATCATTTTCTGATTCCAAAAACATATAAATATGCTATATTTGGATTAAAAACAAGCTCTGAAAATTAAAAATATAAAAATTATGATCAAAATTAAATTTTCGAAATCAATTTAAAAACATCTTATTCCTTGTCGGTTCCTGATTCCAAAAACATATAGATATGATATGTTTGGATTGAAAACACGCTCAGAAAGTTAAAACGAAGAGAGGTACAGAAAAGCGTGCTATCCTTCTCAGCGCAACTACTTCCCCGCTCTTCTTGTCAATTTCACTGCCTTTGCCATGAGCGGTGGACTGACGATGCTACGAGAAAACGGTCTTGCTGCGTTGCATTGCGTTCAGTTTAATTCTGTGAGTTCGACAGCTACTTGACTAAATGTTGTATTTTCGCCTTACGCGACTTGTTTTGTTTTGTTTTGTATGTTGGTTTACCCGACAGACCCTATTTTTTCCCCGCCGACCCTAAAACTTTTTTTTCGTTTCTTAAAAAAACAAGAAACTGTTAGCACATTTTGCGAACCATACTCAGACTACGGGAAGTAACCTCCTTTAAAATCGACTAGATTTAAGAAGGGGAAAAATAGCCGACCTACCGACCCTATCTTTTTTGGTCACGTTACCCTAAACTAACATATATTTTTATTTGTATTTACCAATTGTGTGCACGTTAAAGATCCCACAATTGACAAAAGGGTCGTTCCTGGCAAAATTGTATAGGCATAGATAAAAATGTCCACCAAAATACCCGTGTGACTTGGAATAATAGGCCGTGAAAAGTAGGATATGCGCCGAAATGGCTGCGATCTGCTGGCCGATGTGAATGCGTGATGTAGTGTGCAAAAAAATTCCATCTCACACGGCATAAATAAAACCCTGTGCCTTGAATATGTGCGCGATATAAATTGCATAAAATAAAAAAATTAAAAATTAAAAAAATCCCTGCGCTTAGAACTGTACCCACGGAATACGCGCGATGTAAGCCTCATATGGATTGATTGATACATTGGGCTCAGTACGGCATCACATACATCCATATGCGGAGGCTGATGAATGCTCAAATTGCATGCTCTGGGATATAAAGTTCAGGAGGTACTTTGCACAGTTCTTGAAATTGAACTGCTGTCTTTCCTTTCACAATGGAGCTTGCCCACAAAAAAGCCCTCACTTTCTCATCTCATGCAGCTCTGCAAAAACAGCGAAAGAAACGAGTCTGGTTCCTGCATGAAGCTTGCATTCCAGATGGTATTCCAGAACTGTTGGGAACACAAACGGTTTGCGTAGACCCCAAAGAGTTCCTTTTCAAGAAAGTCTCATTAGAAATTCTCCATCTGCGTTTCTTCAATACCTCGAGTGAGTTCATTTGCAGCTGAAGAGAGACCACAGTCATGGAAAGCCGAACAGCATCTATTCAATGCAAATGATACTCGTGTCTTCGTGCGGTTTGGCGAAAAGGCTATTGGTGAATTCTACGTAAACGTTACACACAGTTACTGGGATCTCTGACTGAAAAGGGGTGTGTTTGCATTTTGCTGGTTGAATACAGCATAGATCATACGCGTATTTAGAGGGCAGACGTTTGTGGATCTGCCATATCTCCTTTGCGAGAAGGGGGGTAACTACGAGTAATATTTTGAAGGGAATATGACATTCTTGTACAGAAATGCGTAGCGATGTCATCTGGAAATCAATGAAACATGGATAGTGCAAAGAGTGTCGATGTGTTTACTTTTCACTCATATCTCTCGCTCTGCTTGTTCATAATAAAACCATCGTACGAAGGTCGCCAGCTCGACCACAGTGGATTAATTGTATTCTCGTTTTAGCTACTTTTCTTTAACTCCCTGTCTTCAGTAATGGCAGATTTTATTCTGCGCCCACGGGACTGACATCATCGCCACACTTAAATGTGACCCTCCACCATGGAATGAGTTGCATGTCACCTTTGCATGATTTTCATATTTGTACATTTTTCTAAAGAGGTGTTAATGCTCTATCTAGTGGTGAAAACCATTTTAGAAAAGAGCGAACACTTTTTGAGTTATAAGCCTGTGACTAAGGTGACCCTCACACTGTTACCAGACACCCCCCGGACTTATACTAAGCCTAGCGCAGAACCGCGCGAGATGACATGCGACTCATTCCGTGGTGGAGGGTCACAAATGTGCCTCTGTACACAACTAATACCCCAGTCACACATAGACGCAGCTTCTTCTACGATGGAAAAGTGTCCGAGGGCGTGGCCAATCGTGGGCAAAACGTGGGAGTATCTCCATGAGCGTGGTTTGGTCGGGGTGGGATCTATGCGAGGTCAGGAAGCTGCACGCTCTCCCTACGCTTATTTTGAACTGCACAAAACAAGCATAGCTGGGTATGGCGCAGTACAGTCGTGATGTATATTTTTTTTAATTTTCCATGTTCTGGATTTTGACGGCGATACGCCCCGATTTGACAACTTTTTCAGATCGGAGTGCTCAGCATGGTCGTCGTAAGGACGTAGAGCTGTGTGACGGGAGCCTAAAGGAGGGATGGAGAGTATACGCTTTAAGGCACAGGATATGACGAAGCTGTAGTTTCTGACGCAAGAAATTCCCAAGACTGCGCTTAGCTCTGTAATTCTACTAACTGCGGAAGAGCAAATTATTTCTTATTGGCACTTGAATGTGCCTCTGTACATAACTAACGGAGGGAATGGAAAGTATACGCTGGAAGGCACAGAATATGGCGAAGTTGTGGTTTTTGATGCAAGAAATTCCCAAGACTGCGCTAAGCTCTGTAATTCTACTAAGTGTGGAGGAGCAAACTATTTCTTATTGGAGGTTTGGTTCTTTGTGTCAGCATTAAATCTCCCTACAAATAGTGGTGCGTACATGTACCAATAATTCAGCCAAGAACGTGCTGCAACCCCAGCGCATGTCGCACTGACATTATGTTTATTCTCTTCTTGAAGGGTCCATGAATTCTTAGGAGGTTGAATAGCGTCTTGGTGATTGTTTGCACTTCGCTGCTCTCTCGCCCTAGACATCATGAAGAAAAGACCAATTGTCCACACGGTCGTTCAGGATGCTAGGCAGTTGTCTGATGGATTCCTCACCTCATTCCTCATACCTCCCCTCAACCTTTGAGATAATTCTTTTTCCTTCCATGGCACAACCCACCCCAACCCTTTCCGTACCTCAATATTTTGTACATTATTTAGATTTTTTTCTCACTGAAGGAGGATTCACGCTGAAGGGAAGAGATTCGGGACTTTCAGGAAAGCTCACTAGGTTGTTGAGTTTCATGATGAATGTGTTCGTGTCTTTCCGTGATTTGCGGTCTGTTTGTCTCCTTCTTGGTCTCCTTCTTGGTCTCTCTTTCTCTCTGTCGGTCTCTGTCTGTCTCTGTTTGTCTGTCTGTCTCTGTCTGTCTCTGTCTGTATGTCTCTGTCTGTCCATGTCTGTCTATCTCGTTCTCTCCCTCTCTGTCCCCCCCCCTCTCTCTCTCTCTCTCTCTCTCTCTCTCTCTCTCTCTCTCTCTCTCTCTCTCTCTCTCTCTCTTCTCTTTCTTTTATGTGTTATTTTAGTAAATTATTTGTGTTTAAATTTGACTTATTTAATTTATGTATAAATTAATCCCTCGTTAGGGGGAGGGCCAGATACAACAACAAATAGCAGATCACTGCTGACACCAGTACCCTCGTTAAATAAAGAATTGTCATTGTCAGTGTCTTATCTCCCATTTATGTTTTGTTTTCTTGTAGAAGCAACAGCGTGATCTTTGAATAAATAAAGTCACTTAGTCAACTTGCTTAAACAAATCATAAGCCACAACATAAATACGAACGCCTAATCAGTGCGCCAAAACAAGAAATCAGTTCAATCGTCGACCACTAATAAATGACCTCTCGTCCTCAAAAACCATACAAGTCGTACCAGACACCGCTGAATAACAACTCCCGTGAGGTGTCGACCTCAGCGTATTACCCTTTCCCGCAGCTAACGGGAGAATGGGACTAATGAAGGACCATCCGTCATATCCGTTGTGATCATTGTACGCCGAGTCCATATCTGGCAGTGTATCACTGAACAATGCAGGCCCCACGAGTGTGACTTCTCTTCGGTTTTAGTCTTCTGGCACGCGACTACTACATCCTGCCGAGTTGGTTCTTCCACTTGTTGTTGTTCTTTCTTTCTTCTTTCTTTCTTTCTTTCTTGTTGTTTTTGTTGTTCTTTCTTTCTTTCTTTCTTTCTTTCGTTTTTTCTGTCTTTCTTTCTGTCTTTCTTTCTGTCTTTCTTTCTTTCTTTCTTCCTTCTTTTCTTTCTTTCTGTCTTTCTTTCTTTCTTTCTTCCTTCTTTTCTTTCTTTCTGTCTTTCTTTCTTTCTTGTTGTTCTTCTTTCTTTCTTTCTTTCTTTCTTTCTTTCCTTCCTTCCTTCCTTCTTTCCTTTCTTTCTTTCTTTCTTTCTTCCTTTCTTCTTTTTCTTCTTTTTCTGCTTCTTGTTCTCGTGCTTCTTCTTGTTCTTCTTGTTTTTCTTGTTCTTCTTGTTCTTCTTCCTCTTCTTCTTCTTCTTCTTCTTCTCCTGTGTTCATGGGCGTCCGCTCTCACGTCCACTCATTCTTTTGTCCATGTTGATTAGGAAACAATTTTGTTGATGTCGATTTTCCTACCTATATTTTCAAGTTTTCCAATTGTCTTCTGCTTTACTAAGAAACTGGTCAAGAGGACGCTCGGAGGAGGTGCTGAAAACAAATTTGGCTCTGCTCGAGTCTGGATCCTTTCTGCCTTTTATAATGTACTGATTGTAGTCAGCACCAAAGCTCCGATATTGGTGAACCTGTCGTGTTTTTGAAGCAGCCATTTTACTGGTATTTGCTTATTTTTATCGGAAGCTTTGTAGCTCTTTTTTTCTATATGATTGTACCCATCACAAATGCAGATAAGATTGCCCTTTTCACAGTCCCTTTTTCTCGCCCTTTTAAACATGTTATGGTTCATGTTTTGGAACTTGAATGTTTGTGTGTGTCCAAACTGATTTAAAGAAACATTCATGCTACCACCGATTGTTGTACCTTTATTTTACTTTCAAACTCGGCATCTGTCCCATCTAAGAAGACACATTTTTGTGTATGAAGTTTTATACATTGACATTTTAGAAGACGCTGAAGACGAATTTCTTCGCTGGATCCTTGAGAAAACTGTGTCCTTCTTGTCATGATCGTAATGGCATCAGTCACATGACTTCGATTATTGTGTCCACTTTTTTCTTCACTCAGAAGAATTGTCTTTACTTTGTCCTTCAGGGCGTTTTGTGGGTATCGTTTTCTCGATAGTTTTACCAATCACAGAGGCAGATGGAATTTCCCTCATCCATAGGACATTTCCTTGTCTTTGTCGGCGCTTCATGGGTCATGTTTTCTTCATGCGTGCCCCCAGCGATTATGCATTGTCTTTACTTTGTCCTTCAGGGCGTTTTGTGGGTATCGTTTTCTCAATAGTTTTACCAATCACAGAGGCAGATGGAATTTCCCTCATCCATAGGACTTTTCCTTGTCTTTGTCGGCGCTTCATGGGTCATGTTTTCTTCATGCGTGCCCCCAGCGATTATGCATTGTCTTTACTTTGTCCTTCAGGGCGTTTTGTGGGTATCGTTTTCTCAATAGTTTTACCAATCACAGAGGCAGATGGAATTTCCCTCATCCATAGGACTTTTCCTTGTCTTTGTCGGCGCTTCATGGGTCATGTTTTCTTCATGCGTGCCCCCAGCGATTATGCATTTGAAATCTGATTCATCCGTTGTCCATGTTGGTAATGAAACATTCATGCCGCCGTCAATTTTTCGATCCTTATTTTCCAGACAGCCCTATTGACTCTCGATCTATCTTGTATGTGATGAGTGTGCCAGTTTGGCCAGACACTTTCTGATCATTTTCATGATCGGTGTTTTGTTCTCTTTCGTGTTCCAGTGGGAGTATTGCATGCAACGTGTCACATCTCAGATGTTCATCTCAGAGGTACCAGCTAGTAAACCAGGCTTCATCTGAAAGTCAACTGAAGATCAACTTTTTGATAGTTTGGGTAATGTGGATGGCCACAGTGGACTTAACGTTTTCTTAATTTTCCACATGCCTCCAAACCATAGTTTAGAGTGCTTTTAACAGGCCCATAGTGATTGAGAAATTGTCTTCGCAGTTCGTCCGTTTCGAAGAAAAGTTTTTCTACTGCTATGCTAGAATCTTTCTTTGTAGTCGCTCCGTAACTTCTGCTTTGCGCTTTTGCATAGTAAGGTAATTTCTTTTTTTTAAAGCATTCTTTTCTTACCCCTTTTTTGGTTTCACAATGCTCTCCCCATTTTAGAACCTGCATACTTATGATTTATATACGTGACGATAAGTGCCAGTCAGTTAGAGAACGTTAATTTGAAATCCCCCCCCCCACCCCCCCCCCCCCCCTCCGAGAACCAGCACTGTATATATCTCTACTCACGATGGCTGGTACCGATCAGTTGGACAACAGCAATCTGCAATATTAACTTTTGTTGGTATCCCTCATTTACTCTTCCTCCCTCTTCCAAAGTACCAATCATTTGGACAACAGCAATCTGCAAGATTAACTTTTTGTATCCCTGTATTCCTAATCCTCCCTCTTTTATAGAACCAATCATTTGGACAACAGCAATCTGCAAGATTAACTTTTTGTATCCCTGTAATCCTAATCCTCCCTCTTTTATAGAACCAATCATTTGGACAACAGCAATCTGCAAGATTAACTTTTTGTATCCCTGTAATCCTAATCCTCCCTCTTTTATAGTACCAATCATTTGGACAACAGCAATCTGCAAGATTAACTTTTTGTATCCCTGTATTCCTAATCCTCCCTCTTTTATAGTACCAATCATTTGGACAACAGCAATCTGCAAGATTCACTTTTTGTATCCCTGTATTCCTAATCCTCCCTCTTTTATAGTACCAATCATTTGGACAACAGCAATCTGCAAGATTAACTTTTGTATCTTTCTTTTCCTCACCCTCCCGCTTTCCTAGTACAGTGAAACCTGTCAACAACGACCACCCAGGGGACCGACCACAAGTAGTCGTTATTGACAGGTGGTCGGTATGGAAGAGTGAATTATATGGTAGGAAAACTCGAGGAACCTTGGAATAATCATTGTAGGCAGATTATCGCTTTCGAGAGGTGGTCGCAATGGCAGGATCGACTGTACCAATCGGTTGGACAAGAGCAATCTACAAGATTAACTTTGTAGTCCTCTTTTCCTCATCCTAACTCTTTCGGTCAAGCAAGAGCACTTCACCTTGCGGCTTTCGGACTGATATAAGGTATCAGGACGAACTGACAGGTGCAAGCCACCAATCAACTCCACAAATCCTCCTTTTCCGCTTTAGTTAATCCCCCCTTTTCTGTCAGATTCCTTCCTACCCTGGTCAAGGAAGGTATCACTGCACCGGACAGTTGCTGGAGGTATTACAGAGCTCGTTAGCAGCTCTCAGATCGATGGCCTGGGCAAAATAACACGTGCGACTAGTGCAATTAATCTATATGCACTGGTTGACGATTGGTCTTCGGAGCTCTTACTCAAAATGAGTTCTCAGATGGACGCTGGTCCCTGCAAAACAACCAGTCAAGTCAAGTCTAAGATATGAAAAACAAGTCTGAGATGAACATCAACAACAACAACAACAGCAACAGCAACATCAACAACAACAACAACAACAACAACAACAACAACAACAACAACAACAACAACAACAACAGTTTGTTGGGAGTACATGAACATTAAAGTGAAGAAGCAGGTGGGACCAGTGCCATGACCCAACTCGACTGGCCGACAATCGATCTTCAGAACGAATACTTAAAATGAGGTCTAAAAGCTGCGCTCGTCCCACTGATTTGGAAATGCACACCTGTCGAGTCGTGGAAGAAGGTAATGATAGATGCCTGGTTTCTCGGTGCCTGTGTTTCAATTATTCCTCGTTAAAAGCTTCTTGTCAGGCAGGGGAAATGCTTAGCAGAAGAGCTGTCAGTTTGAGTGAGTCCAGTCTTTGTGCTAAGAACGTGAAGTGGCAATACCGATAACAAAAGCAACAAGATATGTGAAACAGACCAAGACAGAACAAGAGATATTTACGACAACAGGCGTGAGAACAGTCGCTTCACAGGAAAACAAGTTGAAAGAACACATTTGTTTTAGCAGCCGATACACCCTGTCCTCAGTCAAATACCTACACGCAGCAATCACCAGATTTACCTACCTATCTATATCTCCCATCCCTGCCTTCAGTGGCTGTCATCGCATCATGCTGGAATGACCCTGAGGGCAGCAGATAAGTCATTGATAAGCAGAACTGCGTCTGTCTGTTTCTTATCTTCCCCTAGCTGACCGGCCTTCTCCGGCTGTGTACCCACACTGTTTACTGACCAGTGCTGATAACCACGCTGGAATGTACAGTCACAGACTGTTTTTCTTTCCGAAGTTCGTTTTCTGGTACGACAGATCACAGAAGGTGTCTGCATACATGTGATAAGAAAGGAGTTACCCGTGCTTTACTGCAGAGTTGACCTATTCAGTTTTTACCCCCAACCCGACGCCCTCCTGCAAAAAAAGAGAGGTTCAACTATGAGTAGCTACTACAGAAATATAACTCAGTGGTAGCTACTGACTCAGCTGCGCATGGCCCGCTTCCGCTTCCGCTTCAAAAATGAAGATGTATGTAAGGCAAGGCAAGGAAACATGTATTTTAACAAAAATAATGACAAGACGCAACTCTTCACAATTATCAACCATACATAATACGAATTTAGCTCAAGGTAACTTTCTTTTTCAAATACGTATTTACAGGACGGGCATATGACTATATTAGAAGGAAGGAAAAAGTACGTGTATTAGTGTAGCCTGCTTCCTATACCGTTACTATCGTTATCAAGGTGTACTGCCAGGTTGGCATGGACAATTTTCATAATTAGTATGCCATGAATGACATTTTTGGAAGGCCAAAAATTAGGGAATCCCGACCAGGATCCAAACACAGAATATATAAAAGCGTATCAAGGCTCGGCCCGCTCAAAATAACGGACTATTTCGGCAATTTCAGACACTCTGATCGGGAAAAGGCCTAGACAAGCAAAGGACCCCGGCTATAGTTTGCCTCACAGCTTCGACTGAGATGCAATGCAAATGCCTTTCTAAGAGCACGGTATAATGGACTGCCGATCAGGCGTGCACCCACCGTGGTAAACATTCTGCCACAATCTGATAGAGACGTGAGATTGAACGGAAAATTACCTGTCTCTATCGCTGCGTTTGCTCCTGAGCGGTTTCAGGGCAAGAACCAACAACAACGATAACATGATGCTTAATTGTCAGCATGGTTCTCCTCTGGATATTTTATGCATTTTTGAGAGGGAATTGCACTAAATAACAAAAATGTAAAGTACATTTTTGAAATTGTATTGTGAATGATATATGTACATTTAAAGAATAAATATTGGTATAAAAAAGAAAAGAAAAAAAACCAGACCAATGAAATAGGATGCTCCCCGCCACAAAAAATAAATAAATTAAAGAGGCAAAAAAGTAAGGGTTGAAGCAGCCTACATGCAACTGAGGTAAAAAGGAAAAAAAAGAAAAAAAGATGCTTGTCAGTGAAAATAGCAACAATTTCGTCGTCACTTGCAACACACACACACACACACACACACACACACCCACACACACACCCACACACACACACACACACACACACACACACACACACACACACACACACACACACACACAAACAGCAGCAATGAGGATATGGGATTGAGTCACTGACTGAGTGTCAGATTACGCTTTCAATGTGTTGCTTATTCTGTCAAAGTTAAAGTAATCCGCGCGATCCATCCAATTATTTCTCAGCAACTGATAAAAAAAAAGGCCAGAAACAGTATGCTGTCATGCTGCGACGACGATATTAACAACACTAACAGCACTAAACAAACAAGTATGTAGTATGTACAAACAGTAACTGCACCGAGCATCACCACATACCGTTCATCGGCCGCTTGACATAAGGCTGCTTGGCATCTTGTGAGCATCCACCGTAGATAAACGTTCTGCCAGAATCTGATAGAGACGTGAGATTGAACGGACAATTACCTGTCTCTATCACTACGGTTTGCTCATCAGCGAGCATGATGTGCGAGAACTGGAAAGAGGTTGCATCATCAGAGGAGTACTGCTTGTCAATGAAAATAACAACAATTTGGTCGCCACTACCATGAATGATAGAGGGTTCCACTCGGTGGCCGAACATACGAGTGTATGTTCATGATGCATACCTAGCTGTGCACACAATAAAGCAAAACACTTGATTCATGTCGAGACAAAGTTGCAAAAGCTCTCTCTCTCTCTCTCAGTCTCTCTCTCTCTCTCTCTCAGTCTCTCTCTCTCTCTCTCTCTCTCTTTCTCTCTCTCTCTCTCTCTCTCTCTCTCTCTCTCTCTCTCTCTCTCTCTCTCTCTCTCTCAAAAGCAGAGCAGCAAGAACAACACTTTCAAAGGGACATCATCAGAAATGACTAAACATTTGCATTTAAATAGCAAAATCGGTGACAACGACCACGACTACAACAGCGACGAGGCATATACCAACAAAGCTGCTATCAACACTGATGACAGTAGCCAATGTAGAACAAAAGAAAGAAGAAGAAATAAAGCAGTGGACAGTCGAACCTGCTCTGGTGACCACATCTTGATAACGACCATCCCAGATATTCTGTGTTCGGATCCTTGTCGGGATTCCCTCATTTTTGGTCGTCCAAAAATGTCATTCATGGCATACTAATTATGAACATTTTCCATGCCAACCTGGCAATACACGGCATAACGATAGTAACGACATAGGAAGCAGGCTTCACTATTTACACCTAATGTGGCCTTCCTTCTATCTATATATATATACGACTAGTGTCTGTCTGTCTGTCTGTCTGTCTGTCTGTTCGCGATGCACGGCCAAAGTTCTCGGTGGATCTTTTTAAATTTGGACACCGTATTCAGCTACACCCCGGACACAACCTCATCGATGAGATATTTCAACACGTGCTCTCGGCGCGCAGCGCTGTGCGCGCTGAACCGATTTTTGTTTGTTTTTTGTTGTTGTTTTCGGCATCCACTACCAGTAACTCTTCCTTATCTTCTCCAGTGTTTTCAGCCGCGATTATCTCCCTTCCTCCGTGTGGCGTGAATCCATATTCCCGTTACTACGTTACTATTTTTAGAAGGTCACTGCACGTTACTATTTTTAGAAGGTCTCCAGTGTTTTGCGCGTTTATCTCCTTTCCTTCGTGCGCCGGCGAAGCCGGCGTACACCCGGCAGAGCCGGGTCCCAGGCGCAGCCTGGTATTCGGCTCTACTTCTTCCCGGCGAAGCCGGTACCCGGCGAAGCGGATAAACATCTAATCTAATATATATGCCCGTCCTGTAAACACGTATTAGAAAAAGAAAGTTATCCATGAGCTAAATTCGAGTTATCTATTGTTGACACTTGTGAAGATTTGTGTCTTGTTATTATTTTGTTTTTGATTGTTGTTGTAATTGATCTATTTCATGTAAATATTCAGGTTTAAAAAAAATTAATGTTGCCACCCCCACCCTCACTACGACCACTCAAGAGAACCCAGACGAGTATCTTTCCTATATTTATGAAATAACAAAATCCCTTTCAATAAGAACCACCTGTCTGTCTCTGAGGACCCGTTTTGGTTGCACCCTTGGGTGGTTGTTGCAAACAGGTTCGACTGTATCATCAAAAACTTAAATGTATAATATCGTCTCACAGTGGATAACAACCACCTTAACATGAACTTGAAAATTAAACTGAGTTTGACAGCTTTTGTCTTCTTTTTTTGTTTTATATTTTTTATTTACCTCAGTTGCATGCAGGCAGCTACAACCCTTTTTTTGTTCCCCCTTTTCTTTTCTTTGAGGCGGGGAGCATCCTTCTTCATAGGCCTTTTTCTTTTCTCAATCAAATTCTTATATTTTCAATTGCATAATAAATGAGGTTTGACAGCTAGAATTTGCCGTGACTAAACGCACTTCTATAGCACAGAGTTTCACCGCAGATCTTTAGCTGGCATAAGAATGCCACCCAACATTTTTATAATTAGATGTCGATCAGATGTGCATCCGCCGTGGACACACACCGTCAGACTGTCAAAGATTATGGCGACTAAATGGACATTCGGTGAGTTCACCAACCGGGTTTCTTTTTTTTCTTTTTTTGCTGTTGTCGTTGTCGTGGTTTGATTTGCTTCTTCGTTTGTTGTTGTTGTTGTTGTTGTTGTTGTTGTTGTTGTTGTTGTTGTTGTTGTTGTTGTTTTTGTCTGTTGGTATGTTCTGAATTTGCGATTCTTATGTTAATTGATTGTTTTTAAGTGAGCGTTAAGATATATGTGGAGTAAAGTCATGTGAGTACTATTCTTTGATTTCTACGTGATGTAGTTGTATGTTACGTTCTTTTTCAGTATTTATGTTAATGTTCTGTTGTGCATGACGGACACAAAGACAAATGTATGTATGTAGTACATTCATAATTATAATGTTAGTTGCGTAGTGTTGTGTTGTGTTGTGTTGTGTGTTGTGTTGTATTGTACTGTATTGTATTGTAGTATAGTGTAGTGTAGTGTAGTGTGGTGTAGTGTAGTTTAGTGTATTGTAGTGTTTTGCATTGTATTGTATTGTATTGTATTGTATTTGTTTGCTTGATTGTTTTTTTGTTTTTTTCTTGAGGGGAGGGGGTATTTTTTCCACAGAAAAAAATGAAAGACTCAACGAAGTTCAACGGGGGTGGCTAGCATCCGCGTAATAAGTGCACGTTGACTCTTCGTAGCTATGCCAACCCACAACCCACAGGAGGTCTTCGTAATGGAACACATATCTCCCCCGAAAGCGGCGTATGGCTGCCTAAATGGCGGGGTAAAAACGATCATACACGTCACAAATTCGCTTGAGGTTCAGCCTATGAACGAAGAAGAAGAAGACAACGGAGAAGTAAAAGAAGACCATACATCAACAGTAAAACCCACATAGATAAACAGGGCCAGAATACCCCTTCAGTGTCTTGAGATTACTCGAGAAAGATCTTAACTCCTTCACAACACTAGTCAAGGTTTGAACCACTAAAGTTGAGCTGACAGTTTTGAATGGACGTTTAGCCGTATCTTGTGGGCCTTTATCTCTGGAATGAGAATTTGGGGGGAATTTCGGTTATTTCTCTGCGCCAGACGGTATTGAAAGTCAGGCCAGCGACTGTGGTGCTGGACAATTCCAAGGAAGTTACTGACAAGAAGATGTAGGGGGAGGGGGGAGAATTAAGATAATTTGTGTAGTGGATAGACAGGTGCAGTCTCAGTTAAAATGTAAGTGTGCTCGATAAAGAAATAAGTTTTGTCACATTCCAAAGCTATGAATACATGAAAAGTTTAGTTATCTCCTCCCTCCTGGTAGGCGAACATCATTCTGGTCGACGCGGTAAATCATTTTTGCCAAGAGTGGTCGTATACGTGTATATATATATCTCTCTCTCTCTCTCTCTCTCTCTCTCTCTCTCTCTCTCTCTCTCTCTCTCTCTCTCTCTCTCTCTCTCTCTCTCTCTCTCTCTCTCTCTCTCTCTCTCTCTCTCTCATCCAATCCCACCGTCCAGGTTCACGGTGCGCCAAGGATGGATGGTC
>NC_090247.1:51832777-51869518 GCF_037325665.1 Littorina saxatilis
ATGTCCCACCCCCGTGTCACCACAATTGCACGTAAAATATCTTGGTCATTCTTCCATAAGTGCAGATGGCTGATACCACCGAAACACGCATACACTTGTGTATCTCGTCAAAAGCCGTGAGGGCGTAAAACTCTAATCATATAACCCATATCTTGTTCCTTAAGAGGCGAAATGTTTAGCCTGTAGGACAGTAAGCATTCTCTCTTTCCTGGACCAGCTTTCTCATTCGGTCACTGCGCATGCCTTGAACAACCTTTCTTGGTCTGTTCATCCTCCACTATCTTTATCCCCCATATATCCCCCCACACACTCAAAAGAAGAGGTCATTCGCTTTTCCGTTCTCTTGCAACCAAACATGGCCCAACGTAGGGCAACCTTTTTTTTTAACAAGATGGCATGAAAGATGGTCCAGGGGAGAATTAGCGTTGCAACATAGAAACCATCTGGGATTTTGCTTCCACGTTTGTACTGTGACCGAATGAGAAAGTTTGGCCCAGGAGAAACTTAAGATCGCTACACCGGCATCAAACCATCTTTGCATATACATACCGGGTGGTCCAAAAAAAGCGCCCTATTTTCATTTTGATGTCATTTTTGACTGCAAAGAGAGATTTAGAAAATGTCTTCACCAGACAATTGCAGAATGATGGCACATTATGTCTTGCACATTTTGGTAGAAATTGGTCTGTCCTTAGCAGTTGATAATATAATGATATAATAATACTAATAATGACAGCTTATATAGCGCGAACCACAGTAGAAATTTTCTAAATCTCTTTTCGCAGTCAAAAATGAGATCAAAAAGAAAATAGGGCGTTTTTTGGGGACCACCCTGTATATGGTCGCTTGACAACAAATCAAGCTTTTATGTAGTCGATCGCAACATTTATTCAGCCCACAAAAATAAATTGAACTCTGTAGACCAAAAAGCAAGACTGCAAGTTGTTTCTGTTTGTCCATGGGAAAATATGCTTTTCTTCACAGGTAAAAAGTTTGGACGAATCTATTGTTGTTCACATGGTCGACATGGGAAGAAGCGTAACTTTAAGGGAGGCTTTCTTGCCAGGAACTCTGCAAGAAAACCAGAGACAGGTTTGCGTCATACAGGAATTACTGAGTGTTGTTTCCGAGTCTGGCAAATTGGACGATGGATAGTATTGCGTGTGAGTGTTTGGCTCTGTGGGTGGGTACTTTGTAAGTTATGATGCTGACAACGTAAGCGGGGATGATGGAGGGTGGGGTTGTGTACGGGGTTGGAGACCAAACATGACTATCGTGTGTGTGTGTGTGTGTGTGTGTGTGTGTGTGTGTGTGTGTGTGCGTGTGTGTGTGTGTGTGCGTGCGTGTGTGCGTGCGTGTGTGTGTGTGTGAGTGTGTGTGTGTGTGTGCGTGCGTGTGTGTGTGTGTGTGTGCGTGCGGGCGTGTGTGTGTGTGTGTGCGTGCGTGCGTGTGTGTGTGTGCGTGTGTGTCTGTCTGTGTGTGTGTGTGTGTGTGTGTGTGTGCGTGTGTGTGTGTGTGTGTGTGTGTGTGTGTGTGTGTGTGTGTCGCCGCAAGCCAGTTCCATGTCGCGGATAACTAAGTCAGACAGCTTGTTCAAGTAAAGGTAATATCAAAACATGGGTTTATTGGACTATGAATATTTCCTCATTAGTGACCTTCTTCGTACTCACTGCATCAGGAGTTGCCACAAGTTTGACTTGGCAATAATTACCAACGAATCTTGCCTGAAGTAACAAAACGATGTTCCTTTACACAAGCTGTCCCTATCTCGTGGTTGTTTCCAAGAACGCTATGCTGTTTATATCCCGCTTCTTTTATTCAGAATTAAATGAAAAAGAAACTTGTTTGAATTATAGATTGTTTAAAGATACATTTATAATTTTTATTTGACAATTATTTGAACATTTTACCCATTAACCTAGCACTCTCTTTTTTTACGTTTTAGAACATTAAATCATAAATTGCCAATACAGAAAGGCCGAATGTTAAATATACCACATAACGAAAGAATATGTGTTAAATGCCAGTCTGGAGAACTCGGAAATGAATTTCATTATATATTTCAGTGTCATTTTTTTGAAAATGTGAGGAAAAGGTTGTTACCATTGTATTTTCGTAGAAATTCAAATGCAGTCAAATTTAAACATTTATTTGAATTAACAAAGAAACGAAAGTTATTGCATTTAATATATTTTATTAAGAGTATTTTGAAAGAGTTCTGATTATTTGATCACATTTTTTTTATTAAAACAAAAACAAACACAGAAACATATTCATTCCTGTAAAAAAAATTAAAAAATGTATGATTACAATTATTTTGTTATGAATTAAGCTTGATTTATTTTTGGTTAATTAGAAGTGTTGTGTCTCATTATTACATTTTTTTGTTGGTCGTGTTTATTGCAATTTTTATTTATTTTATTCATGTAACCCTAGGGGTTTTTTGAAATGAATATTGACTTGACTTGACTTATTCGACATGAAAACCCAAATGTCTCTCTGTTGTTCAGCCGTTACCGCCTTATGTTGTACTGTTATGCAGGAACACCACTATAAGCTTCTAGCTTGTTGCTGTTTCTGTTAACTTTGTACACATGTCATGATTGTAACCTTTGTTAAAATAAACTTATGTTTAAACCAAATGTCTCTCTGTCTCTGCACCCCATGCACCTCCCCCCTCCCCTCTCTCTCCTCTCTCTCTCTCTCTCCCTCTCTCTCTCTCTTTCCTCTCTCTCTCTCTCTCTCTCTCTCTCTCTCTCTCTCTCTCTCTCTCTCTCTCTCTCTCTCTCTTTCTCGTGACAGCCTGAACAAAACTAAAATAGTACTGCCAGAAATAATCCTACCGTACACCAGTCTAGATCACACACCCCTCTTCAGCTGTTAATTGTGTCCTGTTCCGAGTTACTCCTTCGGGCTGCTTTGTCACGGAATACGTCTGTAAAGTCTGGAATATCTGTGGTAAAATGGCAAAAGTTCCATCGCGTCTTTGGATTATGAGTTGTTGCGTGCAAGTACTGTTTTCATGTTGGGGGGGGGGGGGGGGGGGGGGGGGGGGGGGGGGGGGGGGTGGGGATGGGGGTGGGGGGGTGGGGAGGGGGGGGAGAAGGAAATTCGTGGCAGGGTCACATGGCCCTCTTCATCTGTTAATTGTGTCATATTCCGACTCCTTCAGGTTTCCATTTCACGGAATTGGTCTGTCAAGTGGCAAAACTTGAGTTCCATCGCATCTTTGGATTAATTATGAGTGTGTGTGTGCCAGTACTGTTCTCACGTGTGTGTGGGGCGGGGTGGGGGAGGGGGTCGGGTAATGTTGCACTTCAGCGTGTTAAATTCATAGCTCGTAATTCAGAGGCATTTAAGCCTCCAAATTTGTAGAACCTGCACTTGTAATCATAACAAGTAATTTTAGATCCCTTTGAAGTCACGGAATGAATTCCGATGAACTGTACGAATTAATTTCGTTAACATGCGTCAAAGAAGGAATTATCCGTATGGGTTGACAGGGGAGGCAACTCTATCGTGTAAATGATGTCCCTTTGTTGACAACGTACACCATTATCGCTGCATTTCCGTCGATGAAACAACCAAGTATAAAAAATTAGTCAAGAATGCCACTGGATTCTGAGCTATGAATTTAACACACTAAAGTTCAAGATTACCCACACATGTATTTGAACAAGCAACGAGTGTAAATCTGGTCACACACACAGCAAGCTAGGTTTATCCTGTATACTGTACTAGCGTGCCTTCAGCTCCAAACATCGCGGAGTCGACGCGTCCAAATGGAAGACGCTTCTTAGGCCCCCCCCAAAAATATGTCTGTTTACGGTAACCCGATCGACCCTAGTTTTTAGGCCCGACCCTAATCTTTTTTTTGGATCGTCTGAAAAAAAAGAAAAAAGAAAAACCGCATCCAAAATAGAGCTGTTTGCGCTCAAACAGCAGACGACAGAAGGGAGGTAAGCTCAAAGTACTGTTAGGAGTAAAGGGTCGTCACTCGTGTTACTTCCTTTCAAAATGGATGCACGCAATGGTGTTCGCATCTTGGACACCCGGCCAGTACTGAAACTGGCCTTGGCACGGAACGATCCAAGGGGGGCAATCTCAGTCATCTCAAAGAGGGAAATCCAAACGCAATCCGCTTTGTTCGATTTTATGGGCTTGGACGATAGAGAAAAATAAGAAAAGCAAAAGCTGGAGTCCAGTCTGGACGAAAATGCTATCAAGAACGCAGAATAGATTTTTTCTGCGGTTTTTTTTTTAGCCGTAAGCGCCATGTTTATCGGTCTCCAACCGGCCTCAAAGACAAAGGAAAACTGACGGTGCTGGGTAATTGAAATCAAATAATGAACACTGACAGCATGCACAGCCGTAACCAACACTTTTTGCTCACAAGACATGTCAAATAAAGTGAAAAATAGCAACGACTTACCATTGTGCACTCCCGTGTCGAGCTAAAACTTAAGTTGCGGCACAATTTCGCTTCTCGCACATCTGGCTTGTTGACATGCATCAACGAAGGGGCCTCACTCTGGAAGAGTTTCCTGCTCCGATAAACATGGCGCTTACGGCAACAACAAAAACGCAGAAAAAAATCAATTCTGCGTTCTTGATAGCATTTTCGTCCAGACTGGACTCCAGCTTTTGCTTTTCTTATTTTTCTCTATCGTCCAAGCCCATAAAATCGAACAAAGCGGATTGCGTTTGGATTTCCCTCTTTGAGATGACTGAGATTGCCCCCCTTGGATCGTTCCGTGCCAAGGCCAGTTTCAGTACTGGCCGGGGGTCCAAGATGTGGTGTTCGCCACCCGCTAGCTGTAAAGCTTGATAAATGTTGTCATGAAAAGGATGGGGTGAAAATTATCAGTACTTATCCAGCGAGTTTTAGTATCATTAACGTTTTTCAACTGGCAAAAACAGGGATTGATGAGAAGAAATGAACTGTGAAACATCATAGAGAGGGGAGAGAAAAAAAGAAAAAAATTGAAAAAAAAAAAAAAAAAAGCCGACCTACCGACCCTATTTTTCCACCCTATGTTACCGTAAACAGACCTTTTTTTTTTGGCCTTATGGAACCTCAGCTCGACTTCCAAAACCTCGTTCAATCTTTGACGTCAAAGCAAAGAGACGTCACTCTAGAAAGTATAGCGTGACGTGTAAGTTCTCAAAATTCTTCCAGGGGAAGCACAAAAATGTTCCCAGAATGACGTCTGTCTCGGTGACTTTTGAGGTCCCTGCCAGACAAGTTTGACACGACCTCATTTACATGTTATATACTCAAGTGCGAGTGTAGTTTTTACATTAATTTTAGTCAAGTTTTGACTAAATGTTTTAACATAAAGGGGGGAATCGAGACGAGGGTCGTGGTGTATGTGTGTGTGTCTGTCTGTCTGTGTGTGTGTGTGTGTGTGTAGAGCGATTCAGACTAAACTACTGGGCCGATCTTTATGAAATTTGACATGAGAGTTCCTGGGTATGATATCCTCAGACGTTTTTTTCATTGTTTTGATAAATGTCTTTGATGACGTCATATCCGGCTTTTCGTGAAAGTTGAGGCGGCACTGTCACGCTCTCATTTTTCAACCAAATTGGTTGAAATTTTGGTCAAGTAATCTTCGACAAAGCCCGGACTTCGGTATTGCATTTCAGCTTGGTGGCTTAAAAATTAATTAATGACTTTGGTCATTAAAAATCTGAAAATTGTTAAAAAAAATAAAAATTTATAAAACGATCCAAACTTACGTTCATCTTATTCTCCATCATTTTCTGATTCCAAAAACATATAAATATGTTATATTTGGATTAAAAACAAGCTCTGGAAATTAAATATATAAAAATTATGATCAAAATTAAATTGTCGAAATCAATTTAAAAACACTTTCATCTTATTCCTTGTCGGTTCCTGATTCCAAAAACATATAGATATGATATGTTTGGATTAAAAACACGCTCAGAAAGTTAAAACAAAGAGAGGTACAGAAAAGCGTGCTATCCTTCTTAGCGCAACTACTACCCCGCTCTTCTTGTCAATTTCACTGCCTTTGCCATGAGCGGTGGACTGACGATGCTACGAGTATTCGGTCTTGCTGAAAAATGGCATTGCGTTCAGTTTCATTCTGTGAGTTCGACAGCTACTTGACTAAATATTGTATTTTCGCCTTACGCGACTTGTTAGTTATGTCATGGGTGGTCTCTCTCACGTATGTAGGATAACAGTGTTGTTGTAGCGTGCGTGTGTGTTTGTGTTTGGGGATGGGCAAGGCCAAGCGGTGGAAGGGGTCTTGAGGGGAGTTTCAGTCTCTGTGTGTGCCACGGTGAGGGGGGAGTTTCAGTCTCTCTGTGTGCCACGGTGAGGGGGGAGTTTCAGTCTCTGTGTGCCACGGTGAGGGGTGGGAGTTTCAGTCTCTGTGTGTGCCACGGTGAGGGGGAGGTCTGTCTATGTCGGTGTCTGTCTGTATGCAAGTGTCTATGTATCTGTTTGTCCCGGCGGTGTGTTTGCAGGTGTGAGCATGTGTGTGTGTGTGTAATTTTGAGCGAGTGTTTTCTGTTGAGATTGTCTGTTCATATTTACTGTAGCGATTTTCTGTTGAGATGTTTTGTTGAGATTTTCTGTGTGTCTGCGTGACTATGTGATATGTTTGCGTGCTAGTCAGTCTGTCTGTCCGGCTGTTTGACTGTTGCTCGCTGTCTCTTTCTTTCTCTCTCTCTCTCTATCTCTCTATCTCTCTCTCTCTCTCACACACGCACACACACACACACACACACACACACACACACACACACACACACACACACACACACACACACACACACACGCAGACAAAGCTAAACCTTAATACCAATTTCAATTCCACCTGCTGCCGAATGGCAGGGACAAGGGCAAATAAATCCACGCGTAAAATGTTGAATTCCTTCTGACAGCAAGTCGGTCAGCAAGGGTACAAAACCAGCAAGAGCTAAAAGACGAAAGACAAAAGGCGAAAGAGGAAATCGAAGAAATTGAGAAAGAAAAAAATAAGCAGAAGAAAAGCAAGAGGAACGAAGACTTCATTATGTCTTACTTCTTAATCGTAATCACACTCCTCATTATAAAAAGTCTAGCTTCTATGCCATATGACCTCTCTCTGTCTCTGTCTCTCTGTCTCTGTTTCTGTCTTTATCTGTCTCTGTCTGTGTCTCTGTCTCTCTCTCTCTCTCTCTCTCTCTCTCTCTCTCTCTCTCTGTCTCTCTGTATGTCTCTTTCTCTCTCTGTCTCTCTGTCTCTGTCTCTCTCTCTGTCTGTCTGTCTGTCTGTCTGTCTGTCTGTCTCTCTCTCTCTCTCTCTCTCTCTCTCTCTCTCTCTCTCTCTCTCTCTCTCTCTCTCTCTCTCTCTATCGTGCTCTGAACCGGTTATTCTGCTCCAACGTTTTCTCTATTTTTGTTTTAAAGTTCTTCAATCATTTCCTTATTTCCCCTCTATTTTTATCTGTCTGGAAGGAGCTAGATCCCCTTTAAACATTGAACAGGAAATTAAACTAGCTAAAAACGAAACACACGTTTCCGCAAGAGCGATGGAATGTCGAAATGGGCATCGCGTGTATACAAAAACGTGCGCAGAGTTAATCTGCCCCCCCCCCCATCCCCCCACCCCCACCCCCCCCCCCCCCGACATGCCCCTCCAAATGACCAATTTGAGTACATCTATATAGAAATACTGTCATTTTTAGTTGTCAGTTTCAAATAAGCTTTGCATTATTTGTTTTTAATGTGTTCAACCGATACGGGTTTTATCATCAAGCAATACGACACTATATCTTCCTCGAAAGCAATTCTTACATTCTCTTCTTTGCTTCTTTTGGTTGTGGAAAGACATTGGGATAGTCTTGCTCCGCACATAAAATAGTGGTTCTGGTTTTAATGTGACTCATTCTTTTTTGGTACGACGACGCAAAATAGCTCCAAAAGCACGAGAGCCATACAATACGACACTATCTTCCTCGAAAGCAATTCTTACATTCTCTTCTTTGCTTCTTTTGGTTGTGGAAAGACATTGGGATAGTCTTGCTCCGCACATAAAATAGTGATTCTGGTTTTAATGTGACTCATTCTTTTTTGGTACGACGACGCAAAATAGCTCCAAAAGCACGAGAGCCATACGAGGAAGACGCCTTTGGAAGCTTTAATTCTTAAACCCTTCCGGGTATTTCCTAATTGTAACAATGTTCAAAACATCGATAAACAAGAACTTGCACGTGATGTGACTACTGTTATCAAAACACATTTCTCATGCATGTACACATTTATTTTCGTGAAAACAAATAACCGGGCTGGTAAAAAAAAAAATTAGTTTTTATATTTTTTATAAATAAGGTCCAACACGCCAACGGGTACACGTTAGAAAAACACAGTTCTCTCCTGTAGAACCAATGAACGCTCGGCAATGAGAAAATACAACCTCATCACTTCGGTATAGACTTAAATAGTGGAGTTGTAATCGAAATTGCTTTAGAGGCACTATACTGGAACATCGGATGACTGGTCTTCAAAAGACGAATAGCCTAACCCAGTTTATATTATGAGAAATAACACGCCAAAGGGCACACGTTAGGAAATCACAATCAGAACCGTCATGCATGTACACACTTATCCCCCGGGGGGGGGGGGGGGGTAACCAAGCTGGTAAAATGAATCTTAACTGTCAAAATATTTTGGCTCAAATTAAGAATGAATGGGAAAACACCAAAGGGTACGCTTTGGAAAAACACAGTTCTCATACACGCATACACTTATCTTTGGGGAGGGGGGTATATACACTGAAATGACACCAGCAGCGGAGTTTTAATCGAACTAACTTACGAATATGGACCATGCATACACCACTGAAACTTCCGCAACAACATGGTCTTCAAAAGACGAATAGCCTTACTTAAACAAATATTGTACCACTGAGATGAATCGATTGCAACAAAGTCTTTTGTCAAAAAAACACCTTGAAAAGCAATCGACCCACGTAGCTCCCCTAACTGTGGAGTCTCGTTCACCGGAAATTCAAATCGATCTGGACACGAGATAGAACAAATGTTTTCCGACGCTGTTCCTTGTGATGAAACCCCTGGGCCCCTCCTCACCCTTCAGTTCTACACCCAAGCTCCGCCTTACTAAAAATCCCTACCCCGCAAGACAAGACAAGACCAGGCAAGGCAAGGCAAGGCAAGGCATGGCAAGTCAAGGCAAGGCAAGAGGTAAAACAAGGTAAGACAAGTCAAGGCAAGGCATGGCAAGGCATGACAAGGTAAAGTTTAATGTATTTCCGAAACCCCAGGTGTTATGTGAAAAAGCTAAATAAATTACATGAAAAACACAGAAACAATCAAATAACGCAACAACAACACAATGTCTGAGTCCTCCTCACAAAGTCCAGGTGGACAAATCAGAAAGAGCAGGCTCGACTGTTTCGAAAGTCTCAGAAGCTATGAAGCCAAGAAAACATACCACTCATGAGGGATAGGAGAGGAGGGAGGAAGAGAGATTGCCAAAGCCACTCCAATATCGTCGTAGTTGTCATCATCATCGCCATTGTGGTCGTCGTCGTTACCATCAATGTCATCGTCATCATCGTCGTTAATATCAGTTATCATCATCATCGTCGTCGTCGTCGTCGTCATCATCATCATCATCGTCGTCGTCGTCATCATCATCATCGTCATCGTCATGGTCATCATCATCATCATCGTCATCATCATCATCTTTATCGTTGTCGACGACGTCAGCAGCAGCAGCAAGATTATCAAAATCATCTTCATCATCGATTTTCAAAAGGTGCCAGCCCTAGTATTATGATTAGCATCTGAAACAGAGTGTGGTAGGTGTATAACAATTTTGCGATTTGTTTAGTTTCCCTCTCCTTCAGCACTTTCTTATAAGAGGTTACTCACAGTTTGTTGGTTGAGGCAATTTGAAACTAGGTGAACGCAGTACATACGGTCAAGGTAAGATTAGAGTAAAACTCAAGACTGAAGCAAATATCCGGCCAATGTTTGGAACCTTTTCTGCGGTGAATTAGAATGAACATGGAAGTTAAAGGAAGTTGGCCACAATAGACTTTTGCCGCGGGGGGGGAACGCTTAAGATCAATGGGTATCTTCCCGTATGAAAACAAACCGGAATTGTAAAGAATCCCTTATCGATTAGTGTATGCCAATGTGTGTGTGTGTGTATATGTGTGTGTGTGTGCGTGCGTGCGTGCGTGCGTGCGTGCGTGCGTGCGTGCGTGTGTGCGTGTGTGTGTGTGTGTGTGTGTGCGCGCGCGTTCGTGTGTGTGCGCGCGCATGTCTTTGGCGTATTACCTACGCGCGTTTGAATGTGCGTTTTACAAAAGCTCAACAATTTAGAGGAAGGTCAAGAACGTGATAACAAAATAACACCACACCATTACATCAACAACAACAAAAGCATTCTCCATAGAGGCAAAATGGCAACAAAGAAAAACACTCCTACTTCAACACTATTGACCTGGTATTTTGTCCAGGGCCAAGTTTCGTATAGTACGTTCCTCCATACAAACAAAAGCTGACACAGCTCTCAAAACGCCTACTCGGAATCCATAACCTGGAATCACACTTCCTTGTGGCCTCCAGGGGAACAGCCGTAGTTTCCATTCCAGTCTCTGTAATCACCAATTTGCAAAAGTCTCCGACATGAGACATAAAAGTCAACAAGTCCTCTTCAAACAGGAGTCAGAATCGTTCAGGGAGCGAAAAGTTTCCAGTTTGTTTTATAACGGCGTACGGCTTTCACGTGCTCAGCCAAACCATTACGCAAGGAGAAGAAGCAAACGAAGAAAAACTAGGTCACGGTTCTGAAGTTTCGCGCACGTGCGAAAGCAATGCGCTATGCTGTCAGAGCGTGTGCGTTTTCAATTACTTGGCTGGTGCCAGCGCAGAAACAAAGCCTCTCCAGACACGAATGATAAATAAGTGTAGAATGATGACAGATTGAAGTGACCGACTCGAGACAAGAGTTTTAAAGTGTGGACGGATGCGTACTGTGGATGTTTGTTGGGCTTTCTGTGCAGCAACGATGGAAAGTTCACTGTTAGAATATTGACCGCGCTTCACTTGCTATAAGCGCGTAACAATAGAAAGAACTAACAACCAATTTAATTTGTTTTAAACCTATAAAAATCGTTAAAGAAGCACAGTACAAATCTTGAACATTAAGAACTAGAACTCGATCCGTATAGTTGATTTGATACCTCAAAAGAAAATGTCAAAAACGATCGAAATATTTATGAAAAACCATACATCAACACAAACAATAAGCAAACTTCAATCTATGACTCACGATTTAAGGAAACAATCTGTCTTGTAAGCTTACTTTGTATGTGTTTTTGGATGCATTCCACATACGTAAAAGAGAACATGGACCCATGATTGTCATAACTCTAAACCATGTGTAAATGAGGTCGGGTCAAACTACAGCCTTCGTTGTTTCTTCTGTAACAAAAAAAATTGAGAACCTACACCTGACGCTTCATTTGCTATTGTGGAGCCTTTGTGCACTCGTCTTCGTATTTGACGGCAGAGATTTCATTTTGGATGAGACTGAATCAAGAAGACGCGTCTTCAATCTGGACGCTCCGGCTCCGACTCCGTCTGGAAGATTGAGGTAGAAGGCATACAGATACAGAATATAGGATACAGTCACAGAGAATTACATGACTTGCTGTGTGATACCAGGTTTATACTTTTTTTCTCTCCAAATATTGAAAATGTCGCTTTCGCTCACATTAAATAATCTTTTAACACACTCATGTAAGCCTGGTATCATGCAGCCAGCCATGTAATGTTCTGTTTATCCTATATCTTTAACTATATTTATACATAAATGCATATTGTAAAGCAGTATGCATTGTTAGAGGATTTTTTTAGTAGCAGTGTTTAAATGACGAAGCTGCTTTTCCCAGTTTTACCTGAGAGACCGACTGTATATTGTGTTATTGTATTTGTCAGACTTGATTGTACCAAGTCCCTGCACATGTTGTAATGCGCTTAGAGCCAAATATTTTTGTTTTTTTGTAAGGGATAGGCGCAATATAAATACACTTTATTATTATTATTATTATTATTATTATTATATTCTACGATGGTGTGCCTTTTACCTCAAACGTCTTTATACTTCTCTACGTGTTATGTAACAACCACAGATCTACCCAGGTTTTCACGCATAAACTTGGCATACAAACAAAAATGCACACCTTTTGATACCTCAAGTAGAGAAGTTCAACCGGAACCTTTTTATTCACACTTTAAATGCCGAAACGGCCCATGTTCTGGCATTACGACACGCTTTTTGGATTGAGGATTTCTTCCACCAGGGCCACAAAACAGCAGCAGTTTATTTGCGGCCAGTTACATTCCTCACGGTCAGGCATTGGCTACACAGTCTGAATTATTGTGAATGTGACCGCTCGTGTGCATATAATTATAACTGCGTTTAGGAGGAGAAAGAGAAAGCTTGCAGATTCACTCTGAGTACAGTTTTCTATCCTGTTGGCTATATTACATTAGACAAAGACGTGCAATGGATGGCGAACACATGGTCTCTAATTAGGGCCAGAAGTGTTTCCTATTAGAACCACGGCAATTTACGTCGAAGGATGCGTCAAATTAACAGAAGCGTCTTTCTGAACTTTGAACATATTATTTTTTCTCTCAAAAGATGAAAGGAACCCACAAGTACGAGATAAAGGAAAGATAAAGCAAAATCCAAATTGCCTGTTAACTTTTTTTAAATTTTTTTTTCGGGAAATGTAAAAATAAAGTGAGAGAACGCCTCCCAGACATAAAAAGCAGCGGAAACGATGTTTTAAGAGTTGAAAAAGAGATTGGCTCGGGAGAAAAAAAAGGGAAGGAAACACTGATGGCGTGGCACCTTTCTGCTATACTCTCAGGTGAAAATGCAATTAGACGTGCCATTCCTTGGAGAACTGATTTTTCTTTTCAGGCATCTCCTCTTTGTCTCGGCCTGTCTGTTTTTCTCTCTGTCTTTGTCTCTGAACCTGTATCTGTCTGCCTGTCTATCTGTCTCTGTCTATGTCTCTGTCTCTCTCTCTCTCTGTCTCTCTGTCTCTGTCTCTCTATCTCTCTCTCTCTCTCTCTCTCTCTCTCTCTCTCTCTCTCTCTCTCTCTCTCTCTCTCTCTCTCTCTCTCGTTGTTTTTTCCTTCACATGTTGAATATGGATTGATGATCATCTTAAAGTAAACTGTTGATATCGCAGGCCTCTATCTCTGTCTTGCCCCAAACCTCTACCCCACCACCCCCACCCAAACCCCCCACCCCACCCCCCAATCCCCTGACCACAAAAGCCTTGCTTTTAGTTTTACTTTCCTGGCGTTCGCTCCATCTCCTTGCTTCACGGTAGTCCCCGAAGAAGACTTCTGAGCGACACTCCCCGGCAAGAAGTCACGTTTCCGTTGTCCCTTGTGACGGATCACACTTCCTTTCTCTCCGCTTTTCTTGGTTCGGAGAAACATTGATCTTAAAGTTGGTACATCAGTCTCTCGGGACAAGATTATTTATGTCTCTTAGTGCAGTTTTTTTTAAGTTAAAGCGTGTTAGTGTGTGCTGATAGTAGTGAATATTTCATAAAAAGTGTCCATCTTCTGGTCATGCAAGTACCGAATGCGAGTACAGTAGTGCATGAGAAACATGTATAATATAAAATCTTTGGCTCTGCCTCTGTATGTCTATCTGTCTCTGTCTCTGTGCCTCTGTATCTGTCTGTCTGTCTGTCTGTCTGTGTGTCTGTCTGTCTGTCTGTGTGTCTGTCTGTCTGTCTGTGTGTCTGTCTGTCTGTCTGTCTGTTTCTCTCATTGTCGCTCTCTCTCTTTCTCTCTCTGTCTCTCTGTCTCCCTCTCTCTCTCTCTCTTTCTCTCTCTCTCTCTCTCTCTCTCTCTCTCTCTCTCTCTCTCTCTCTCTCTCTCTCTCTCTCTCTCTCTCTCTCTCTCTCTCTCTCTCTCTCTCTCCGTCCCCATACCTTAACTTTCGCTCTTGTTTTGTCTCTTCTTTAGATTTGCGAAAAGTTCAGCTATCTCCAAAATGCGTGGGTCCCTGCAGCAGAAAAGTGTTCGCAAATCTTGACGAAACTTCGCAAACTGGCCGTGGAGGAATACCGGGGACCGATTAATAAATCCACGAGAATTTTATAAAACCTCAAGTTGACCAACCTACGACAGTGAAAGCATCTTTAACGGCCCACACACATTAAATAGAGGCTTGGATACTGATGGTCAAAAACTATTGCCCGCAAGCGGTGTTACGAGATCCTTTACGGCAAACGAGAGTTGAGAGATTTCTGAAGACCTTAGAAAACATCCGCCGTATCCTGTTTTTACTCTCTAATTTGGCACATCGGTGTACAACCACGTCGTTTGGAACATAACACTCCCCTTCCCTCATCTCCCTAATCCCCGCGCCCAACCTCTCTATTTTCACTCTTTGTTTTTCTCTTCTGCCCACAGTTGGGATACTGAGTAAATGGCATTTACTCAGTATCCCAACTCTGTCTATTTTGTCTTTTTTCTCTTGCCTCTCCGTTCATGTTTTGCACCCTCTCTTTTCTGTCCAACCTCCGTCTCCACTTTCTCTCTATTTTGTCATTTCTCCCTCCCCGTCTCGTTTATGACGTTGTCACCCTTTCTTTTCTATTCATCCACTGTCAGTCCCCATTCTCTCTATTTCTTCCTTCTCTCTCCCCAACCCCTCTATTTGTTCAGCCTCTCCATTTCATCCACACACACACACAACGCTCACCGCTTTAATTTGTGCACCCTCCCTTTTCTATCCAACCACTATCCTCACTCACTGTATTATAATCATTTTGTCCAACGCTCTCATACACACCCCCCCCCCCCCCGCCCCTCTATATATGTTTTGCACCTTCTTTTTTCTATCCACCCTCTACCCTCACCCGATCTATTGTGTCCATATTATGAGCTACTTTCACCCACATTTCCCTCTATGTTGGTATCCTCTCTCTGTCCATTAACTTACTCTTCTCAACACCTTTCACCCACCCCCAACCCCAACCCTCACCCCAACCAACACTTCGACCCCCTTCTCTATTTTCCACCCATACCATTGCTCTCTACAAATCCCCCAACAACCCTTCTGGAATACTGCCTATATGTAAAACATAACCCTCACAAAATCGCTGTCATTAGTTTGGGAAAGGAAGCTTTTGAGCTCCCAAAGATTGCCGTTCAACAAACGCGAGTTAACGATTAAGTACCGTGTTACATAAACACAGGCCTTCTCTCCCTGGTTACAAAAACGTTGGTCCATCTCCTTTACACTCCAGACGTGAGCTGAATCGGTTATCTAACCACGGTGGAACATTTTGCCAGAACAGATCGATTTAGCGGAGTGACGCTTCCTGGTCGTTGTAATACCGTAACGAACCACGATTTCTGAGATCGGTTCAGGAACTACGCGCTGAATTGTGACGAGCCTGATGCAAGTTTGGCCAACTTTGGACGAGCTGAACCGAGTAAAGCTGAGTTTTGTCCAACTACGGCGCAACATTTGGCAAACTCAGATCGGTTTTGGGAGCTATTGGAGCATCCTAAAATACTATAACAGCCGTCCATTTCTGGGATTGGTTCGGGAACTACGTGAAGTCGGATCATACACGGACTTACGACGAACCCGATGCGAATTTGGCCGAATTTTGACAAGTTGAGCGGAGCTGATAACGGTGCAGTTAACGCGGATCAATTTAGGAGAGTGAGGCATCTGTATTGTTGAAACACTAGAACGAGTCTCGGTTTCTTAGATTGGTTCGTGTTGTGGGATCATGCACGGGCACTTGTGATGAACGCGATGCAAGTTTGGCCAAATTTGGACGAGTTGAGCCGAGTAAGGCTGAGGTTGTCCAACTACGGTGCAAGCTAGTGAGGCATCCTCAGCTTTGAAACACTATAACGGCCGTCGAATTCTGAGATTGGTTCAAGAACTACGTGTAGTCGGATCATGCAGGGACTTCTGATAAACCCAATGCGAATTTGGATGAGCCGAGCCTAGTTAGGCTGATTTTTTTTTCAACCACGGTGCATTATTTGAACGAGTTAAGCTTAGTTCGGCCGAGTTTATCCAACCAAGGTGCAACCTTTGGCTAATCGTCACGCTCTTAAGAAAAATACCTATCTCAGTGTTAGGCAATTCTGTAGTGAAACTACAGGGGGAGCTACTGGAAGGTATATATCATGTGTTAGAGAGTACAAACTCTCAAACCATCAGAAACCATTGCCACAGTAACGTAAGCAAAACTGCCGATCTCGTTTCTAGAGTTAGGCACTTTTTCTTAATGATACAGGAAGACTTGTTTTGAGAATGTGAAGGTATGCGAAAGCACTGTGGGTTGTTATGCAGTTTTGCTGATTGAAAATGTTGCTGTCAGCTCTTTATCTCACGTTTATCCACCTGTCACCGCTCGAGATAGGCAGTTTGCAACTTATAACTAAAATGTGATATGCAGACTGTTCAGAAACCAAAGAAAGTTGTTTGCGTTTTTCTCAAAACATAAAGAAATGACATAGGCAATTATCTTATGAGCGTGACGTAATGGGGATCGATTTAGGGGAGTTAGGCATCCTTTTTGTTGAAACACTAAAACGGCTTTCGGTTTCTTAGATTGTTCCGTGTTGTTTGACTATGCATGGACACGTGTAACGAATCCGATGCGATTTGGACGAATTGAGTCGAGTTAGGCTGGTTTTATTCAACCACGTTTCAACATTTGGCTAACGCTGATCAATTCAGTGGTGTGAGGCATCTTTATCGTTAGAACACTAGAACGGCTCAAGGTTTCTTAGCTTGGTTCGCGTTGTGGGATCATGCATGGACACTTGTGACGAATCCGGTGCGATTCGGACGAGTTGAACTGAGGTAGGCTGAGTTAGGCTGAGTTCAGCCAACCACGGTGTAATATTTGGCTAGCGCGGATCGAGTTAGTGGATTGAGGCATATCCTTATCGTCGGGACACTAGAACGGCTTCCGGTTTCTTAGATTAGATTTCCAACCACCGTGCAACATTTGGCTAACGCGAATCGATTTTTTGTGCGATTTGAGGCGTGTTTGTGATGGAACACTGTAAGGGGTTTTGATATCTGAGATTGGTTCACTAACATCGTATTGTGGTGTCATGCATGAATTTGTAAAGAACCTGGTGCGACCTGCATCTGCCGAGTTGGACCGAGTTGGACCAACAACAACAACAACAACAACAACAACAACAACAACAACAACTACAACAACAACAACAACAACAACAACAACAACAACAACCACAACAACGGACCGATGTTTTGGTGATTAAGTGTACCCAGATCCAGGAAGGTCGTGAGGTGCCGTGACCGCATTTTCAACACAATGTTTTACATCATACTTATGTTTCAAGTACAGTTAAGCTGTCACAGAGGCTTTCCATGCGGTTTGTTTCAACGCTAATTCCTTGTCCCTGAGCCGCATGCATAATGCATGTCCCCTAACAATGTCCTGTCTCATCCATTCATGTATGCAGTACATTTCGTTTCGGAGAGTACTGTGGGCCTTCTGGAGTTGCCCTTGCTGAACTAGACTGAAGACAAAAACTCATCTATAACATGCATTTCGGTTTAGTCTCCTCCACACACTCACAAGCACATCACCCAACACACAGAGACACATACACACATGTACACATACGCACGCACGCACACTAACACGCCAACACACGCATGTACGCGCGCGCATCCCTCCCCTCCCCCAAGCACACACACACACACACACACACACACACACACACACACACACACACACACACACACATATATATATATATATATATATATATATGGGTAGTCTCCCATGCCAACAGAAGTAAATCTATTTAAATTTATTATCTATTTATTAAAGTAAATGAAGTAGATTTTCATGAACAAGTCTTGCAGAAAACTTCTTCTTTACCAAGTCCTGTGTTGAACAGCAGTGAAAAGTTGACCGCTTTTCCTGTTTAACCTTTTCAAAATTAGATCTAACTTGTTCGCGTATCCATTTCTGGATCTGCAGGCTGGTACAGAGTTACCTCCCTTTAGGCTTTTTCAAATTTCCCTTGTTTTAACCTAATTTCTTGGTTAAAACTTGTCTAAATTTCTAAATTCTTTCTTAATAAATATCAATTCCACACTTCGGCCTTAAATCAAAGTGTTTCCTTTCATAGATATCCCCTTGGGGTTGTCAGATGAGGGTAGTCTCCCATACCAACAGAAGCTACCATTCAAAGAGTGGTTTGCTTCCTAAATGGATACCATGGGTTGACAACTCTCACCATCAGTACCACCTGACCACTGATGAGACAAAATAGTGTCGAAACACGTGTCTGGTCTAGGTACAAAAACAATGGTCCTCCTCAGGACTAGATTTCATTGTGATACGTCCCCCACAAAGGGACTTTGCATTGTAAATCTCGGTCCCATACGTCCCCCACAAAGGGACTTTGCATTGTAAATCTCGGTCCCCCTTGAGGAGGGTCTGATGCATCGAGAACTTTGGCCGTGCATAGCGAACACACAGACAGACAGACACAAGTCGTATATAAATATATATATATATAGATACGACTTGTGTCTGTGTGTCTGTGTGTTCGCGATGCACGGCCAAAGTTCTCGATGCAATCTGATTTGCATATTTAAGAAAGAAAAGGCGTCCATTTTGCATATTTTTTAAAGAAAAGGCCTCCGATTTGCATATTTTCAAAACAAAAGGCATCCAATTTGCATGGTTTTTTTAAGAAAAGGCCTCCGATTTGCATATTTTCAGAAGAAAAGGGCATCCTATTTGCATATTATAGAAAGAGAAGTCATGTGATTTGCATATGTATGAGAAATAAAGTCATTTGATTTGCATATTTAAGAAAGAAAAGGCGTCTTATTTGCATATTGCAAAAGATGAGACATCCAATTTGCATATCTTTTTAAGAAAATGCGTCCGAATTGCACATTTTCATAAGAAAAGGGCATCCTATTTGCATATTTTAGAAAGAAGAGTCATCTGATTTGCATATTTATGAGAAATAGTCATCTGATTTGCATATTTAAGAAAGAAAAGGCGTCTTATTTGCATATTGCAAAAGATGAGGCATCCAATTTGCATATTTTTTAAAGGAAAGGCGTCCGAATTGCATCCTATTTGCATATTTTAGAAAGAAAAGTCATCTGATTTACATTATTTATGCGAAAAAAGGCATTTGATGTGCAAATTTAAGAAAGAAAAGGCGTCAATGTTGCATATTTTTTTAAAGAAAAGGCATCCAATTTGCATATTTTTTTAAGAAAAGGCCTCCGATTTGCATATTTTCAGAAGAAAAGGGCATCCTATTTGCATATTTTAGAAAGAAGAGTCATCTGATTTGCATATGTATGAGAAATAAAGTCATCTGATTTGCATATTTAAGAAAGAAAAGGCGTCCTATTTGCATATTGCAAAAGATGAGGCATCCAATTTGCATATTTTTTAAAGGAAAGGCCTCCGAATTGCATCCTATTTGCATATTTTAGAAAGAAAAGTCATCTGATTTACATATTTATGCGAAAAAAGGCATCTGACTTTCATATTTAAGAAAGAAAAGACGTCCATTTTGCATATTGTTTAAAGAAAAGGCCTCCGATTTGCATATTTTCATGACAAAAGTCATCCAATTTGCATATTTGCATATTTTCAGACAAGGGCATCCTATTTGCATATTTTAGGAAAAAAAGGTCATCTGATTTGCATATGTATGAGAAATAAAGTCATCTGATTTGCATATTTAAGAAAGAAAAGGCGTCTTATTTGCATATTGCAAAAGATGAGGCATCCAATTTGCATATTTTTTTAAAGAAAATGCGTCCGAATTGCATATTTTCATAAGAAAAGGGCATCCTATTTGCATGTTTTATAAAGAAGAGTCATCTGATTTGCATATTTATGAGAAATAAAGTCATCTGATTTGCATATTTAAGAAAGAAAAGGCGTCTTATTTGCATAATGCAAAAGATGAGGCATCCAATTTGCATATCTTTTAAAGAAAGGCGTCCGAATTGCATCCTATTTGCATATTTTAGAAAGAAAAGTCATCTGATTTACATATCTATGCGAAAAAAGGCATCTGATTTGCATATTTAAGAAAGAAAAGGCGTCCATTTTGCATATTGCTTGAAGAAAAGGTCTCCGATTTGCATTTTTTCATAACAAAAAGCATCCAATTTGCATATTTTTTAAGAAAAGGCCTCCGATTTGCATATTTCAGAAAGAAAAGGCGTCTTATTTGCATATTGCAAAAGATGAGGCATCCAATGTGCATATTTTTTAAAGAAGATGCGTCCGAATTGCATATTTTCATAAGAAAAGGGCATCCTATTTGCATATTTTAGAAAGAAAAGTCATCTCATTTTCATATTTATGGGGGAAAAAAAGGTATCCGATTTGCATTTTCTAGAAAGACAAGGCGTCTAATTTGCATATTTCGAAAGATAAGGCATCCAATTTGCATATCTTTTTAAAGAATAGGCGTGCGATTTGCAAGGATGTCCTTTTTTCATGAAAATATGCAAATCAGACACTTTCTATTTGAAAGTTATGCTAATTGGATGCGTTATCTTTCAAAAATATGCAAATTGGACGCCTTTTCTTTCTAAAAAATGCAAATTAGATGCCGTTTCTTTCTAAAATATGCAAATCTGATGCCTTAACTTTCAAAAATATGCAAATCGGATGCCTTATTATCAAAAATATGCAAATCGGATGAGTTTTCCTTAAAAAAATACAATCTGGCTACACCTTATGGAGACGATGAGCTGAACTGTTTTCACGGGAAGGACCGTGCATTTAAACATCTCGTCAGCCACGTGTGGCATCAAGCCACGTTGGGCATGAAGCCACGGAAAGCTTGTGCCAACGTTGTTTCTTTGCTGTATATATGCATTTATACATACGCACGCGCACAAAAGCGTATCGACATTATTGATTTGTAGCGAGGTTAGTGGCTTTCGTCTGATTCCCTCGGGATCAAGTATTTGGTCATCTTATTACCGGAAAGTGTGCCAACGAATTAAGAGGCCCGTGTCTGCGAGTTTGCAGAACAGCGATGCATGTCAAAAGGTCCGTTCTTCTTGTGCGGTGGTAGGGGTAGAGAATGTTCACTAGTGTGTATGTCTCTGTGTGTGGTTGGGGATGGGGTAGGGGGTGGAGTGCATGTTTGTGTGTGTGTGCGTGTGGTAGTGTTTATGTAGGTGTGTCTGTATGTTTGTATATCTGTGTGTATGTCTGTGTGTATGTATATATATATGTATGTGGATGCGTCTCTGTGTGTTGTGTGTGTTTGTGGATATATTTCTGAGTGGCTGTGTATTTTTTTCTGTCGTTGTGTGTCGGTGTGCAAAATAAACGAATAGAGAGAAAGAGATATGTGTAAGTGTTTGTGTCTCCCTATGTCTGTGCGTGTGTCAGTGTGTCTGACAAGTATGACAGTTAACTGTATCAATGACTTTGTATCGGTGCTATCCCCTTTGCTCTTTATCCTCACTTTCGCCGCATAACCACAAACACACAAAACACACACACACACACACACACACACACTCACACACACACACACACACACACACTCACACTCACAAACACACACACACACTCATACACACACACACACACACACACACACACACCCGCGCGCGCACACACACACACGCACGAACACTGACAGACACACACACACCGGACCTAGACTGAGCACAAACAGATCAAAACTAGATCCATAATACATTATCAGAGGCATTTTAACATGCATGGCACAAATTAACAATAATTCTCCGGTTCAGGCGTCTTGCCATGTGACAACACCTGAACACTCTGCTAGGTATTCTTAAAAACGACTGACATTCGAAAGCAAAGTAATGAAAGAAAGATAACACTGTTGCAGGTATTTGTGTCGGTTTTTTTCTTTTTTATCCTCACTTTCAACAGACCGTCATGGAGCACCGAGAGATCGACACTCAAATTCATAATATATCATCACAGTCATAAAACATTCATGGCAGAAATCAAGATGTTATCTCCGGTTCAGACTTTGTGCCGTGTGACCGCACCTTAACACTCCACGAGGGACGAGTGTGGATGTCATACCCTCGTATGTCTGTGATGGGGCTTAGGCAACAAAAAACAACAAAAGTCTGTTTACGGTAACATAGGCCCAAAAAATAGGGTCGGTAGGTCGGGATTTTTATTTTTTTTTCATTTTTTTTTCTCTCCAAAAAAACCATGTTAAGTTATTTTGCCAAAAAACAAAGACTTTTTTTCTTTTTTTTTCCCCCAAATGCCCCCAAAAAAGTCTAGGGTCGCGCGAAAAAATAGGGTCGGTCGGGATACCGTAAACAGACTTTTTTTTTTTGTGCCTTACATAAACTTTGAAGCGGAAAGGACACACGAACTGAGATGACTAAGGTTCATGTGAACAAAACGGGTTTGCACTCTACACGGGTTTTTCAGTGCCATTTACTTTATACTGGTATTCCCGTCTCTTTTGTTTTAAATTATTTCATAAGTTATGCAACAATCTTCTCTTTTTCTTTGTTTCTGTCTTTCGAATTGTCACTGATTCCTTCAGATCTGTCAAACAACCAGACAGACAGACAAACACCTACAGACGGGGACATGAGAAATACACGCACACAGAAACAGAGAGACAGTCAAACGAAACAGATACATAATCGGAGCGACATCTGCACTGAGAAAACAAGACTTTCAGAGAACCAGCTAGGGATATACACAAAAATAATCGTACACTCGAAACACAAACAGGCCGAAAAAGAAAAGACATTTAGCTCGAAGGACACACTCGCTACCCAAACAGCGCGGTCAAAAGCATCAATAAGAGCCATTCAGACAGTAGTGAAAGCAAAAGATAGGGCTCTTCTCGAAATACTCGTTCCGGGGCCTCAACACCGTCGCAGAAATAGCTTTACTGGAAATGCTCGTTCCGGCGGGACGGGCTTTGCCACTGCTGCTGCAATGGGCTGTTGCTGAAAATACTCGTTCCGGGTTTCGGCACCACAGCATATCCAAGGATGCGTTTTTAAGCCTCCAAAACACTCACGCTCCGGCTGTAAAAAGGGCCAACACACCTGAACCTTATCTCCCATGCCTAGATTTAACTTGCAGAGAGATGCTATCTTTAGAAATAACTCGGGCGTCGTGGAAAGCCTTCGCTGATCGGGATAAAGACTGGGATATTGTGCCTGGTTTGGGTACAATCTTTTAGGAATGTGGTTCTTTTGGAATTTACTGTAAGCTTTCCTCGTTTTTTCTCTTTTTTGTGTGTTTCTTCTTTAATTTCTAATGTCTGGTGTGTGTGTATGTGTGTGTGTGTGTGTGTGTGTGTGTGTGTGTGTGTGTGTGTGTGTGTGTTTGTCTGTGTGTGTGTCTGTCTGTCTGTCTGTCTGTCTGTCTGTCTGTCTGTGTCTGTTTGCGTGGCTGTATTTATGTGTGTGCGACCGTGTGTTAAACTCTTCCCTCATCTGTTTTCTTTTTTCTTTCTTTTTATATTTAGTCAAGTTTTGACTAAATATTTTAACATCGAGGGGGAATCGAAACGAGGGTCGTGGTGTATGTGCGTGTGTGTGTCTGTGTGTCTGTGTGTCTGTGTGTGTGTGTGTGTAGAGCGATTCAGACTAAACTACTGGACCGATCTTTATGAAATTTGACATGAGAGTTCCTGGGTATGAAATCCCCGAACGTTTTTTTCATTTTTTTGATAAATGTCTTTGATGACGTCATATCCGGCTTTTCGTGAAAGTTGAGGCGGCACTGTCACGCCCTCATTTTTCAACCAAATTGGTTCAAATTTTGGTCAAGTAATCTTCGACGAAGCCCGGGGTTCGGTATTGCATTTCAGCTTGGTGGCTTAAAAATTAATTAATGACTTTGGTCATTAAAAATCGGAAAATTGTAAAAAAAAATAAAAATTTATCAAACGATCCAAATTTACGTTTATCTTATTCTCCATCATTTGCTGATTCCAAAAACATATAAATATGTTATATTCGGATTAAAAACAAGCTCTGAAAATTAAATATATAAAAATTATTATCAAAATTAAATTGTCCAAATCAATTTAAAAACACTTTCATCTTATTCCTCGTCGGTTCCTGATTCCAAAAACATATAGATATGATATGTTTGGATTAAAAACACGCTCAGAAAGTTAAAACAAAGAGAGGTACAGAAAAGCGTGCTATCCTTCTTAGCTTAACTACTACCCCGCTCTTCTTGTCAATTTCACTGCCTTTGCCATGAGCGGTGGCCTGACGATGCTACGAGTAAAATGGCATTGCGTTCAGTTTCATTCTGTGAGTTCGACAGCTACTTGACTAAATATTGTATTTTCGCCTTACGCGACTTGTTTGTCTTTCCTTTCAGTAAAATGCTGGTTATTCCTTTTCTGTTCATCCTTACAGCTACACCCCCCACCCCCCCTCCCCTGACAAAAGATCTTGTTGCCCCTCAGCCATTATCAACATTCCTTTCGTATTTTTGTTTTGTTAATTTCCCCATTTGTCTCCTTCTTCCTCTTTTTCTTCTTAATCTCCTTCTAATGCATTCTGGTCAGACTTCTTTTCATATTTCCGCTGCTGGCGACTTCGAGATTTTTGTTCCCATTTTATATATGTTGTTGAAGGTTGCCATGTACATGATTGTGGAGTGTTCAATCTCACAATGTCCTTTTGCGCACTCATCACTTCTTCACATTCTACATTTTGCACCTTAGAACCTTTCAACTAAGTTTCAAAATGCAAATATGATTTTACAAGAAAGTTGCTTCCGTTATAAAAGATTGTACGTGCTAGGAAGGCCGTGTTGTGTGGTGACTTTAATTGTATTTTTGATGATGAATTAGACATGAGAAGCGTAAAAAAGCACTCTCAAAAAGCAATTGTGTATTGAATGTGATTTATTTGATGTGTGGAGATTCTTGAATCCAGGTATAGAGATTTTGTTTTGGGTCAAGGAAGAATCCGCTTATTCCGAGGATAACTGATTATGTTTTTACATGCTTAACGTTCTTTGATATAGTTACAGAATGCAGATTCCCTTTTTTGATCACAGATGTTGCTCTGTTCAACTCAAATTAACGGAAATTGAAAGAGGCCGGAGTTATTGGAAATTACATGATTTTCTCCTCCAGGAAAATGATTTTGTTGATGGTATGAAACGATTGATTGAACGTGTTTTGTTACTTGTAAATGTTCCGTTCTTTCTTTCTTTCCTTGTAATTGTGTGTGTGTGTGTGTGTGTGTGTGTGTGTGTGTGTGTGTGTGTGTGTGTGTGTGTGTGTGTATGTATGTGTGTGTGTGTGTGTGTGTGTGTGTGTGTGTGTGTGTTTTTATACTTATAGAGTGCTATAGGGAGGAAAAGATGTTTCGCCTTTCAAGTCTTCAAAAAAAATGTAATATTATTATCATTTCTTTCCCCTTTTCTTCTTTTTTTGTCTTCTTCTTCTTCTTTATCCGTCAGCCGTCTATAACGTGTTTGACCCAATTTCGAGGGAGGTTTAACTTCGATTAAACTGCATTATTACCGGGATGGGGGGTTGAGGGGGGGGGGGTGGGGTGTACACGAAAAAGGTCTATTGTGTAAGGATGTAATGTGTTTAAGCGAGGGTTTTAATGGGACTTACCGTGAGTTTGTTTTTTTTTCGTCCCCACCGACATCTCAAGACTAATGGATCTAAACAGGCACGGACACCTTCCAGGTTCACGAAAGCAACAAGAAAAACGAACCAAGTCTGAGCGCAAAAACACTGTCTGGTTTTTAAAAATGTAAAGAATCTAACCCATGCCCTTCCCTCATCACATGTGGACGTGTTTTTTTGTTTTTGTGTTGTTGTTGTTGTTGTTGTTGTTGTTGTTGTTGTTGTTGTTGTTGTTATGGGGGTAGTGTTTCCTTGTCTTAGTTTATGTTAGTGTTGATGTTTTTGTTTTTGTTTTTGTTTTTTGTCTTTTTGTCTGGAAGGGCGGGGGGGGGGGGGGGGGTGGGTGGGGGGGAGGGGGTATTACAGAAGACGTCAAAAGAAGTCAAATGTACACACCATGTTAAAAATAAAGTATTTAAAGAAAAAGTATCAAGTCTAATTTCACATAAAAACAACATTAAAATGTAAAACAAAAGCGATGCCTTGTAATCTGGCTCATATAAGATGTTGTTATATTGACGCATAAAAAGCACACAAAGAAAATGCTGAAACGTTTGTCTAACTTGCTTGGCACAGAACGTAAAATACTTCAGACAGAAATCTCAAATCTGCAAACCTAGCCAGAGTACCAGTTTGTTTGGGACTGTTTTTCTTGGAGGAAAAACCCATCTGACTTGACTCACACATCTACGATCCTAGAGAGTCAGCCAGAAGATTTTCGGTACCTGTTTGACTCAACCATAAAACAGAAGTTCACGGCCAGATAGACTATTTGTATGCCAGAAATACACTGCATTTGTTTTTGTTGATGTGTGGAGATTCTTGAATCCAGGTATAGAGATTTTGTTTTGGGTCAAGGAAGAATCCGCTTATTCCGCATCTGTATATTGTGCTGTTGTATTTGTCAGACTTGATTGTACCAAGTCCTTCACATGTTGTAATGCGCTTAGAGCCAAATATTTTTGTTTTTTGTAAGGGATAGGCGCAATATAAATACACTTTATTATTAAATTAGAACATATTTTTAAAATTAAAATTACTCTCTAAACTATAAGTGTTCCATTGTGAACACACTTTTTGTAACCACTTGGGAACACTGTGTGAGATACTATATTCTTCTTCTTCTTCGTTCATGGGCTTAGACTCCCACGTTCACTCATGTTTTTAGCACGAGTGGATTTTTACGTGTATGACCGTTTTTACCCCGCCATTCAGGCAGCATACGCTGATTTCGGGGGAGGCATGCTGGGTATTTTCGTGTTTCTATAACCCACCGAACTCTGACATGGATTACAGGATCTTTTCCGTGCGCACTTGGTCTTGTGCTTGCGTGTACACACGAAGGGGGTTAAGTCACTATCAGGTCTGCACATAAGTTGACCTGGGAGATCGGCAAAAATCTCCACTCTTAACCCACCGGGACCGGGATTCGAACTCACAACCTCCCGATTAGGAGGCCGACGTCTTACCACCGCGCCACTGCGCCCGTCGAGATGCTATATAATTCTGCTTGCAAAAGTAGCATACATTTTAAGCGCTATTTAGTGTTTACCATGTGTGCTACTTTTTCCAGTTGAATTGTATAGTATTTCACACAGTGAGCACAAAAAGGGGGTTCACGTGGAAACACTTCTAGTTTAGAGTGTAGATATATTAAACAATATTCACTTGTTATGCCATTCCAGAAGTACCGTGACAATGTGGCTCCAATTCAAAAACAATTTTTTTAAAATCAAATGAAACTATCTCGAATTTTCATGCAAACCCAGGTGCATCCAGTGTCGTGCTTATCAAAAACGAACGATAATTCCAATAATTGACAAATCATTCAAGCCTTGATACGTACGTACGCCCGAGTTCAGCTGTTTCAAGAGTTTAGTGTACCAGGCTAGAAAATTAAGCGAACCTGATTGTTCTGACTTAGCAACTCACACGTGCAATGTAACACCTAGCCTGGGCACAGGTCTAAATACGTAGGAGAATTCGGGGGGAATGTGTCACAAACGTTTAGAATGTGAGCATCAGAGGCCAATGAAGGTCTGCACCAAATAAAATAAAATGGGTCTGACTTTGATTCACACGGCAGCTGCAATTTTAAGAGTTCCCATTCGGTGGAAGGCGTAGATGTCCGTCCGGGTGGAAAGTAGACAAAATGCTATGTTACACGAAGGCTTTGCACGATTACAAAGCTTGAAATGTCTCTGTCTTTAAAACATGAAGTTTGTTTGTTTGTTTGTTTGTTTGCTTAACGCCCAGCCGACCAAGAAGGGCCATATCAGGGCGGTGCTGCTTTGTAGGAGTATTATGGCTTTGCTCGTACACAAACTATTTCTGCTGCTTATGTCCATTTTTTCCACAAGAGCAAATACAATATATAAGACATCGGTATCTAAAGACGGTGCGTACATTGTGTGCACACAAGCACAGACATAATCACACACACAAACTCCCATAAAAAAAATAATAACTCAAAAAGGGAAGGTTTGTCGTCACGTTTTCTTTCCTCAGAGCACCGAAGTGACATGTGTTCTTCATTAGAGTTCTACTTTGACAACAACAACAACAACAACAACAACAACAACAACAGCAGCAACAACAGCAGCAGCAGCAACAACAAACAACAAACAACAAACAACAAACAACAACAACAACAACAAAAGCCTAAGAAACGTATTACATCTAATAACTCAGTTTTCAAAATTTTCAGGGTTAGCAATGAATGATCAAAAGACAGAAGCAATGTGGCTTGGTATAAATAAATTTTCTGCTGACCGACCATGTAATATTATTTGGAAAAAACAAATCAAAATCTTAGGTATTCATTTCAACAACTCTGTCCCAGCCTCCAACATAGAAGAAAACTGGGAACCTAAACTACATAAAGTAAATTCATTAATAGCAACATGGTCGAAAAGAAACCTAAGTATAATGGGGAAAATTTGTATAGTCAAAACATTAATGTTGTCACAGTTTACTTACGCACTGCAATCTCTATGTGCCACAGAAAACTTCCTCAATAAGCTAAATTCATCTCTATTCCGATTTATCTGGAAGAAAAAATATTCAAACAAAAGAGCTTATGAAAAAGTTAATAGAAAAGTAATGTGCCAAGAGACAAATCTTGGAGGTCTGAAAATGATTAATGTCAAAGATGTACAAACATCATTTCTAATTTCATGGATTATGAGGCTGCTGGACGGAAGTAACGCAAAGTGGCAACAGATTCCATTGGCATCCTTTTTAAATCTGGGCGAACGCTTATGCTGTCTGCGCTCAAATGTGAGTGCAGAAAATTTTAAAGGACTAGGTGCCATAAAGCAATATTTCTGGAAACAAGCTTTTATCACCTGGCTAAACAATAAACACAAGATCAAAGAAATAAGCAGTAATGAACAGCAGATAAGTGTACGCAATCAAACCTTATGGAATAATACAAATATAAGGTACAGGAAGCAAACGCTATACATGAATGACTGGATAAAGGCTAAAATATGCGTTGTTAAAGATGTTTTTAACGATAACGACATGTGCTCTTTTGAGGAAATATGTGAACTAACTGGATATAAACAGTCTCGCCTATTTGAATATAATGCAATACAAACTGCCATTAAAGCTCTATTATTGCGTGATACGGGTCAGGCCCGTTCTGATCATATGCCATTTATACAATTATCTCCACGCCAAATTCGCCTAAAGATGTTAAATTATGAGATAAAGGAGCCAAGCTCAGCTGGATTTTGGTCGAACAAATTAAATATTACATTAGAAGATAAACACTGGAAATTAGCTAACGAATGCTCGACAGAAACCCGTCTTCGTCTATTGCATTGGAAAATTTTACACAATATATATCCCACCAATATTTTGCTACATAAGATGGGAATTCGTCAAACAAATCTTTGTCAGTATTGTAACGAAACCGACTTCATCGAGCACTTTTTTTGGCAGTGTAGAGCAGTGCAACCCATATGGCAGGAATGTCAAGGGTACATATTTAAATGTACAGGCAAAAATATAAAGTTAAGCTGCGAAGAGGCTCTTTTGGGGTATTTCACACGTGATATCCCCAGAGAGAAAACCTTCATAATTAATCACCTTATATTGATATCGAAAATGTGCATAAGCCAGTTTAAGTACGGAAATCCAAAAACTAACATGAAGATCTTATTTCAGAACCAAGCTCGAGTTCGAAATTTCTAGTAAAATTGAACTGTGTATAAGAATATAGATAACTAGTAGTATTGTGCTGTTAATGTAAAGTTATTTATATATGCGCTGTATGATGCTGTGCTGAAAACTGGTACTGTAATTGGTAATTTGTAAATTCTCGCCTTTGTCTATCGAGCGTTGGATTAATTAACTTGTTATGTATTGTCCCGCTGAAAATGTATTATATAACAGAATTATGGGAACAGCAACAACAACACACACACACGCACACGCACACACACACACACACACACACACACACACACACACACACACACACACACACACACGCACATACACGCAGACATTAGTTAAATTGTAATGTAAAAGAAAACAAAATTAAAACTTCATTAAAAAAAAAAAAAGACCAATGAAGAAGGATATGCTCACCGCCCAAAAAGAAAGAAAAAAAAAAAAAAAAAGACGAAAGAGGCAAAAAAGATGGGTTGAAGCAGCCTTGCATGCAACTGAGGTCGGAAAAAAAAAAAAAAAAAAAAAAAAAAAAAAACAACAACAACAACAACAACTACAACACATGTAAAGAGAATCTAAATGTACTTCACTTCTGTCCGAATGCGAAACAAATTTCCCACAAATAGGGAATAAACTGCCAGGCAAAAGAAACAAGTCGCGTAAGGCGAAAATACAACATTTAGTCAAGTAGCTGTCGAACTCACAGAATGAAACTGAACGCAATGCAACGCAGCAAGACCGTATACTCGTAGCATCGTCAGTCCACCGCTCATGGCAAAGGCAGTGAAATTGACAAGAAGAGCGGGGTAGTAGTTGCGCTGAGAAGGATAGCACGCTTTTCTGTACCTCTCTTCGTTTTAACTTTCTGAGCGTGTTTTTAATCCAAACATAATTATCATATCTATATGTTTTTGGAATCAGGAACCGACAAGGAATAAGATTTTAAAAATTGATTTCGAAAATTCAATTTTGATCATAATTTTTGTATTTTTAATTTTCAGAGCTTGTTTTTAATCCGAATATAACATATTTATATGTTTTTGGAATCAGCAAATGATGGAAAATAAGATGAACGTAAATGTGGATCGTTTTATAACAAAATAATTTGTTTACAATTTTCAGATTTTTAATGACAAAAGTCATTAATTAATTTTTAAGCCACCAAGCTGAAATGCAATACCGCAGTCCGGGCTTCGTCGGAGATTACTTGACCAAAATTGCAACCAATTTGGTTGAAAAATGAGAGCGTGACAGAGCCGCCTCAACTTTCACGAAAAGCCGGATATGACGTCATCAAAGACATTTATCAAAAAAATGAAAAAAACGTCTGAGGATATCATACCCAGGAACTCTCATGTCAAATTTCATAAAGATCGGTCCAGTAGTTTAGTCTGAATCGCTCTACACACACACACAGACAGATAGACAGACACACAGACACACATACACCACGACCCTCGTCTCGATTCCCCCCCTACGTTAAAACATTTAGTCAAAACTTGACTAAATGTAAAAAGACAAGTGGTATTGGCATCCGCGCAACGGACTAAAATATCTTCCGTCCGTTAACCTACTTAAAAAGAAGTAAACCATTCGGATTTGGCCATTTCGTAAACGATGTGTATCCTATTAGCGTATAGCTGTGAAGCTGAAAGCGCAATTTCTGTAACAGGCGAGAGTTAGCTAGTAAACTGTCACAAATAGTTTTAGCACGTGCTAGGAAAATTCTGTACTGCCAATGGGTTCACTCGCAAAAATCACTGCGAAAGTGGAGCAACTTATTAGTATCAGAAGCAAACACACACACGCACACACAAAACACGGAACAAGAAGAAAAAGGAGGAGGAAGAAAAGGAGGAGGAGGAGGATAAAAACGTGACGATGACGACGACGACGATGACGACGACGATGACGATGATGACGACGACGACGACGACGACGATGATGATGATGAAAAAGAGAATGGAGAATGAAAAAGAGGAGAGGATGGAGCAAGGGGGAAAGAACTGCGACAAAGATGAAGAAAACGAGATGACGAAAAAGTAGAAGAAAAAAACAAAAGGAGGATTGAAAGGGAGAAGTTCAGCTAAGCAAAGAAAAGGAAAACGCAGGTAAGACGGACCAAAAAATCGAAGATGAAGAAAAGATGGAACCTAAAACCAGCAACGTAAGAAACAAAAGCCGCATCAGCAGTGACAGCAACTAACCCGTTTTTAAACCGGATGCCATATCACATTACGCATGCATAGGAGTGTGACGAAGTCTCTGTCTAAGATGTTTGCACCAGAAGAAGAAGAAGAAGAAGAAGAAGAAGAAGAAAACAAATGTTTTAAATTGCCTGAAGCGCAAAAACACACCCTTTTCAATGCTGATGCTTTCTTTCCGACACTTTCCTAAAGTGATGACAAAGGCGTTTTGAGACAACTTTTTTGCCCAAATCTAATCTTGAAATTTGAACAAAATGTGAAATCACACAAACCTGTGTGCGTCTAAAAGTGCATAACAACAATAACTTTTTGCTAGCGCTGATGGTAAGCGAGTGATTGGGTGGAAAAAACATGTTTAAAGGAACACTCCTTCTAATGAAAATAGTTCCGCTCACCAGATTCAGATCTAGCAAGGCTTTAGCGAAGGATAAAACCATCCCTCGAATTGGTCACACACACAAAAATGAGAAGCCTTGACGGGAATGATTTTTTTTAATGAATTAAAAACAGTCACGTTAGTGGCTTTTCAAGGAAAAACTTCCAACTCATCACAGAAAGAGATTGTGTGTTGCTTTTTGGTATGTGACCAAGTGGAGGGATGGGCTTCTCCCATGTAAAAGCCTGACCAGATGTGAGATGGTGAGCCGAATTGTTCAAACGGGAAGGTGTGTTCCTTCAAACATGCCAGGACCAGCGACAGTGCATCTTTATCTTGTCTTTTGCGAAGGTGTAAAAGTTAGCATAATTTGCTGATTGTATCTGTTGAGGGGCAATTTCATCGCGTAATGCGTTATCTCCAAGTCAGTAAAAGCTTCAATGATAATCCACGCGAAGGGAAAATCCTAATTTCCTTAAATTGGTTCAGAAATGAAGAGACGATAAGCTTTTAAGGAAGATGTCCGCCAAAGAGACTTTCCCTGTTCTTCAATGAAACAACGACAGCTTAATAGAACGATTTTTGTCACGTAGTTTTACCTTTTCCTCTTGATAACTTCGTTGGCAGTAACACAGATGCAACAAAAAATGTGTAATTGAAAGTGTTTTTGATAGAAACGAACGTAAAGCTCTTTCAAACTATTCTTTCCATGTGGTTTCAATGTCCATAATTAGACTAAAAACCATGTTGGCGTGCAATCTATAATCGCAAGATATTCAAACAAATAAAGACACTAATATTCTCCAATACAGTGTGTACTTGCGTGCATGCGTACATGTGTGTGTGCGTTCGTACATGCGTGTTAAATGTGTGTGTGTGGGGGGGTGTATGTGTGTGAGCGTGCGTGCGTGCGTGTGTGTGTTTGTGTGTTTGTGCGGGTGTGTGTGCATGTGTGTGTGTGTGTGTCTGTGTGTGTGTGTGTGTGTGTGTGTGTGTGTGTGTGTTAGTTACTGCGTGCGTGCGTGCGTGTGTGTGTGTGTGTGTGTTTATGTGTGTGTGTTTGTGCGTGTGTGTGTGTGTGTGTGTGTGTGTGTGTGTGTGTGTGTGTGTGTGTGTGTGTGTGTGTGTGTGTGTAAGCGCGTTGTTGTTGTTCTTCTTCTTTTTCTTCTTCTTCTTGTTCTTGTTGTTGCTGTTGTTCTTGTTCTTGTTCTTGTTGTTGTTTTGGTGTCTTGAGCGTCTGCAGTCTTATCTGCTTCGGAGTCCTGAAGGTTTAGAATCTAAAAATACCTAACTCTTCCAGAAATAGCTTTACAAAACAATTAACTACAGCCACCCTCAAATGTGACCACTGTCCTTTTAATTACACCAAAAACAAACTACGTGAGAGCGAAATCTACTAAGACAAGAAAAGACAAGAGGAATCCTCTGGGGATGCCAACACGCCACGGCCGTTCAGAACAGACTAGTGACCTTTTTCATCAGACTGCGGGGGTTTAAATGAAGCAGTTTGCACGTGCAAAAATTGTGTGTCTCTTTCTATCACTGTCCAGTTGATCGCTTCTGTCAACTCGGATTTGGCTCTGTCTCTGTCTCTCTTAGTCTTTTTCTCTTTCTCTGTCTCCGTCTCTGTCTCTCTCTGTTTGTGTCTGTCGGTCTCTCTCTCTCTCTCTCTCTCTCTCTCTCTCTCTCTCTCTCTCTCTCTCTCTCTCTCTCTCTCTCTCTCTCTCTCTCTCTCTCTCTAGTTATTATAGTAGATTTTATAGTAGATTTAGTCCCTCTTTAGGGCGAGGGCCAAATGCGAAAAAGTATACCTATGCATATTCTGTTACCCTCGTAAAAGAAAAAATTGTCACTCTCTCTCTCTCTGTCTCCGTCTCTCTCTCTCTGTCTCTCTCTCTCTCTCTCTCTCTCTCTCTCTCTCTCTTTCTCGCTCTCTCACTCTCTCTCTCCCGCTCTCTTTTGTATGCGTCCGAAATATGGGGTGTAAAAGAAATTGCGGAAATTGAACGGGTCCAAATGCAAGAAACTCTTATCAGTGAGTCAGAAAACGCCTAATACCATGATATGGTGAATTGGGCAGACACCCACTTTTTATTAATTCCCTTATGAAAGCAATTAAATACTGGCTAAAACTATTAGAAATGCCTTCCCATAGAATTCCAAGAGCAATTTACGATCATCTTAAACGTTTAGAGGAAAGAGGGATTAAGACTTGGGCTAGTGACATTAAAAACCATGTGTTTCGCCTGGGTTTTGGCTATTCTTGGATTGAGCAGCAGGTCGGTAATAAAACTGGCTTTTTGAAGATGCTTAAGCAGCGTTTGCTCGATTGCTATCAACAAGACTGGCATGCAAAGTTATTTGATAGTGAACGATTTGTGACGTATCGAAGCTTCAAAACTATTTTACAGTATGAACATTACTTATCAAGTTTGCATATTAGACGTTATAGAGACGTTCTGGTCCGATTTAGAGTTGGCATAAACGACTTGTATTGCAACAGGCACAGATACAATGTAAATAGACGATTGGAATTATGTCCCTTGTGTGGTCTGGCGGAGGAGGATGAAATTCATTTCATCTTCGCCTGCCAAGCCTATTCAAATATAAGACAACAGTTTTCTTTAAACATTCTATTCAATAATTGTTTGAGAGCTAGAAATTTTGTCAACTTAATGAATATTGAAAATCAGGAAATGCTGGCATCATTTATTTTTGATTGTTTAAAACTTAGACAAGAGCTGATTGCAAATCCTGAACAATAGCAGAAAAGGCGACAACTTAACTACACTATTTAACCGGCTATGGCCGTCATTGTAATGTACATATTATATAATATCACAATTACTTTTTCTGATGGACTAGATAGTCCACCAGTATTACATTTATGTTTGTCCTTGACGTTGTTTTTGCCACGTTTTTCCCCCCATTGCAAGGGGCATGTTGCCTAAATGCAATAAACTCGTTAATCGTTAATCGTTAATCTCTCGCTCTCTCTCCCACTGACTGTCTCTTTCTTCCTTTTCTCTGTCTCTGTCTCCTTATCTGTATCTCTCTCTCTCTCTCTGTTTTTATATATATCTCTCTCTCTCTCTCATCTCGCGAGATCTTCGAGCAGCAGGGCGGAAAATTTAGAGCTCCTGATTCGACTTTGAAAAAAGCTCAATATCTCTTCACAATGCCAGTTGATGGATTACCAACAGCTCTGGAATGTGCACTAAAAGCCCTGCTCAAGGAAAACGCCGTCTCTTCCTGGAAAATGTGTGCTGAAGGAGCAAAAACTACAGTCGTCCTGCGACTTGTGTCAGTCTCGGACAGGCCAGCCATGACTCAACATTTTCGTCGAAAACCGCCTAGCCAGCTTCAACGCGACAGGTTGCGAACCGAAGAACGACAGAGAAGAAAAGTAGAGGAAAACCGTGTCGGAGCTTCAGAGGCAAGTCTTGAATGTTCTTCTTCTATGTCAAATCATACACTTGTGCCGAGATCACAAACAAATCAACCACAACAACAACCGCTGGAATGTGACGATGACACACAGCACAGTGACAGGAACATCTTTGCACGTCACAGTTTTCCTCGTATTTCCGACAACCCAGCTGAACACGATAACAATAGGCAGGGTGAGGCTGAAGCTGTGTTATTGTCTCCACGGACTTCTAAGGCACGTCACAGTGGTGTGTCTGTTTTGGATGACTGGCTATTGAAAACACAGTCTGAGACGAGAGAAGCCACAGAAACACTGGATGCATCGGAGAAAAAGGCATCTGACCTAGGTTACAGTCTGTCGGCCGTAAAGGAGTATGTGTCAGGACTGAAAGACAGATCAGCTGTGCGCGCTGTGAAAAATGCACACAGAAACAACTCATTTCGAAGGGTAGTCCGTGACAACTCAGGTGACAGACAATCACTGCTTTGTGAAACCGACGATTTTGTGTTGGTCACCGATTGCAGCATTGACGGAAGTCCATGCATGTACTGACTGGTTGATCAAGCAAGCAGCTCGCCACATGCCACAAGAAGGAGTACATTGACAAGCTTCGGCATGGTTCACCCGTCGACAGAAGAAAATTCGCCGATCAGCTTCAATCTGCTCTTCAAGAAGTGTCTGCACTCCGGGATGTCACTAAATTTTACCTCGGTTTACAGCAAAGCTATTCGGTTCGGATATCGTGTCGATGTTGTAGATGTTATTCGTGACTTTTGTTCTCATGTTGACATTTGGGAGAAC
>NC_090247.1:51869718-51877218 GCF_037325665.1 Littorina saxatilis
AAGGAACCGCTATAATTATTGAAGCCTTCGATGAAAACGGTATTTAACATATTAGTCCATTGTAACAGCGATTACAAAAAATGGAGAGAAAAAAATCCAGAGACTGGGCACATTATTTTTCCTTAAACCATGACTGCTGAATGAAGGGTGACAGAAATTAATTACTTCGGCGCGTTTAAGCCAAATTTTTTATACTGACAATTCGGAGAAAAAAGTGATTTATAGCCCGCTGGGGGGTTTCTTTGCAATTTCTATCGTTTGATGTAGCGACATGTACATGGGTTTTGTTGATTCTCTGATCGATCGATTCCAGACGATTCGAGTCCAAAGGAATCTGAGGGTTTCGGTAATGACTGGCACGCGCGCTGGGACCGTTCCTTCGTTCTTACCCATGTTGGCGATTTAAGTAAGTGCTTGAATCATGTTAAAGTTGAAATTTGATTTTTTTTTTTCCTCGCCAACTTGTTCATTGCTATTGGTAAATGTTGTCCGTCCGTTCTGAGACGAAAGTAGGAACGAATGAAGGAGGAAAAGGGAGGAAAGAGATGCTTGTCTCTGTCTCTGTCTTTGTCTCTGTCTCTTTCTGTCTCTATCTCTCTTCCTCTATTTCTCTCTTTCCCTCTCTCCCTCTCTCATTTGATCTCTCTCTCTTTTTAGCTCTCTCTCTCTCTTTCTCTCTCTCTCTCTCTCTAGCTCTCTCTCTCTTTCTATGTCTCTCTCTCTCTCTCTCTCTCTCTCTTTCTAGCTCTCTCTCTATCTCTCTCTCCCTCTCTCATTTTATCTCTCCCCCCCCCCCCCCCCATCTCCGACTCTCCCTCAGCTGAACTTTTAACGGACAAACAATAAAACTACCAGTTGTCAACTGAATCTCTCCCTGACATTCTCTTTATCACTTCACGCCACACACATAGGCGCACTCTCATCTTCCAGTCCCTCGTTCAACCATACCATGTACTGTTTTCATCGATTTCTGCCCCACAAGCGCCAGATTTTCAGCTCCCCCCATCCCGCTCTTCCTCCTCCAGCCTCCCTCCCTCACCCCAACCACCCCCGCCCCCGTACTTACCAGCTAAGTCGAACGAATTGCCTTATTGGCCAATGCACTATTCCCGTGTGCAAGCTCCCTCCCCCCCCCCCCCCACACACACACACTTTCTTGTGGTCTGGGACCGTCCAAACAACTACCAAGACAGATACGGAAGGCGGCGGCCCTCTTCTCGTGATTGAGTGAGCTTAACTTCAGCTTCACTTCTTGGTTCTCGTCGGGCAGTTTTAGCTTAGCCCGTGATTGCTGCAAGACAGGGGCAGAAAGTTAGCCCGTCTTGCTGTGACCTAGAGTGTTGTGACCTAGAGTGGGCTCAGCGTCAGTTAGACCTCTCTTTGATACTTATCAATGGTTGTTTGTCTGTTTTTTGTTTGTTTGTTTGTTTTTGTCCGTGCAAGACAGTGGCACAAAGTTAGCCCGTCTGCATGTTATTTGGAGGACTCATTTAGACGTAAATTGTCCAAACACTTTTCTCTCGCACAAGACAGTGGCAGACATGTAGCCCGTCCTGTGACTGGAGTAGGCTTGTGCCCGCACAATACATTGGCAGACATGTAGCCCGTCCTGTGAATGGAGTAGGCTTGTGCCCGCACAAGACAGTGGCAGCGACATGTAGCCCGTCCTGTGACTGGAGTAGGCTTGTGCCCGCACAATACATTGGCAGACATGTAGCCCGTCCTGTGACTGGAGTAGGCTTGTGCCCGCACAAGACAGTGGCAGACATGTAGCCCGTCCTGTGACTGGAGTAGGCTTGTGCCCGCACAAGACAGTGGCAGACATGTAGCCCGTCCTGTGACTGGAGTAGGCTTGTGCCCGCACAAGACAGTGGCAGACATGTAGCCCGTCCTGTGACTGGAGTAGGCTTGCGCCCGCACAAGACAGTGGCAGACATGTAGCCCGTCCTGTGACTGGAGTAGGCTTGTGCCCGCACAAGACATTGGCAGACATGTAGCCCGTCCTGTGACTGGAGTAGGCTTGTGTCCGCACAAGACAGTGGCAGACATGTAGCCCGTCCTGTGACTGGAGTAGGCTTGTGCCCGCACAAGACAGTGGCAGACATGTAGCCCGTCCTGTGACTGGAGTAGGCTTGTGCCCGCACAAGACAGTGGCAGACATGTAGCCCGTCCTGTGACTGGAGTAGGCTTGTGCCCGCACAAGACAGTGGCAGACATGTAGCCCGTCCTGTGACTGGAGTAGGCTTGTGCCCGCACAATACATTGGCAGACATGTAGCCCGTCCTGTGACTGGAGTAGGCTTGTGCCCGCACAAGACAGTGGCAGACATGTAGCCCGTCCTGTGACTGGAGTAGGCTTGTGCCCGTACAAGACAGTGGCAGACATGTAGCCCGTCCTGTGACTGGAGTAGGCTTGTGCCCGCACAATACATCGGCAGACATGTAGCCCGTCCTGTGACTGGAGTAGGCTTGCGCCCGCACAAGACAGTGGCAGACATGTAGCCCGTCCTGTGACTGGAGTAGGCTTGTGCCCGCACAATACATTGGCAGACATGTAGCCCGTCCCGTGACTGGAGTAGGCTTGTGCCCGCACAATACATTGGCAGACATGTAGCCCGTCCTGTGACTGGAGTAGGCTTGTGCCCGCACAATACATTGGCAGACATGTAGCCCGTCCTGTGACTGGAGTAGGATTGTGCCCGCACAAGACAGTGGCAAAAATGTAGCCCGTCTTCTCGATGCTGAGAAGGCTCAGCTTCTGTTAGAGGTCTTTGGTACTTGTCCTAACAGTTTTTGTCCCGTCAAGAACGTGGTAGAGTTCTCTTGTCAATATAAGACTGCGAAGTAGGGTTTGTGCGTGGGGTGAATCTTCTTATAGCATTCTCCAACCAGAGTCGACAGAGTGAGGGTATTGAATGGTGATGGGATTGGAGAGTGACTCTAATGCAGGTCTTTGTATTCTGGGACCAAACGAAGAGTTCAGGAAGGCGAATGGTACGAGTGGTGGTGGTGTGTGTGTGTGTGGGGGGGGGGGGGGGGGGCGGGGGATAAGAAACTCCAAGGGGTAAAGACTATCTGTACAGGTTCAGGTTTTTTGTATTTGAAGAATCGCTGAAGACTGCATGAGTGCATGTATTCGTGTGGCCGCTTCTGCTAATGTTCGCACTTCATTGCTAAGAATGTTTGAGTCCTTCTTGAATGAAGAGGCTGCCACATATCTTTTGTCTTCGTAGAATAAAACAAAACAAGAATGGTAGGTATATGGAACATTTATTATTGACAAAACAAAACGTTACATTTAATAGTGTGTCGACCCAAAGGTCTTTGAAGGCAGACAGACAAACACGTATGAAACAGATAAAGAACTTATCTCAAGATTTATTGAAGATTATCATGTATCATCAAAAAATATTATTTTTTCAATCGTAAACGTTCCATGTACCTACCATTCTTGTTTTTTTTTAAAATTCTGAATTGTGGAACGTTGGCAGTCTATCTGTTAATGCAGGGCCGGATCTGGGGGGGGGGGGGTTCCTGGGGTTCCGGAACCCCCCCCTCCCCCCTCCTGGCCATCCAATGTACCTCTCAGAGAAAAAAATGTGGACTTTGGACCCCTGCCTTCAGTTGGAACCCCCCCCCCCCTCAAACGAACTTGGTCCGGCCCTGTAATGGATTTTTGTCTTCGTAGGTTATTAGCAGGCAGAGTTGAAGAACAAGTAGAAAGTTAGATGAAGACACAAGTCTATGTTCTGATTTTCGAAGGTAGAATCAACAGCTGACTTAAGCACTTGCGAAGACAGCAGGGAGGGTGCTAAGCGTCCCGCCTTATTTTATTGCTAGGATGTTCCAACGATCATTAACCGGTGAAGAAATGAACAGCATGTCTGAAGAAGTGTCGTTGATAGGGGCAAAACGAGGGACTTTGCTACAAAGAGAAATAAGGTGCTCGTCTTCGGCTTAATTAATACAGACTGAGTGGGGTCAGTGCCACGGGTTTGTGTATTTGTAATGCGTGTCGGGTTCCAGGGTCTTTACCTTGTAAAATTCTCATTCCATGTGCATTAGTTTGTATCCTCAGAAGAGAATTTGGGGACTTGACTAGAGAAGAGACAGAGACCTCTTCAGTTCCTGCTTTTGGTACCAGCTCTCAGACAGAATCAATAATGGTTGAAACTCTACCGAGGCCAAAGTGGATGCCAATTCGACACTCCATGTTCGTATTTCGTGACATGTCTGGGGAGCTTGTGTAACCAAAATGAGTAAAGACGCTATTATATACTGTGTGGTTAGGTTTTTTTCCCTTTTGACAGGAATAAACTACAAAAGGCATGAAGAACATGCCTGAAGGTTTGGAAAGAGTATCGATTCTTGACAAATATTAACTATACCAAAAAATCTAAATAAAACATTGAATTACTGCATGAATAATAGGGCTACTGTATGGTAAGATTGTTTTAAACTTTTGACGGGAATCGACAACAAAAGGCGTTAAGTTCTGCATGTCGAGAGCTCCTTAATCTTAGACAGATCAGACAATGCTATGGCAAAGGCAATGCTACGAGTTTACAGCTGTTTACATCCCAAGATGAAGCAGGTTTGAGCTCAGGGATTTTGCTTGTCAACGGATGCAAAGGTCAACGGCATGTAAGGACTTGCATGCAGACAAAGATGCAACTGGATTTGACTGGAGAGAAACTTTAAAACTATTCAGACCTGTGATATGTTTTGAGCAGAATTGGTGACAGATAAGAAAAGCATGGACACGATATAGATGACATATTGACACGCTATTGTGCGTCTAAAAGGTTTAAAGGTCTTTAACTTTACAAAATAGTTCAGACAGTTCCTATAGAAACGAAGATGAAGACTAGAAAAGGGCCCGAGTTTTGCATCAGTTCCTCTGACGGTAGTGTCAAAGAAGGGTTAATACCAGAGTGGCGGTGCAGACGATGATGACAGGATGTAGGTTTTTGTATTCCACAAAAGGCCTAAGAACTCTGAATCGCGTGGAAAAGTGGACTTGACTTGTAAGTCAGAGTCGAGAGGGGTTAATATTAGAATGGCAGTACAGAAGATGTTGACAGGATGTAGGTTTTTGTATTCCACAAAAGGCCTCAGAACGTTGACTCGCACGGAAAAGTGGACTTGACTTGTAAGTTAGTTTAGACCCCTCCAGATCCAAAGTTCGGCATTGTCAAGTCAGAGTCGTGAGGGGTTAATATTATAGATTGACAGTGCACACGATGTAGACAGATGTAAGTTTTTGTATTCCACAAAAGGCCTCCGAACTTTGACTCGCACGGGAAAGTGAACTTGACTTGTAAGTTAGTTGAGACCCCTCCAGATCCAAAGTTTGGCATTGTCAAGTCAGAGTCGAGAGGGGTTAATATTTGAACGACAGTGCAGACGATGTTGATAGATGTGGCTTTTTGTGTGTCGCACAAAAGGCCAAAGAGCTTTTACTCGAAAGGAAAATTGGACTCGACTTGTAAGTGAGTTGATACCTCTCAGATTCCAGTTGCCGTAGTTTTGGGCAAAAACTCTTGTAGGCTTTAGAGAAAGTAAAAATGGTGGTGCGGGTCTAAGTGACTTCATGAGTTTCTTGTAACACGTTGGTATTTTGAAAGCTGAGCAAAAAGTAGAAATAGAAAAAGTATATTACATGCAGGTTCTCCATATTTATAAGTAAACATTCCCGAAATTGGAGCTCAGTGACCCCCAAGTAAGTTTACGCTTTCCCCGATGCCGTTGCACCAAGCTTTGATCAGAAGGACTGGGACACAAAAGGCTTTCGCGGGTCCAAAGAACTTTCTATATTCCGAATGAATCTTCGACCAGATTTTTTCCTGAGGAAGACAGAGAAGAAACAAGGGAGATGTATGTTGTCCAGAAGCGAGAACCGAGGCTTGAAAGGGTTCTGGCCGCATGACTGTCGCGGTTGAAAGCATGTCCTAGCTGTTTTTGCATTCAAGTACATTGGAAGGAGCTCAGGCCAGAAAGACAGAGGGTGATTCTTGCAGGTTCAGCAGTGTGATCTATACAAAGCTGAGTAGGAGCGAGGGAAGGGGGTAGGGGGGGGGCGGATGATTGAGAGGGGACAACAGAGGGCTGGCAAGAGGTCTTTGTCTGAAGATGACATTAAGTCCTCAGCAGGAGAGGTCAGTGACGTCTGAGACACTGATCTTCTATGATCTAAGACGGTCTCCTCAGGAAAACGGGAATCGATTTGCCGCAGTAATAGGCGATTAGGGTTCGGGCAGCCTTGAGGAGCGTTTAATTCTTGTCCAAGCTGATTGCCACGTGCAAAGAAAGCAATGTGCCCATGATTTTTAAGGTAAGACAAGCGAAAATTGAGAGTCTTCTAAATAAGAATAACAGAATAAAACCCTGAAAGACAATGAAAAACTCTCTCTCTCTCTCTCTCTCTCTCTCTCTCTCTCTCTCTCTCTCTCTCTCTCTCTCTCTCTCTCTCTCTCTCTCTCTCTCTCTCTGTCTGTCTGTCTGTCTGTCTGTCTGTCTGTCTGTCTGTCTGTCTCTCTCTCTCTCTCTCTCTCTCTCTCTCTCTCTCTCTCTCTCTCTCTTTAACTTCAAACTTTCAACATATTACAGGTACAACTGTCTTGAACTTCAAAACAAAGACTGACAACTTGGCCCAAATCGACGAAAACCTTGCCACATTACGATCTGATTGGTCTTGAATTTTGAAGCTTTTCTTGAATTTTCACGCAAGTTTTGAAACAAAAATCGGCGAACACCCTCACACATCACAGAGTGCATTCCTGTAACAATCATATTAATGTCAAATACTCAAAATCAATCCGAGAATTTCACAAATCCGAGACGCCTTACGCTTTATGGCTTCTCGTGTTTTGGGGCAGTATACTTCAATCCCCCTGCACGCCGACTGCCATGAAATTTATACCGCAGCAATAGGCCACTGATTAATGAGGTGGCGATCCATCAAATAAACGAGCAAGCGGAATATTTGCATACGGCTAAGACGCGAGCGACCCAAAAGGCTAATTAAGTGTGTATCGAACCGGAGGGTGATAAAGTGTGAGAGTGCCGGAAACGGGAACATTGTCGTGATAGATGTCGTATTCGCCGCTTGTGGGTATTGGCCATTGACTGCTTCAGACTGGAGGCAGTCAGTCAACTGGTAGATTATTGGCGTCGTCGGACAGCCTGTTCATGAAACTGCCTGAAAAACACAAGAAGAAAAGGGCCATGAAATGTATGAAAGAAAGAAAGAAAGAAAGAAAGACTGAACAAGCAAAGAAAGAACGAAAGAAAGAAAGAAAACTAGAGAGAAAAAAAGAAAGAGAAAAAAAGATTGAAAAAAGAAAGAAAGAAAGGAAAAAAGAAAGAAAAAAATGAGGACAGAAAGAAAGGAATCAAGGGAGGAAAAATGAAAGAAAGGAAGTTAACCATTTCAATCTACATAGTCAATTCCGCACACACACAAAAAACAAAGAAAATATGTCCCTTCTGCACAGAAAGC
>NC_090247.1:51882218-51884718 GCF_037325665.1 Littorina saxatilis
ATGCTCTGATCTTACAGGAACATAGCTTGATTTCCTGATTAAACCAGACACAAATCCATTAAAACCAGATATTTGTTTTGTCTGAATTCTTCTAATCACCCAGGCAGGCCTTTAAACGATGCATCTCAATCCAAAAAAAATCACACCGAAAAAACAAAACAACGAAAATTGAGAATAACAAGAAATTCCTCCGAGGTAGGAAAAACACCCCCGTTGGTCAAAGGGAAATAACCATTCTCACTGCCACCAACTGAGAAGGTTATTTCCCTTTGACCATTAATATGTCCCTCTATAAGTCCTTGTAGAATCTTAATCCACCAATAACTCCCTAACCGTGTGTTTGACTGGTCCCAATTTTTGTAAGGACCGTCTCAGGAATGTATAGAACCTGTTCACCAAGTTTGGTGACGATCGGTCCGTTCATTCTTGAGATCTATATGCGAACACAAACACACAAACACACAAACACACAAACAAACACATCGACCGAAACCTATACACACCCCTATACCGGGGGTGTAAAAAAGGAATCTAGTTCACAAGCTTAGTTGCGAATCGATTATCTGCACTTTGAGGGCAGCATCGATCATGTATGCCGCGTACGTATCAAGTGAACAGCAGCTGTAGCGGAGTATTTCGGTAAACAGTCAACTCTGATCAAACGAATACGCCAATTTCAGCACAGGTACTTTTTATTTGTCAATCACCATCAATGCATGACATGACAACATTACTCGCGCTCTCGATTTTTGATTGATGTCGGGGAAAGTGAACCAAAACGTAACACCACATCATCATCTCGAATCATTCTTGGATCATCTTTCCAAGCAATTAGACATGCAAAGCCTATTACGACCTGGTCGGGAAAAGTAGAATTATCCTTCCACGCGACCAAATATGAAACGTTTTTTGGCCTAGATGCGAGGGAAAAAGTTTCAGTGGTTTCATGTTAGACACCTCTCCCCTATGAAGTTGTCGTCGATCTTCCCGTTTCGACACAGAAGCAATCACAGAGTACTCGGCAATGTATTGACTTGTAGCTAAGCAAACACTGCCCGCATCACAATGGTTGACTTAGCACTTTTCATTGGGAACCTGGTATCAGAGTTATTTGTAAAGAATCTCAGAAATCTCTGGAATCGAGTCGATTCCAGTGTAATCTGCACCAGGCACACACATAAAAAACAGAAAAACTAGATGTGCAATTGGCGTAAGCGTGTTACTGATGAGACACTGCTATGTCTGTGTACCGGCTTTAATTAAAATTGGCTTTGGTTCCGTCTATTTTTTCTGTGTTTTTTTCTTCCGGGGGAAGGAGCTTTCTCCTCATTCATTGGCAAAGCTGCGTGCACTTTACTTTACAGCCTGCGTATGAGGTGTCTGAGAGCACCACTATGACGGCTTACTAGTGCCAAAACCTGGGGTTACCCATTATCACGTGATAATTACTAATTAACGCTGTCAGTTACTGTTTTCACTCGTTAGTTACTCATTTTCACGGGATAATTAGTAATTTTCACGGGAAAATGACTAATTTTTAGTTTTGGCACTAGCAATCCGTCAGGAAGTGAGCCAAAACTAAAAATTAGTAATTAACAGGTGAAAGTTAATAATTTTCCCGGGAAAATTAGTAATTAACACGTGAAAATTGTAATTTTCAAGGGGAAATTACTAATTTTCCCTTGATAATTACAATTATGAGGTTTTGGCACTAGTAAGCCCTATGACGGCTTACTGGTGCCAAAACCTGGGGTTACCCATTATCACGTGATAATTACTAATTAACGCTGTCAGTTACTGTTTTCACCTGTTAGTTACTCATTTTCACGGGAAAATTACTAATTTTTTAGTTTTGGCACTAGCAATCCGTCAGGAAGTGAGCCAAAACTAAAAATTAGTAATTAACAGGTGAAAGTTAGTAATTATTCCGGGAAAATTAGTAATTTTCCCAGGAAAATTAGTAATAAACACGTGAAAATGGTAATTATCAAGAGAAAATTACTAATTTTCCCTTGATAATTACAATTATGAGGTTTTGGCACTAGTAAGCCGTCATACACCACCGTACGGAGGGATTCTGCGGGCAACGCAGCAAAAAGAAAGAGGGACATTTTTCTCGGACGGTCTCGAGGCAGATGCCAGACAGTAACACTTGGTCTTAAGACTGTTTCGGTTCACTTAATTTAGTCTCACTTATATGTTACTGAAACCGTGTAGAGGTATTTAGAGCTAAGCTGACATGCACTATTTCAAACTTTGGCTGCTTATTCATTTACAAGAATATAAATTAACGTTATGGTTGCGGTACTACACTATAATACGAGAAACGTGAGTGTGTGTTTGTATGTTAGTTTGTTTGTTTCAAAGGTATAGCCTGTGGCAAAGAGAGAGGGGAAGGGGGTGGGGGGGGGGGGGGCGGGTTATTCAACGTGCAAAATTTACCACATCAGTCATCGAACGAGATTTGTTTTTCATGTAAGCATCAAATTAACAGTTTATT
>NC_090247.1:51889718-51911715 GCF_037325665.1 Littorina saxatilis
TTGTAGATAAGCTCACATCGAGTCGCATTCAAATGACTAACTGACGACTACACTGTGAAAAAGGGAAACTGGATCACATGGGTAAGGGGTAAGATAAACCACGCAAAAATAAATTCTTTGAAAATTGTTCGCTCTTTACGGAGGGCACCTAGGATGTTCTCAATCGGTGTGTGTTTAAATGAAAGGGTGTTTGTACTGTGTGTAAAAGCCTGACCGTATCTGTGATGGTTTACGGGAGGCTTACTGTGCCTTTAAACCGAGATGTTGTAAATGTAACATGCAAAACACATAAAAATTGCAGACATCCGTTGACATTGACACAATTTGTATGACAAACACGCACGCTTCACAAGTTCATCAAAAGACCTTAGACCTTAAACTATGACATGTTGAGACGGTCTCTGTGAAATATGGGCGCCTTTTAAACAAAAAGTCTTCTGTTTTTTGGTTTTTTTTGGCCTAGACCGACTTAAGACCTGCCCTCTTGTCTTTGACAAGTCGCTTCCGCTTCGTTATTGTTTATTAAAGGTACTGTGCGTTTTATTTGCAGTACTGCATTGCACCATTACAATAAATAACTTGAATGTTACCATCCTCATCATTCTCGTGCCCCCGGACAAGATATTTGAACTTTGTTGTTGTTGTTATTGTTGTTGTTGTCTATGTTGTTGATGGTGATGTTGAGCGGCGTGTAAGTATCATGTCACCATATTTGAAATCCTAGCACTTTACTGCTTATGGCCAACACATATTTTTAAACGAACATACCGTGACTCACATGCGCGCACGCACTCACTCCCGCACGCTGACAAAACATGCACGCACCCATGCACGAACCCCCCCCCCCCCCCCACCTCGACACACTTACACAAACACAGTCGCACACACACACACACACACAGAGTCGCACACAGAGCCGCACACACACCCAAACATTCACACACACACACACACACACACACACACACAAATAATCACACACACACACACACACACACACACACACACACACACACACACACACACACAAATATTCACACACACACACACACACACACACACACACACAAACACACACACACACACTTGTACGCATAGCCTGGACACGCACCGTAATCCTCCCCCCCCCCTCACGCACACACACATCGTCCACTCTAAAGGGAGCTTGGCATATCCGACAGTGTCAAGCGAGCTATAGGGGATGCAACAAAGCGGCTTTGTTCGTGGGCAGTGTATATATCCACCTCATGAATATGCATCAGTCGAACATCATACATGTGCGTGATTTTGTCGCGTAGCACAGATCGGAAAGTGCAATCCTCCCCCAAACCCATGAAAACAAATATACACTCTGGACTTGCAAATGGTTCCATCCATATATTTGGTTCCATGCCCGGCCCTCAGTCCCTGTGGATTGTTATTTGCTTATTAATTTTGGACCTTCGGCATTACGAGGTGTACTTATTAATGTGTATGCATGCATCTGCAGTGCTTTAACCTTCACCGGATCACGCGTTGGACTACACAGTCCGGATGATGTGGGTCGTGTACGACCCATACTTTCCAAAGAAGGATTCAACGTAAAAAGTATGGGCCGTACACGACCCACGCCATCCGAATAGGGATAAACGTTTCGCCGCCTCTTTGCAGAGTTTGGGTCGTACACGATCAACGCCATCCGAATAAGGATAAACAACGTAACATTCCTTACGTAATTCCGTATGGGTCGTCCACGACCCACATCATCCGGACTGTGTAGTTCAAATGACGTCATCGTTTATTTGTTTGTTTACAAAAATAATCTTTCAAAAGTTGGGTAATGGGAAGGTCGTATGGGGATTAGAGATTACATGAAGTCTCAATTAAAGGCTGACATAGTCCTATTTAATTAGTTTAATTACTTCCAGGGCTTTTCCCATCGTTGCGGGGATGTATAAATTAAGCTTCCTGCAAAGTTTTAGGTTTGAAGTCCTTACCAATTACGAGAAATAATTAATTCTTTATTGCTATGTTTAGCAACAGTTCTCCAGGACTTGAGCTATTTTTAGACCGTCAACACAGACAGTACAGCTTCGTCAATCCCCGCGTGAAGGAAATTGCTCACCTTCCACGTGCAAAACGTAGTGATATTGACACGCCAGATTAGCGCGGTAGCGTATTGTGCTAAGCAGGAAAGCGCGCGGCTTTTCTGTATTCTTGTTAACTTCGCAATTTCCTGAAAACATCCACTTTCACTTTGAGACTGTTCTGTTTACATTCGACACTATCAACACCACTTTGCAATACTGAAATATTTTTTTCTGTGTTCGAAAGCTACAGCCAATCGTCATTATATCCCCTCAGGTTCAGTTTGATAACATTATGATGGTATTACTGCAGAATTTTTGAAAGTGTTCTGGACCCGCATCAGAACATTGTTAATTGCGTCTTTTAATGCAAGTTTTGACGATGGAAAATTGTCTTCCACGCAGCGCAAAGCTGTCATTACTCTTATACACAAGGGAAAGGACTTGCCCAAAAATGAATTAAAGAACTGGAGACCCATCTCCCTTACAAACAGCGATTATAAACTGATAGCCAAGTGTTTGGCAAAAAGGTTAGGAAGCGTTATTGGTGATATTGTTCAGAAAGATCAAGTCGGTTATATTAAAGGCAGAAAAGTATCTACAATATTAAGGTTAATTGATGATGTAATCGAACAGTCACACGAGTTAAATCAACCTGGTCTGTTGGTCGCAATTGACTGTGTTCAAGCGTACGATAGTATTTCAAAAGAGTTTATTATTAAAGCCTTTCAAAAATTCGGGTTTGGGCCAGAATTTGTTCAATGGGTGACTGTGTTAATGAACGACACGGTTAGCTCAGTGCAGTATTGTGGATGGTTGTCTGATTTTTTTTATGTGAAAGCCGGGATTCGTCAAGGGTGCCCGTTTTCATGTTTGGCCTTTGTACTGGCCATTGAATTGTTGGCATCAAAAATAAGACAGTGTAGACGTATTAAAGGAATTTCGTTATGGAATAATGTTGATATTGCAACCGTTATTAAAATTGCTCTGTATGCAGACGATATCACCCTTTTTTTAAAGGATGAGATTGATATGTATTATGCACTTGAAATAATGAATGACTTTTCTAGCTTTTCAGGCTTAAGGATACATAAGAGAAAGTCTGAGGCGATGTGGTTGGGTAGTAGGAAACATTGTGATGAAACATTTTATAATTTTGTTTGGAAGAAGAAGTTGAAGATTTTGGGTGTATATTTTTGTAATGATAAGAGTGCTTCTTTGGTAGAAGATAACTGGACTGGAAGAATAAGGAATATTAAGCGATTGATTTGTGCATGGGAGAAGCGAAATTTGAGCATTTTAGGGAAAATATGTATTGTGAAAACGTTTTTAATTTCACAATTTGTGTATATTATGCAAGCGTTTGTATTACCTGACTGTGTTTTGAATGAAGTCAATACCTTATTGTACAGATTTTTGTGGCGAAAAAGAGATTGTAATCGGAAGGCCTTTGAAAAGGTGAAAAGAAGCGTTTTATGTTTTGAAATTGAAAAAGGTGGTTTAAAAATGATCGATATTAGGCAAATGCAAATTTCTTTTTTATTACAATGGGTTTCACAACTGACTACATCAAATGAAAATGATAATTGGAGTCTCACTCCAAAGATGATGTATTTGCGTTTTGGAAAGCACTTTGAATGTTTCTTATCGAATGTAAATAGTGCAAGATTTAAAGGGTTAGACCTAGTGAAATCACACTTTTGGAAAGCAGTATTAAAATATTGGCTGGATAATAACCACTACGATCGTGGGACAATCGGGCCGATTTTATTATGGAATAATGCATGCATAACGTATAGTGGCAAAGTTTTATTTTTTGAAAGTTGGATACGACGAGGTGTATTGGTATTAACTGACATTGTACGTTCGGGAGACATATTATCATATCAAGATATATGTGATTTGATTGGATATTCGCCAAACCGAATTCTTGAATATAATGTTGTAAAAGCCGCTGTGTCATTATTCATGAGGAAAAATGTTGTAAATATGACTGATGATGTTTGTATTACCCCACTGTTTAACGGCAAAAATGTGTTAAGTGCCAAAGAATATCGGAAAGAGATTATTAATATGAAAACAGATGTACCATGTTCCGGAGGATTTTGGAAGAGAAAGTTTAATGTAGAAATTGATGAACGATCTTGGATAGTTGCCCATCTGTCAACACAAGAGACTAGATTAAGAGTTTTACACTGGAAAATTATGCACAACATTTATCCGACCAACATTCTCCTGTGTAAAATGAAAGTAACGGAAACTAATAAATGTAATTACTGTTGTGATGTAACTGATTTCATTGAACACTTCTTTTTTGAATGCCCGGTTGTATACAAATTCTGGAAGTTTATTGAAGAATTTATTTTTCGTACTTTAGAAATTAAGATTGTTTTGAAAGTTAGTGATGTTTTATTTGGTATGCATTTTGTAATGGTGAAAAAGGCAACTATGTATAAATTGAACCACATTATCTTAATCGGAAAGATGTGCGTTAGTATATATAAAAAAACAAATTCGTTTTTACCGTTGGAAAGTATTTTTAATAGGCAGTTACAGATAAGAAGCATTTTTGTGTGAGTGTTCGAAGAACAAAACGTTAAAAAAAGTTAGCTTGTTGTACTCGATAAGATGTATTTAATTCATTGTATGAGATATTGTTGATTGTTGTTATTTATTTGAATAAAATTAAAAAAAAAAAAAAAAAAAAAAAAACATTATTGGCACATGTAAACAATATGAATTAGTTAATGAACGCTACGTATATGGCAGCCTTTAAAAACTCAAAATAGTTTTAGAGATAAAGACGATTTTGTGAGGCTCTGGGTCGTCCACGACCCACGAAGCAGGCGAAGTACGTGGCCTGATCGTGATAGGACATTATTTTGTCTTCCTGTCTGTCCGTGGAATATTTCCTCTCCACTACTCTTGCTTCATTGTCCTCACTGGAAAAGCATTCCTGTTGACAGAAACGACTCCTTTCATACTGTCAAATGTTTCTCTTTAGAGCAGACCTGCTTTTTTGCAGAAACACCGGGCGGTATTTAACCCACCTTTACATGGCATTCTGTGATTTTATTCACGGTTCAGACAAGAAATGATTTGGAAGGCATGTGCAAGTAGGCAAACAGACAGACTTACAAACTTAATAGCAGACACACCGGCAGACAGACAGACTTACAAACTTAATCGCAGACACACCGGCAGACAGACAGACTTACAAACTTAATAGCAGACACACCGGCAGACAGACAGACTTACAAACTTAATAGCAGACACACCGGCAAACAGACAGACCTACAAACTTAATAGCAGACACACCAGCAGACAGACAGACTTACAAACTTAATAGCAGACACACCGGCAGACAGACAGACTTACAAACTTAATAGCAGACACACCGGCAGACAGACAGACAGACTTACAAACTTAATAGCAGACACACCGGCAGACAGACAGACTTACAAACTTAATCGCAGACACACCGGCAGACAGACAGACTTACAAACTTAATAGCAGACACACCGGCAGACAGACAGACTTACAAACTTAATAGCAGACACACCGGCAGACAGACAGACTTACAAACTTAATAGCAGACACACCGGCAGACAGACAGACTTACAAACTTAATAGCAGACACACCGGCAGACAGACAGACTTACAAACTTAATAGCAGACACACCGGCAAACAGACAGACTTACAAACTTAATAGCAGACACACCGGCAGACAGACAGACTTACAAACTTAATCGCAGACACACCGGCAGACAGACAGACTTACAAACTTAATAGCAGACACACCGGCAGACAGACAGACTTACAAACTTAATAGCAGACACACCGGCAGACAGACAGACTTACAAACTTAATAGCAGACACATCGGCAGACAGACAGACTTACAAACTTAATAGCAGACACACCGGCAGACAGACAGACTTACAAACTTAATAGCAGACACACCGGCAGACAGACAGACTTACAAACTTAATAGCAGACACACCGGCAGACAGGCCATCAAACAGACAGGCGAACAGACAAGCTGTTTGTCTGCTTGTATCTTGTTCTCTCCTTATTCGCAGTTCAGGCATGTAATTAGGGAGATGGACAGACTGACAGAATCAAGCATAAAAACACACACGCATGCAGATAGACAAACAGCTTCTCTTTTTGCTTTTGTTTTCTCTTTCTTCTGTGCTAGCGGAGATCCTCTGTCTATCAGCACTGCATTTACTTTCGTCCTGTTTTTGTGGCATGTTCACGATCACACACAACAGCCGTTTTTAGCAGAGCACAAGAGGCGGGGATGTAGCTCAGTCGGTAGCGCGCTGGATTTGTATCCAGTTGGCCGCTGTCAGCGTGAGTTCGTCCCCACGTTCGGCGAGAGATTTATTTCTCAGAGTCAACTTTGTGTGCAGACTCTCCTCCCCCGCAAGCACAAGACCAAGTGCGCACGAAAAAGATCCTGTACTCCATGTCAGAGTTCGGTGGGTTATAGAAACACGAAAATACCCAGCATGCTTCCTCCGAAAAGGGCGTATGGCTGCCTAAATGGCGGGGTAAAAAAACGGTCATACACGTAAAATTCCACTCGTGCAAAAAAAACACGAGTGTACGTGGGAGTTTCGGCCCACGAACGCAGAAGAAGAAGAAGAAGTAGAGCACATGTCTAAAAACAGAGCTCCTGGGAATAAATGACAAAAACTTTTACTTCAAAACTCATGCACCAATAAATTTTTCCCAACAACAAACGTGCAGAAAGCCAACATATGTTTCAAACGTTTGCAAATAATAAATCACCATCTCAAAACAGAGCTGTATCTATCCTCCATTTTCGTGAACTTTAAATTGGTACCTTACGTTTTTGTTGTGTCGATTTTGGGGGTACCCTTCTTTGAGAGGTGGTAAAAGAAATCTTTGACCCAAAAAGTGAGCCAGGTAGCCCAGCAAATGGCAACGAAAGTTTAAATGAAATGACACACGGGAATAATTGTTTAAGTTGGGGTACGGAAATTGTTGGAATACTTTTGTGTGTGCTAAATTTGTTAGAAAGTAGGATACAGAGAGAGAGAGAGAGAGAGAGAGAGAGAGAGAGAGAGAGAGAGAGAGAGAGAGAGAGAGAGAGAGAGAGAGGGGGGAGAGAGAGAGAGAGAGAGGGAGAGAGAGAGAGAGAGGGAGGGAGAGAGAGAGAGAGAGAGAGAGAGGGAGGGAGGGAGGTAGGGAGGGAGGGAGAGAGAGAGACAGAGAGAGAGACAGAGAGAGAGATAGAGGGAGATAGAGAGAGAGAGGTAGAGGGAGAGAGACAGAGAGACAGAGACAGAGACAGAGACAGAGACAGAGAGATAGAGAGAGAGTCTTTGGTCGGAACGTATCTTATTTTCTAAAAACTTGTCAAGTTTCTACAAAGTTACATCTTTTTAGCTGCACAGCACTGTTATTCTAAAGCAATGTTTGCAGCGATATGAAACCTTTATTCCGACGAGGTAAGCCAGTCCCGCAAATCATCAGTGAACCTTTTAGCAGCCCGACTCGTAGACCCCGACGTGTCAGTCGTGTCGACTTGTATTTTATGCGTTCTGCGCTTTCCTCTCACAAAACAACAGAATAGAAACAAAAGACAGTAAAGAAAAGAGAAAAGGGCAACCAAAACAAACAAAAAAAGCGCCGCTGCAATGGAGAAAAAAAAGTCTTTCTGGCGCGTTCTGCAGCAGGAATGTCAATCAATCTGTCAAGAGGGAAGAATTAGGAGCGAGGGCTGTCGGGGCTGTCGTTTGCACCCAACTCGACGAGCCTGGCATTCTCTGTCTCAGTCTTTTCTAACACACTGCGTTTTGGTCATTAAAAATCTGAAAATTGTAAAAAAAACATTTATTTTATAAAACGATCCAAATTAACAATCATCTTATTCTTCATCATTTTCTGATTCAAAAAACATATAAATATGTTATATTCGGATTAAAAACAAGCTCTGAAAATTAAAAATATAAAAATTATTATCAAAATTAAATTTTCGAAATCAATTTAAAAACACTTTCATCTTATTCCTTGTCGGTTCCTGATTCCAAAAACATATAGATATGATATGTTTGGATTAAAAACACGCTCAGAAAGTTAAAACGAAGAGAGGTACAGAAAAGCGTGCTGTCCTTCTCAGCGCAACTACTACCCCGCTCTTCTTGTCAATTTCACTGCCTTTGCCACGAGCGGTGGACTGACGATGCTACGAGTATACGGTCTTGCTGAAAAATTGCATTGCGTTCAGTTTCATTCTGTGAGTTCGACAGCTTCACTAAATGTTGTATTATCGCCTTACGCGACTTGTTTAAATGTTTTGTCTCTGGCTTTCCCGAGGCTGTCGCCGGAATGTGTAAATAATGCACCCGGGCATGCAAGCCTCTCCAACAGTCCTAGCTTGTTGGGTTTGTCGTGCCGTGTGTATTACAATATCTGGGGGTGCCGGCTTTGAGCAAAGACGAGGGCTGCTGAATAATTCAGGGTGCTCCATCGACTTGTATTGTCCACTCTACGCTATGGAACGGCCGTGGCTGCATGGACGGTCCCGCTATTGCTGTATAAGAACGATCTACTGAAATAGAAAAGAGAATGAAAAATTTCATCCATGATTCTGTAGTTTCTGGCACCACTGGAGACAGATCGAACACATACCGTTCAGTGAACCGGCGTCTATTGTAAAACCCGAAGCGTAACACTGAAGTGGAACCTTAAATGTTCTGCTTTCAAGAAAATCTGTCGCCATATTTTGTTAATCATATTAGCCCCGCCATGAAATAACAGGTTTGATTATGTGAGCACTTGTTATAAGTTTTAAACTTGTGCTCCTTTGTAAGCATGTTGTTGTATTATCATGTATGGGGTTTTATGAATAGAAAATTGTTTAAACCAAGTGGAACCTCTGTTTTGAGAGGCCTCCGTTTGTATTAAGACTCCGTCTACATTGAGACCTAGTACCTGCCTGATTTGTCAGAATTTCAGTCTCTTCATATTGTCCGTAAAATATCAAATATATTTCAAAATGCCCTCTCTGTTACGACCTACATTTTTAGAACTCTTGAGGTCTTTAAAAGCAACAGAACTCAAACATCAAGTTACAGTATTTTAGAACGCCAGACCCACAATTGTTCCCTAACTTAATGAGAAGAGGACTTCGCCGCTAAAGCTAGCTTTTAATAGGATATCTTGAAAATATGGATCTTGGAATTTATGGAATTTACCTGTCAGTTTTCGGACCTGACAAAAGAATCCCCGCAAATAGTGTAATGGTCGTGGTTTGTTATGATCGAGAAAACCAACGATAGCCTTCCCTAGTTTAAAGGCATACTAACGCACTCCCGTGTTTACAAAGTGTAGTTTGCCCACAATCGATGTCAAACGCACCATAAGACCATATAATGACGATACGTCACCATGCGCGGACCATAATACATGCATTACAGCTTGTTCTAGCCTCTGAAAAAGTGAGGATGTCAACAAAGCCGCGGTGTTCTTTTATGATGATGTATAACGATTAAAACAAAAAATTGATGCCTAAGTAAACGGTTAGGCGTTTATCTTTGTGAGCATTGCCATTTTGATATTGTCAGAATTATAGACCACCTGGGATGTTAACGGCATCTCAACCACTTGAAAATAAGTCGGAATATAAACGTAAGTGAAAAACAAGTCACGTGAAGCGATAGCAAAACATTTATTTAATCAAGTCGACCCCCGTAAACTGAGACATAAAGACCGGACCGGGTCGTAGATTGTTGACCAACATTTCAAAAGAGGTCATCAGAGTGGCGGATATGACAACATCAACGACACTTGTCGGAAAAAAAAGGGGGGAAATGTAGGAATATTATCTGGAAGAATAATTATTCACATGTACAGTGTCATAAAAGTCTGCCGTCCACTAGCTTATCGCAATCGCTATGCACACTCATACACTGATACACACACAATGCACCACCACCCTCGTCTCGGTTCCCAGTATATCTGACAACATTTGATCAAAATTTGACTCAATATAAAAAGCTCTCTTTGTCTCTGCCTCCGTGATTATCAGTAACGAACACGCACACACACGCGCACGCATACACACAAACATTGGCACACACACTGGCACACACTGACATACACCCAACCACACACACAGGCACGCACGAACGCGCGCGCACCAATCTAAAGGATGATTATCGTCTTATATGCAGACTCTTCTATTTTAGACGCAAGCAACTGTTACTGTGATTGGATTGATTGCTTTGCCGTCGATGCATCCAAACTTTGATGCCACGTGTTTTGATTTCGTTCACTGATCCGCCCTTGTCGTGAGTATGATATAACCTTGAAAGCTTGAGCCATGACGACACACACAGACACAGACAGACACACAGGCAGATGGGCAAAGGCAGACACAGACAATATTTTGTGTTTTTCGTCGGTTACGAACTATAGTGAGGGAACAGGGAAATGGGGGTGAACAGAAAAGATCAGTCAGAGAGAGAGAGATAGAGAGAGAGAGAGAGAGAGAGAGAGAGAGAGAGAGAGAGAGAGAGAGACAGAGAGAGACAGAGACAGAGAGCGGGAGACAGACAGACAGACAGACAGAGAGTTGCAGACCTAAAGAGAGAATTTATTTGGAGAGAGATAGAGCAAAAGAGAAAGTGAGAGAGAGAGAGAGAGGGGGAGAGAAAGAGTAAGAAAGAGATCAGCTGACGATATTATCCAATTACATGTATATCGGTACTTCGATATTTACAGTAAACTGTAAGGTGGCATCTACACTACAGTATTATAATTCACAAAGAGAGAGAGAGAGAGAGAGAGAGAGAGAGAGAGAGAGAGAGAGAGAGAGAGAGAGAGATACTGAGACGGAGAGACGGAGAGAGACGCGTTGAGAGTTTATTGTCCTCAGCTTTAAAAGCCCTTTAGACAAGGGGATATAATTTACAGAAGAAGTAAACATAACCATCTCTGCAAACACATCCACACACACACTCTCTCTCTCTCTCTCTCTCTCTCTCTCTCTCTCTCTCTCTCTCTCTCTCTCTCTCTCTCTCTCTCTCTCTCTCTCTCTCTCTCTCTCTCTCTCTCTCTCTCTCTTTGTGAATTATAATATGGCTGTAGTGTACATGCCACCTTATAAGACTTGTTTTTGAGATAGATTCATCTGTGTCCTTTTTTACATCATATCTGTCAGATAGGAAACAAGCAGTCTACCTAAACGGTTCATATTCATCACAAGGCACTGTAAAATGTGGAGTCCCACAAGGTTCTATCCTTGGTCCCTTACTGTTTGGACTATACATTAATGATTTACCATTACACCTCAAACAAGAAAATGCTGTACTTGATCTTTTTGCGGATGACTCAACACTTCACAGCAGTAATACAGATATAAATCTCATAAGAAAAGTACTCCAAGAAAGTATAGCAAATATTAATGATTGGTGTAATTGTAACAGAATGGCACTGCATCCTAAGAAAACAAAAAGCATGTTAATAACCACAAGACAAAAACACCAGCGACAGCCTCTGAGCCTTGATCTTATGCATGGTACGGTTAGCATTGCTCAAGTCCATCAACACCGTGTGCTTGGAGTTGTAATTGATGATGAACTTAACTGGCGCTCTCACATTGATACAGTTTATAAACGAGTTTCTAGGAACCTTTTCTTACTTAACAAGCTCTGGTGCGTTGTTTCTGTGGATGCCCTCAAAATGTTTTTCCACGCACACTGTCTCTCTCACATTTGCTATGCATCTACTGTCTGGTGCAATGCCAGTGATGTTCATATAAAGAAAATAAACACACTTCACAAGAGAGGTGTAAAGTTATTAAACCGAGATCCCAATATGACTACTCAAGAAAAATACACTCAACTGAACATTCTTCCGCTACATCAGCAGTTCTTTTTAAATGCTAGTGTTTTCATGTTTAAAATGTACAACCATGAAACACCTTCATACATCCAAGACCTGTTTGAGCGTCCTCCTGGTAGAGCGAGGCTTTTGAATTATACGCTACCGCTCCCACGCATTGATTTGTATAAATCTAGTTTATCCTACTGGGGATCGCTTGTGTGGAATATACTTCCAATGTACTGTAAAACATGTCAAACCCTTTCATCTTTTAAAAAAAATGTTCGAAAATATCTTTGTCAAAAATAATTCTCTCCCTACGCTTTAAAATCATAACTATTACTGCATAACATCTTAATCATCATTTTATTAATCAATGAACCACGTTATTATAACTAGTGTTTTGTTACTTTTAACCTGATTACAAATTCTTAGTTAATTAGTTATTCGTTTGGCTGTTCAATACATGTTATATAAATATATAATTGTAATGTATAATGTCATGTATGTCTAAAAGGGACAGGTTGGAAGATTAGGCATTGCCTAAAACCTTTATCCCTTTGTATTAAAGTTTTGAATCTGAATCTGAATCTGAATCTCTCTCTCTCTCTCTCTCTCTCTCTCTCTCTCTCTCTCTCTCTCTCTCTCTCTGCCACACACGCATTGAAGCGCGTCCGCACTCGCGCTCACACACGGATTCTTCCTCCCAGTTGCATAACCATCATACAATAATGTATTAAAACTCGTAAAAAAGTCTAAAAGCATCAAACACATCATTAAAACTTAAAACATTAAGAATGTTACGGTCTGAACTGTGCTCACCGCAGCGACACGCAGCAAAAAATTACACGCGTGTCTGATGGGAGGATTTTCAGGAATTACTGCTACAGAGTTCTCCAAAGTCTTTTAATTCAGGCACAGATCGCTAGAGGATTTACCGCCGGTCACACCGATATAAATATCAAGCCATTTTGCAGAAATGCCGGTGCACAATCTGAGAGAGAGAGAGAGAGAGAGAGAGAGAGAGAGAGAGAGAGAGAGAGAGAGAGAGAGACAGAGACAGAGAGAGCGAGACAGAGAGACTGAAAGAGACATGGAGAGATCGTGATGTTATTTGATCATCTTCTCCTAATTGTGTCGGTAATTCGATACAGTCAAAGCAATCAGAAGCCGGTTTCCACACTACCTTCAGATCGGTAACAATGATTGTGTAGAGCGATCGTGTTTGGATTGCTGAACAATACTGTCCTTCAAGTGAAAAATGCATACTGTTATCAATCAAATATTCAATTAATCAACCGATAAAACGTTTCATGTGAGAGATAGAAGGTGAATAAATTGAAGTCTGTGTGTTTGCTTTCCGTATTGTAGTGTTGTTGTTGTGTTGTATAAATATTCATGCGTCACTGGCACAGGGCGACACTGGCAATGATCGATTTCGTCGAATTGGACTGTGCACATGATAAGCCGGGATGTCTCCTCTTATTCTGCATGTAAACCAAGAAATTCATATTGAACTCCGTGTGTGTGTGACCATCAAACTGAACTGTTTCCACATGCATATATAAAGACAATGTGATCACCCCCCGGCCCCATCCTTGTTCCTCTCTCGTTTTTTTCTCTGTTGATATTACAATCAATCAATCTGAGGCTTATATCGCGCGTATTCCGTGGATACAGTTCTAAGCGCAGGTATTTTTATTTTTTTAATTTTTTTATGCAATTTATATCGCGCACATAATTATTCAAGGCGCAGGGATTTATTTATGCCGTGTGAGATGGATTTTTTTTTTTACACAATACATCACGCATTCACATCGGCCAGCAGATCGCAGCCATTTCGGCGCATATCCTACTTTTCACGGCCTATTATTCCAAGTCACACGGGTATTTTGGTGGACATTTTTTATCTATGCCTATACAATTTTGCCAGGAAACACCCTTTTGTCAATCGTGGGATCTTTAACGTGCACACCCCAATGTAGTGTACACGAAGGGACCTCGGTTTTTCGTCTCATCCGAAAGACTAGCACTTGAACCCACCACCTAGGTTAGGAAAATAATGGGGGAGAAAATTGCTAACGCCCTGACCCAGGGTCGAACTCGCAACCTCTCGCTTCCGAGCGCAAGTGCGTTACCACTCGGCCACCCAGTCCACATACATTCAAGTCAGTCCTTGGACATCTACTTGCCTCCTATGTTCCAATTGGTTTGATTGACCTGACAGCTAAGCAGTTCTTCAATCTCCTTTAAAAAAAAAAAAGAACAGAAGTATATATATTCTAATTGTGTGTGTGTGTGTGTGTGTGTGTGTGTGTGTGTGTGTGTGTGTGTGTGTGTGTGTGTGTGTGTGTGTGTCAAAGTCGTAACTTTTAGCGACTGCAACGTGACAGAAGGCAAGCGTCAACAACCAGTATGTGTTTGTCTTTCTTGCGAACGGGGTCTCTTTTCCTTGTGTACTATTTGTCAAGGGTGTGTTCTTTTGGTGACAAGGAACATTGCATTGTTTTGTGTATTTGCATTATCCTCATGTAGTCTAGATCCAGAAAGCATGTACTTTCATACACGGCTTCCGTTTAACACTTAATAAACTGAATCAACACTGCTGACAGGCCCGAACCTACATTTTAGCTTCATAAACTCAATGTAACAGTGTTGGTGACTCCAGCATCGGGCGCCTTTTGCATTTTCAGTCACTGAATATTTTACGCGCGTCAGTGAGTGTGTAGTGTGTGTGTGTTTGTGCGTGCCTGTGTGTGTGTGTGTGTTTGTGCGTGCGTACGTGCGTGTGTGTGTGTGGCCAGTTTGTGGGTCAGTGTAACCTTGAGGCGCTTGCGGCACGCGCATACTTGATTCTGGCACCCTTCTCCTGCAGCCGGTACGACCACGTAACGAGTATCCTAGATGCGGTAGACTATCATGGTGATAATCACTAACACCTCAAAATTAATTTTGAATCAAAATCAACAAAAAACAATTTTAAGTGTTCCGCCAGTATGCCAGCCTCAGACATAGATGCAGACTGAGATTGATCCTGTATACTCATAGTTAGGCTAATTCTTCGGTTCTTGTGGTGGTTTTTTTTCTTCCTTAGTTTAGCTGCTACTTTCAGTGAACCTCTACACAACCTGTGACATTACAAAATAGTCGTGTGGGAACATTTTAGTTTTCAGTTGGTCTACCAAAGCCTTCGTCAAAACTCGGGAGATTAAGTCTCAAGATTCTCAGTCAGTCTCGTTGGTAACGATACGTGCTTTCATGGTCACAGTCTCAGCCCCGTCTAGCTACTTGTCACATTAGCAAGCCTAGTCGTTTTGAACAACATTGTTTTGCAACATAATAGCTGCGAGTGGCCCGGTAAAGCCTTCCTACACCCCCATCCCCCCGGCCCCCCCTGGGGGAGTCCACCTTCTTTTGTTCCCCTTTCTTGAGTCGGGGGAAGTACAAGTAGGGGCTCAACCAAGCGTGTCGGACCCGTGCAACACTACCACTACACAGCTTGGGTCCCAGCCCAAAGCTTTACCTGTTCAAGGTGTATAGCCAGGCTATACCTGCCTCGTCACGCCTTTCTGAGCCTTCGTGTCCCGTTTTCCGCTGCGAAGAGCGCGCTGAAGGAAAGGTAGAAATGTACACAATGGAGTCAGCCAGGCAGAGGCCGTCGGGTTGAATGGCGGGGACTGATGTGTGTTGTTGTGGAGTTTGTGGAAATGTAGAACATTATTTATATACCTGGGGACAAAAATTCGGTGACGATCATTTTTTTCTCTGTGTGTCAGTGTGTGTGTGTGTGTGTGTGCGCGGAGTTTCCTTGGTGTAAATATTGTTCCTCATATTCTCAGTGTTCCCCTCGTAACACCCCCCCCCCCCCCCCCCTCGTAACAGAGGAGAAGCCGTGCCCTGACCAGTCACACACCCCCCTCCCCCCCCCCCCCCCCCCCCACTAACCCACGAAACACCGACATTCTGAAGCGGGGTCATGCAGTCACTCACTCTGGCTTGCTAAGAGCAAAGAGGTCCAGACTGAATCCATTCTAACTTTCTGACATGCTGTGCGCAAACGTAACTTTAGCTACAATTAGAACTGTAAACCGATCTGCCTGTTGTACATATGCAGACAGTCAGCTGCTGTTCCCCGCTGCGTGGAGGCAGCGTGTCCATTCGTATGTTATTCAGTGCCACTGATCGGCGCCGGTGCTGGCACCTGTAGCCTATAACTGATTATATTGCAAAGAAATAAGAAGGGAATAAGAACCTTTCAAAAAGAAATCTCCACAAAAATACAACGAACAGGCGACATCAAAATAGACGACTATTTTTTTTGCTGAAAACTTGACTACAAAGTTTTTGTAAAAATGTAACTTATGTAAGCAGTCACCCCTTTTACCCCCTGCTCTCATCGCCGCTAGTTTTGAAAGCCCCGCGACTTCGAGCATGAAGGTGCATGTAAATATCCCGAAAATGGCAAAGTCTTGCTTTCTAATCGATGCAAAATATGAGAGAAACAAAAAGAAAACAAAAATCCCATAGTATTAATCAGGCTTGCCTGATAACCGTCTTTACAGCGCGCAAACTCTGACGTACACACGTCTGCTCGAAAGGTTCGTTTCGATCTCTTCGCTTCTGCGACTGCGGTGCCAGCTACAGGAATGCTCGCTCTGGCACTGCGCGCGCATGCCGCGGTCTCACTCGGCAAGTGCGCCTACAGACTGTGAAAAGTCGACAGGCGAACCGCAAATTCAACGACCTTCCTATTTTCACATACACACAAAAAGCCCAATTCATAGGAAGAACCACCAGCAGCTTTTGGGCTACCCGACTTCGTTCTATGCAGGCAAAGTAACGAAATTCCTGAAGTACCGCCTTCCAGTTTGACGAGTTGATGCTTTTCGTCTCGTCGCGAACCTCTTCGCGGTGTTGGACTTAGCCCATTGTGGAAGGGGGAGGGCGAGTTAGTGTTTGGTTCCGTTTCAGTGATTTTCTTCCTGCCTTTTTCGTACAAACGAAAGTGTGCAAATGATGTGGTGATGCTAAAACTGTGCCTAGTGAGTGTATCTCCTGACGATAAAAAAGACGCATATTCCTTCTTTAAAAGATTTTACAATCGGTTGCAAAGCTGAGAATAACCTGCCACCCCTATTCCCTGAGCAAATGCGCTGAACCGAGAAGACGCATGCGCTGTGAACCCACGTGTTCATAAACAAATTTTGATGGAAAGAGGGATCAGAGAACAGGAGTTGTGGTTTGTAGTTTGGAATCTAACCCTTCTTAACTCAGGTAGTTTTGCTACAGAGCTCAACGCTTCTTAACATGGGGACTGAAACTAACAAAGATGACCGTAACACGCCCGAGTACCTAGCACAGTTACTAAAAGATAAGAAACAGATACAGGCTCTGCCAAACGTATTCGTTCATGTGGATAAACTTTTAGATGAAGGTAAGTTGTCTTACTCTGCTTTAGATTTCCGATACACTTTATGAATTTCTGTTCTGTGAATACTATAGTTTTCAGGTGATACCTGTCATGCATTTGAATGTGTTTATTTGCTTTGTTTAGTTTCCCTCAAACTTCTGTTCAAGATTGTGTTCGATGCACGGCTGTGATACTTGGGTGTCATGGAAGTTTCGAAGTTAGTCGAGCACATTTTCTAAGGCAAAACAAAATTTCAAGCAATTGTAGAGCACCAGTAGACCATTGAAAAAGTAGAAAAAGTACTTCGCAGTTGTTTTAAGGCGAAATGTTGACGGCAAATGCTTTGCCAAAAACTTTCAGCCCGCATTCCAACACAGGCTTGCTCACCGTAGCGAACTCCGCCATCTTGAAACGTACACCCTTTCTGTGCCTGAGCACAAGCCAAGCATTTTAGTCAGTGAGGCGCATTTGTTGCCCTGCATTTCGGCCAGTAATTATTCAAGCAGAAACGGTGGCCTAGCTTCCTCAAGATAAGCTCTGCGAGCCGTGTTCTTAGCTAAGACTGGTGTGCTTTTGTACTCGTTTTGAAGCGAAGACAGCTCGCTGTAATAGATAAGCGTACCGTACCTACTGCTAAGTGCTAAACTACCTTAGAAGTAGCGTACTTGCCAACTTAAAAAAAAAAGTGTCCAGTTCCGTCCAAAACAGATCAGTGTGAGAGGAAGCTAAACCGAATGCAAAAATTAAATGTTTTCTGTGACTTTTCATAAGATCTGACATTTTGATGAGGCTATGCATCATAACCTCTTGAATAAGAACAATTAAATTGATTCTCACAAAGAGTTCATCCGACAGCAACAAGCTCAAAGTGTGAAAAATATATGTTTTGCAGGATTTTGTGAACCAGTATTCACATTCCTGTGTAGCTTTGTTTGCTGATAGGGAACACATTTTCTTTGGCATTTTCCAGTCAGAAAGTCTACACAGCTGACAGCACTCACTCAAATATGATAGATATTGATCAACAAGTAATTGAAGTTTAAAATAAATGAATGAAACGTCACTGCAATTCAGCAGTACAGCTTAAGTCGTCTCTAACTTAATTATTTACAAGTGTATGGTTATTCTAAATGCAGTTACGCTTCCAATGAAAAATTCTCACACACTTCAATAAGTACAATCTTTCTATAACAGGGTATATAAACAGTAGTCCTGAGATTTACCAGTGTTTGGGGAGTTATGCTGTTGATGGGTTTTCTTTGATTAATACCTTTTTATGATTGAAGGTATGAGAAGTCATTAACAATCTAATTTTGTTATTTATTGCTGATGTGTTGCTTTGTTGTCTTCGTTCATACTTGATTCAAATTCCACCACAAATGCCTGTACACATTTAATATTTTTTGTACACCTTTTTTGGGAGAACAAGCTTCAGCCACCATTTAATGGGTAATATTTGTACATATATAATTATAACCCTGTTTATAGATTTGTGCATCTGTGCATGTTGATTGACATTTCTTGTATGACTGTCTGTTTTCTCCCACTCTGTTTAAATAGCTTGTTTTAGGACTAAGATTTCTAAGGGCAAAGATGTATTGTCTTTCTCTTTTGCATATGAGATAACCTGTAGCTTTTTTGTATGATGGTAACACAGCCACTAGACATTTTGTGCGGTTTGTTGATTGAGAATTTGTAACCAGTTGAGAACTAATACCATCAATTTTTTGTGCTTCGTTTTGCCCAACCCTTTGTAATAATGTACCATTCTAGTTGGTTTTGTACTAGTTCTGAACTTTGTTCACACTTCATTTAAACTGACTGACCCCTAGCAGTGCACTAGCAGATGGATTTAGAGCATATGGTATCCTCTTTCCAAAGAAAAAAGGCAAAGAAGAAAACGCAGCAAGTGGTCAAGGTGTCTTTAGTCTGTGGCCATGCGCTCAAGTCGGAAACTTTTCTTGGATACTTTGGAGTATGCACCTCTGTTTTCTCAAATCAGCAAACCAAAGTCAGGCCCTGACGATTAATGACAAACAGGTAAAGTATCGTTAGCACTTGAATTTACATTGGCTGGATGCTCATACACATATTTCCTGTGTTATTTAAACATGCATACTAGTTATTTGATGATGTTTCTTAGGGTGGCGTTATTTTGGTTGTATTAATGGACCAAATGAATGTATATCGTCCGTTCCAGTGGAGGGATGCAGCTGTTGTTTTTTCATTTTATCTTTTTCTGTATTTTGTCTTGTTCTGTTTATTATTTGTGGTATTGGTCTTGCATTTGTCATGTTCATTCACTGGTGAGAAGCCATTCAAGTACACCATGTTCATTTTGCAGACTTCGTGAAGTTTGTCAGGTTGTGCTATTTTTTTTTAAAAGGCAAAGCGGATCTGTACAGGTTTACAGAACTTTACATTACACGTTTGCTGGAGCATAAGTGTCAGCTGTCATCATAGTCATAGTTTGTTAAAGTGTGCAGTTACTGCAGTTATTCTATCCCTCAGCTCAAATGTAATTTAAAGTGTGACTTGCCACTTTTTTTTTAGTGAGCTGAATAACTCTTTGTGACTATGACTGAGCTAGCTATGGGGCTGATATTCCCAGTTTACAGCTGAATGGAAGTCTTTTTTATTTTCCTTGATCTGTGGGCCACACTGTATTGGAATCACCTTCTGACACTGACAACTGACACACATATTGACTGAGTCATTGACACCAGAGGTGCCATACTTTTATAGCCCTATTTCAGTCACACAGTGAGTGCAGCATTTTTAAAGGGATACATGAGAATCGACGTTCATAACGCACACAGATAAGACAGTGTGTGTGCATTCATTCCGATAGTGCCTTCCACCTCGTGAATGTGGAGAATGCATACAGGAAGTTTTGAATGTGGAAATACATTGGAAGTTCTATGGAGTGTACACGTAACTTGGATCTACATCAACTCTCAGACCAGTGTCCTGTTTTATTTAAACTCAATTTTCTGTGATTTGAAGTGCTGAGAAAGACAAACTCCAGTCTGGAATGCTGAACCCTGTCGATTTGTTCATCTGACAATGACATCTTTCATGCAGAAAAGTCCGACTGAAGAAGTTGATAACTTTTTCCTGGCTGCCGTGAATGTGATCGATTGTGTTGCTGATGTGAAGAAGACAGGCTTTGTTCAACTGGCTAAGAACTTGCACAGACGGAGTACTTGGGATTGGATGTATGGAAGTCTCTCACTGGAGTGGCAGTGCAGGAAATTCTTGGACTTGGAGTACATGTGTGCTGTCAGTCTTTCCACTGTGATAGACAGCTTGGGATGGTGCTGTTTCCTTTGGATAAATGTGACGAGTTTGCACATAAGTTTTTGACATTTCCTGGCCTTTTGGTGTGGAAATTTATTGTTCAGTTGAATGTTTTACCATCCTGGAATTTGGCCAAAGAGGCGTAAAACCACAGAACCTGTTGCATTTTATTTGAAACATTAGCCGAGTATCTCAGCAACATAACTTCAATGCTGTCGACTGACAGTGACAGTAAACTGAGAATACTTTTGTTGTTGTGTTTTGTGTGCCATAAACCAGCAACTTTGAGTTTTTCAAACCGGGTTTATGTGTCGGTGTATTGTGTTTCGTATCATATCAACATCCCTCTTTTGGCAATTTCTACCTGTCATTTTTTCAAAACTATCTTTGCTTTTGATTGAGAGCAAATGATTTTGAATTATCTCTACAAACAAAAATTGAACAGCTGACGGAGCATTGCTGACTGCAATAAACCTCATATTTTCTTTGTGTACATTGTGTGTTTATTGTTGCTGTTATTTTCATTGTATGGTATATAGATCTGCTGTGCCTTGTTCATGATTTGTTCCCCCTTTCCTCTAGTTTCTGTTTTTGTCTTTTATCAAGTTTATTTGTTCAGTTCAGTAAAAATAGAATCATGCAGCCATCTTGTCGGCAACATTTATGCAAGCAAGTCAGAACTGCATGGATTTCCCTATACCTGCAAGGGACCAAAATGTTTCATGGGTTACAGTAATTGTCAGCAGCTGACTGTGTGTGTACAGGGGGGGAAAAACTGTTGGAAGTGGCTAAACAGGAAGGTCTAAATTTATCTTAGACAGCTGCCTGGCTGGAATGCTGTCTTTGAGTCTGGCGGAAAAAGAACAGACTTGGCCCAGGTTAGCTGGAATTTCTTTTAGATTTAGTGCGCTTCATGTCGTTGACTTGCTTTTAATTTTTGTTGGACAGGTTTGGCTGCATGCATGAAAGAAAGCCTGGCTCAGTAGGATTTTTTTCTTTCTAAACCCCGTCTACTTGGTTAGCAACTGGGCTATGTATAATTTCTACATAATAGAGTTTTGTCTTCTGGTAATAGACAAGGGTTTGTCATGATTCATTATCAACCTCCCCTGTGGGAATGTAGGATGTCACCATAGTGACGCTTTGGTGTCCATGGGTCAAGCTCACTTTCAGGAAATGGAGACAGTCGGAGCATCGTTTTTTTCCCGTTTTTTTACACCTTCATTCATATTATGACACTTGATTGATGTTGGTTGGCTGGTTGTGGTTTTTTTCAGAGATAAACAGGGTTAGGGTTTCATTGTTCCACCATCAAAGCAAGAAGGACTTATGTCTTCCCGAGGCTCTTGGACCTGCAGTCA
>NC_090247.1:51911915-52061915 GCF_037325665.1 Littorina saxatilis
TGGACCTGCAGTCACTCTGCAGGAAAAGCTTTTTGTGCCTGTCAAAGACCATCCAGATGTAAGTCCCCCCCTTCGCTCCCTCCCTTCTCAAGCACCCCCTAGCTTCAATGGCATGGAAGTCAGTGCAGGGTAGATAACTAGATGATGAATACTGGTTTGGGGTCTTCATGGATAGGGTGGGGGATTGCATTTCTGCTAAATTTGCTTTCAACTTTCAAAAAGCAGTGGAAAGTGCCCAATAGTGTATGCTTTTATTCAGTTTTGCTGCTTTAATCTAAAGGGTTTCAAGAGTCTCAGAGGAGAAGTGGAAGTGGTCAGTGATAGTGTGTTTGTTATTTGTCTGACTTTGACCTTCTGAAGAAGTCTCAAAACAACTACTCAACACCATTCTTAGTGAATTACATCGGGAGGGAGTCATGGGCAAATTTTAAAAACGAAAGTATGCCATTCTTCTCGCATCCACCTTTGTTACTTTAAAACTGCCCTCTAATTGTCTAGTCCAACCCCAACTTTGGCAGAAGTTGACCATGTTGATCTTACACAGCTTATTAACATATAATTCAGACTGAGTTGATATTTATAAGTGAACATGATTGCTGATTAATAGCCATTCTAAAATTGGATACCTACTGTTTTGTAACTTTTTAACCAACCGTTTGTATTTTGCTTGCATTTGAAATTTTAATTGTTATCACTAGCTTCATAATCTCACCCTTTTAACATATTAGCTTCTTTGAGAGAAATCAAACTGCCACTGTCTATCCGCTTCAATTAAAGCTTCTTTTGTGTACTGAACGGTTTTACAATTGTTTATAATGTCTAACTTCCATCTTTAGACTACTGCTTTTGTTGTGGTAATACCTTAGCTTTGGGGTTAGGTTCATTCTCAAAGGGTATTTATAAGTGAGTTGTTGTTGCTGTATACGTGGAAAGTTGTTTCGCTTTAGCACGCACCTGGCTTTGTTTTCTACAGTTCAACTTTGTTGGTCGGATATTGGGTCCACGAGGCATGACAGCCAAGGAGCTGGAACAGTACACAGGCTGCAAGATCATGGTCCGTGGCAAAGGGTCCATGCGCGACAAAGCAAAGGTAAGAATTCACAGCGGTGATGTGAAACCTAGTCATGTGGTGGTGTCAAGTCTTCGTGTCTCAGAAGACAATTCCGAGTGGGAGGTTTTTGTATTTGATCTAGAGCATTCGTTCTGGTTTTCATGACTCCAGACTATTTTAAAAAGGAATTTGTTACCCACATGCCGCCATGCTTTGGCACTTACCTCCACATTTTGCTTTCAGTTTCACTCCTTGTAATTTCACTTATGGTTGTGATGTGGTAAAAAAAAAGTGGAACGTTATCTGTCTTTTGAAGTGTTCGCTTTTACCATAATTCTTGGAAAATGATGAAAGGATACATCGATACGTGGGCTATGGCCAAAGTTATGGCTCTGTTGACTATTCAATATTGCATGACTGGTTCTGTTTGAATCGGGGAATCACTGAATGTCTACAATAGAGTTCTCGTGTATCACATTTGTAACTGTGTGGCTGATCACTGTAATCAGATAATGCTGGGAAAGTTCTGGCTGAATTATTTATTGCTTATGAAGATGTGTATTCATGCAGGCCATTAACTGTTAAGTAAGCAGTGACGATGTGCACAGTGTTTTTTTCCTCATGTTGTTCAATGGAGGCTGTTTAAGTTATTAATTCCAATGAATTTGTCAAAAATATCACATCAGTTTTTAGAGTATGCTCTTGTTTTCTTCGATTAGGCCACTGGATGTACAAACTACTGTGTTTCACAGATGCAAAACGGAGACAAGTTTTCTGTATTTGTGAATCACGCTAGGCATGTTAATCGAACACAATTTTTGAAGGACTGTGAACTCTGATTAATACAAGTACAACTGACACAGTACTAAAATGCCAGAAATGTCCAGTTCTCTTTGAACGCTGGATTAATGTGTGTGTTCTGCTAATGGATCAAACAGGAGGAGCAGAACCGGGGTAAGGCTAACTGGGAGCACCTCAATGAAGACCTTCACGTGCTGATCACAGTGGAAGACACGCGCAACAGAGCCGAGCTGAAGCTAGCCAAGGCTGTGGAGGAGGTCAAGCGTCTCTTGGTCCCCGCTGTGAGTGTCTCATCATATTTCAATTTTGTGCTTTTTATTTTTTTAAGGATTGTCTACTACTCTGTCTCACTCTCTGTTCTGTTTTCTTTCAAGTGATGTGTTGTTGGTGTGAGTTTTGTGTGTGTTTGTTGAAACATTTTGTTCAGACTTTTCTTTGTGACTGTGAGCAGTTTTGTTTTTGATTTGATGTCCTTGTTAAATCATGTGTTTGGCCGTGTGCATCTGTGTGTACTCCTATGTATGTACTTTTTGTCTTTTTTTAATTTTTTAACTTTCCTTCTTACTTGCCTTTAGGTTTTTCTTTCTTTTTTTCAAGTCTGTTTGTGTGTTACTTTGTCTTGCTTTGTTGCAAATCTGCCAGTGTTGTATTTACCTGGCTTTTTCTTCTTCCGATTTGTTCAGATGCTCTTATCTGTGCTCCTGTCTTTTCTGCTCTCTCTATCCCATCAGTTGCACCATCTTCTCTATGAAATCCAACCTCTCCCCATACCACAGCATTACAAAACAAATTGTAAGCAACGGTGTTGATAAAGCAGCAAAGACATGGCAATAATGGTGTGTATAATGTTTGTGTCATTCTTTTGGCAAGCAGCTGTGCCAGGGAAGAGTTTAACCCCCCTCCCCCCCCCCTCCCCACTTCAGTGTATTTTGGAGTCGTTGTGGGTCTGTAAACTGGGAGTTTAGTGTACAGCTGTGCCTACACAGTAGAGCTAGAGGAAGCCTCCACATCTAACACACGGCGGGGGATGACATGAGGGGGCAAGGGGTTCCAGATGTGCTGGGGAGGGGGGGGGGGGGGGTCAGCTGGTGAATCTGCTGCAGTGTCTTAATTGTCTAAACACCTGCCATGGCCAGGCCTTATACTGGGCAGGTTTAGAACATCCTGGTGATACTGTGCTGATGTTACTGTGTTCCTGTGTCTTTGAAGTCGGATCCGAGAGCTGAGTGTCATACAACCAAAATAAATTGGCAAATATACACTTCCATACATACAAACAAAACAAAAATAGGTTTAACAAAATCAGGTAAGAAATCGGACAGATAATATGTATACATTAAGCAGACAACGATAATTAATATACAGCCGAAATAAATTGGCAATACCATTATCATTTATGCCATGCATCTTTTGTAAAAACACAAAACAAAAGCATGTATTACATACATACAGAGTACTTCAGCTTCAGCTTTCATGGCTATAATACCTGCTGAGAGGAGGGAGGGGGCTCCTGGGGTTGGGGGCAAATAAAACTCACCCTGGGAATGTGTTCAGATTGTAAACCCTCCCCCATTATCAGTGCCCCCCCTGCGTGCTTCGACTTAGTGACTGATAAAAGCAGGCAGAAGTTATCTGCTTCAAGAGAGGCGATTCATCGGGTGAAAGGGAGGGGGGAGAGGATGGTGTGTTACTTGTAAGGGAGGGAGGGGTGCGTGGAAGGGGGAGGATGGGTTAGAAAGTAAGGAAAGGTGCGGACAAGGGAAACAAGACTCGAACTCTTATCTTCGAGGAGACTCCTCACCTGAAGATAACCAGAGGCAGCGGTGGGAACCTGGTGGTAAAATCACTTCTCGCCCGCCCCCTTTTCTTTGTCTGCAACATTGCAGTACAGTGTGATGGCGTGTTCATCTCGCTCTTTCGCTCGTTGCAGGGGATGGAGGGGGGAATGGGAGGCTAACTAATAAAACTTCCCCCTTGCTCTGACTGTCTGTCCGTGTCGCTGAAAGGTGATGGATAGCCCGGCGGCGAGGGCATTTGGGTGTTCCCTGTGTGAGAGCGAACTTTCGTTCTGTGACGGATGGTTGGACTTGAATCTGGCCTACTTTCTTTCTTTCCTTTGGTCGTCTTTTTTATTAAAAGAAAAAAATTGTGGGGGGGGGGGGGGGGGGGACTTCGTATTTGTTTGCTCATACCCAGAAGTTATCTGCATGGAGGGAGTCTTGGAAGGGGGGTTCCATTGTGTAGTGGGCAGTTCTGCCTCTTTCTGACGAGTTTTATCTCCCTTTTACACTACCATGACAGCAAGCGTTTAAATTAACTCATTTTGTAGCCGTTTGCTGTCACTACATCCTCTCCCCTTCTTCCCCAAACCATGTCTAAAATGAAAAAAATCAAAAATAATAAAAATGAACATATTTAATTTAGCAAGCAGGACACGCAGTAGCTGAAGATAGCATGCGATGGGAAAGGAATGCATCGCTTTAGGTGTTGCTTTTTCTCCCGCAGAATTGAGACTGACAGATCGGTTGATCACGGGCCTAGGGTATGTAAAGAAGTCTGTACTGAAGTCCCTAATTATTGGGCTTGAGGGGTTACAGAAGAGAGGAGACTGTGTGTGTGTGTGAATGGGGGGGGGGGGGGGGCTGTGCTTCCCACACAGCATGCTAATACTGGCAGATTGTTGTACACAAGGGCAACCCCAACCGAGCATGATATAGCTCGAGTCGCGAGTTACTGCAAACTCATATGACAAGGCAATTGAAAACACATGGGGGAAGAAGTACACAGGCTGCCTTACCAACCTCAAAACTCGCTGTACCGTACATAACAACAGAGACCTTCTTGCTCCTTCTTTTTCTTAGGTTTCTTTTTGTGCTGTCTCCGTTTCCCTGTTGCGGCTGGTGTTATGCTCGGTTTCACACACGGTGGATTTGGCTTCTCAATCCTCTCCATGCCACCAGATACTTGAGACTGTCGTTTCGCTTTGTTGGATCTCTTTCTGCATAGTAGGTAGCCCGTGGAATTCCTTGGCGACTTTGTGTACAGTGGAACCCCCCCTTTAAAGACCTCCACAAATCTGAGAAAACAAGGTCTTAAAAAGGAGGGAGTCTGAAAATGGGGGTAAATTCACAGAGGTTATGAACAGAAAGTCTGAGAAAACAAGGTCTTAAAAAGGAGGGAGTCTTAAAATGGAGGTAAATTTAGAGAGGTTATGAACAGAAAATCTGAGAAAACAAGGTCTTAAAAAGGAGGGTGTCTTAAAAGGGGGTTCCACTGTATATCTAAACTTATGCATGAAGCCCAGCGCGTCTTTAGGGGGTGACTACATTGACAGATTGAGGCCGAACGGATGAGGCAGTTATGGAAGTAAATACTGGTTCTTTGTTACTCTTATAACTTAAATCATGTGTAAGAGAGGTAAAAAAACCTGGTTTCTTTGTTTACGTGTCCAGCTTAAATCGTATACAGGAAAAACGACGAAGACAGCTTTCTTTATTTATGAAAATAATGTAGCGTATAGTAGTTAGTACTGAATAGAAGGCGAACGATGAAGACTGGTGTCTTTATTTATTTAAAAAAATTTATGTGGCGTATATTACGTTCAACTTCAAGTGGGCGTTGTGGATGTTCAATACAAGTGCGGTAGTATAAAGTCAAGTAGCAGGAAGAAAATTAGCGAAGTGAAAGCATACAAAATATCAGCGAAATATCAGTGACAGCTGAGAAAAAGGGTGGCTGACTGATCAGCCCGCACGCAATATTCGCGCCTGCACGCTTACGCACACACAAACACACACTCACTCTCACACACACACACACTAACACACACACGCGAGTGCGAAGGACTTCCTCTGTCTCTTTGACGTTTACCCCCCCCCCCCCCCCCCATCCTTCTCTCTCTCTCTCTCTCTCTCTCTCTCTCTCTCTCTCTCTCATTAGTGCGTTTGCGTGCCAGAGAGCTCATTTCGGAGAGGTGTGAGAGATCTTTTACCCAGTGGTTGTTGGTCTGGTGTTGAGATTTCAGGGGGTAGAGAGAGCAGTGCGGAGCAAAAGGCTGGCTAAATCCGTCGTTTACTCGCTCCCATTGTGAGGCATCCCGTGAAACCCAAGATAGAACTTTTCTTAGCAAGGAGACCCTCAGAGTACGGCATGAAGGAAAACCCAGATGGGTGCTGCTTTTGTGGCAGAATGTGAAAATGAGAAGCGGGGAGGGGGGGGGGGGGGGGGGAACGTGGAGAGGGGATGGTGGAGGAGGCGTCCGGGTTGGGGTGGAAGGGGTAAAAGTATTGGAGAGAGCGGAAACAAGTAGGGGAGAGAGTGATGAGACGTGAGGGAGTCTTGTCAAAAAGACTAGAAGCTTCTTTGGTCTTGTCTAAATTGAATGGCTGTGTTGGAAAACGGGTTCATACTCTGGGGGAAAATGTCAGTTTTTACAGTTTTAATGGCTACTCTTACGAGCCAGTCTAAAGAGAGTGCCTGAGCCTTCCCATGTGGATCCCTCCTTGTATTTCTAACGGGCACAACCTCAATGTGATTTGTGAGAGCGTGCGCGCGTCTGTGTGGATCACTCGGAATGTGTGTGTGTGATGTGCCCTTTATGCACTTAGTTCGTACACTGGAAGCACTCACAGCATGCAATTTCAGCTTCTATTTGATGTAAGCTGAGACTTCAAACGATTTAGATAGGGCAAGTGTTTGATCCAAATTACTGAAATTATCTCCCAAGGTGTAGTCATCGGAGGAAATTGTATGGGGAGTGTTTCTGGGCTATCATATTTCTTCTGGCTTCAATTCAACTATAGTGTGCTTGCCTAAGTGTCATACAGTTACATACATGGATGTTTGTGTGAGAGAGTTGAACTGAACCATGAACGAGTTGAGGGAGCATGTTTTCAGCAAAGTGCAAGAAATATATCACTTGAACTTTTAGAAGCCATAGTACTTTAAGAGCACAAAGACTGAGTGTGTTCGTTACATCTGACAAAGGTTATAGGGTGGCACCATCTGGTAGCTTGCATCATAATACAATAACTTTGGGACCCTTGAAACCTACAGACTGTGGGATTGCGCATGTACTGTCTTTTGACTTTCACCTTGTTTTATTAGAGGATATTTTAGTACGTTCATGAAATTAAATAAACACAGACATGTTGAATTGTCTGGCACGAGCGGTAGCCGACCTTTATAGAACAGTGTGTAGTGTCAATGAGGTGTTTCAACACGACCCTGAAAAGAAAGTCAGATTGTGTCGTTCTGGCACTACAGTAGACAGACCTTTTCACGGCAACAGTAGATAGTGGTGAAGATGTTTTAACACTGTTCAGAAATTAAATGTAAACCCCGTTTGTTGTCCAGCACGGTAGGTAGGTAGCAGTAGGTGGAAGGGTGTTCAGATACGATCCAGAAATTGAATTTGACTTGAGATTGGTTGTCCTGGCACTGCCGGAAGCCAAACAGAAGCAGTACTATACAGAAGGGAAGTGAAACCCCCAAGGGTGTTTTAACACGATTCAGAATTATAATTACCTGCATAGTATGCATTTGATTTTATGAATAACCACATAATTATGTATGCTCTTCATGCCTCATCTTCATCGTCATCATTATCATCATCATCGTCATCTTTATTATCACGTGCTGAAGTTTTCCGACCTCCTTTTGTTGGTTAACTTTAACTTTTTAATTTTTAATTTTTAAATTATATAATTGTGTGTCTATGCGTCCCAAGGACAGATTGTAAGAAAAGGCGTAGCCTTAAATCTTAATCCTTGTTAAACTTAAATAAAGTTCAATTCAATTCTCTCTCTCTGTCTCTGTCTCTGTCTCTGTCTCTGTCTCTGTCTCTGTCTCTCTCTCTCTCTCTCTCTCTCTCTCTCTCTCTCTCTCTTTCAATCTATCTCTTTCAATCTATCTCTGTGTGTCTAATTCTGTTTGTTTGTCTTGTTTCATTTTGTTGTCTCAGTCTCTCAGTGTTAACCTCTTGCTCAAAACCACCACGAAATTGCGCTGGTTTGGTGTGATACAAGACAAACCGTATTCCTCTAACATTCATTTATACATTTCAATTATAGATTTAATAATTGATAAAATAAGGCGAACAGTACAATCTGCATCCGCATGAAAAGACAAAAAAATGAATCTTTTTTTCCGAGAATGATGACCATTAGAAGCTGTACATTAGTTAGCTTTTGCCTTGCTTGCCAATGCTTCCGAGGTGCCAGTGAGAAAGTTTTACTCGGTCAGTGCTGGGACGGCGGGCTGGGATGGGCTGGCTTCACTTTTAGGCCGAAGTGCTCCCTCTTTCCGTAGGGATACACTCTTTGGTTGGACTGAGTCGGGGTGTAACTGTCCAGGCAGGTGTGAAAGCTGCCAGGAAGCTGGCGGTACCTATCAGCTGCTGTCCTAATTGCCCAGCCACGCCGTCTAATTTGTAACCCGGCAGCCGCCCAGGGGATCCAAGAAAATGATGGAAGCGTTTGAATTCTGTCTGAGAACTATCCGAACCAAGTTTATTTTAACCCTTCTTCCCTGCGCCTTCAATCAAGAGGCTCAGATCGCGTGCACTTTAAGAGATTTTTCCACTGTAATCATCGCGGAATTGATGAGAGGGAATGTAGTTATAACGTTTGTTGATGTCATCTGCGTCAAAAAACAAACATTCTTGAATCTAAGTTCATGTTCGCAGACAAAACATCGCCAAAAAAGTTGAATGACCCGTTTGATAAGACGGTTGTTTCTTCCTTATGTTTTTCTGTACATGTTTGCTTTTCATGCTTTTTAACAACACATTTCTTTAATAATGGTTGTTTTTTGTGCTGCTTTTTCCCTGTGAACCGAAAGGACCATTAGTCCTCATCTTGTTCCAGAGCGTTCAGGGAGAGGTCCTGAAAACATTTTGTAATAACAAACTAGCTCTACGGGGAGAGTAGTTTCAGCTCCGTGAGACAGATGGTACCAAGGTCTGGAAAACTCGGGCTTTTTAAGTAGACCAGAAGGGTGAAAGGGTACCAAAGAGATATGAAAAAGAGAGGGGAGGAGGAGGAGAAGAAGAAGAAGAAGAATGTTCAGCGACGCACGCTAAAAACGAACGGCAAATGGTCTTTTCTGTCCTATTCTTCCCGTTGTTTCTCTATGCATCGCAAGTAAACTTTTTGGGGGTACATGTAGCGAACCTTTCATTTTACCCTGTCTGCGCGTTTTTTCTCGTTTACTTGCATCGTTGGTCACTCCCTCTCCCCCTCTCTCTCCCTCCCACACACCCAACTGCTCGCCTTTGTCGACGGAACCTACCGCCCCCCCCCCCCCCCCACACACACACACACGCACACACACATACACGGAAACAACACACTCTCTCCTCCACCATGTCAGGCGTTTTCAGTCGATGACTCCAAAAGTACCCCCCACCCCACCCCCACCCTTCATCTCTCTCGTAAGGCACCCACAATGTGAAAAGTTCCAACTCGGTGAAAATGTTCCGCCTGTCTAAAGGCATTTTTCTTTTAACAAATCCAACGTCTGTCTTGCACTCCTCACCGTTGTATGCTTGGGTGCGTTCTCGGTGTTTAAGTTCAGCTGGGGTTCCTTCTGATTCCTCTGAAAGCCTCTCATAGCGGTATCCTCTCATAGCGGTATCGTTTTATCACGCACGCCATCTTCTTCTATTCGAGTACTTCATGTCAAGTGTTCCTTTTGGAGTCCTTTCTTCTTAGTGTCTGGAATTATCATCCATCTTTCTCTCAAACTTCCAAGACTTACCCGTTGAGCGTTTTTGCAGTTATTTTGAGAATGGGGTACGGGGGTGGGCTTATAAGGTGACAGAAGAGGATTGATTGATTTTTTTCCTCAAAGGGGTGGGGGGGGGGGGGGAGTTGAAGAAGAGTCTCGGGTTCCAAGATGGATGTGTTTTTTCTAAGCTTATTATGTACGTATAGGATCACCCCTCTTCTTTCCTTTCACTCTCTCTCTCTCTCTCTCTCTCTCTCTCCTGAAACTATTTAACTACCCCCCTCCCCCCCCCCCCCCCACACACACGTTTTTTCTCTCTACCTGCCTTGCCCATCCGCACTCGTTTCCGTTCTTTGTCTGTTGAAAACTTGGCACATATTCCAGTTTGCTGGTAGAACTCTAGGAACGTGAAAACAGCCAGTGCGGGTGAGGTGAACCGCGGTGACATTGGGGCAACCTCCGCGTTAGCGTGCGATACATTCGACTTTTAGTATGATTTTTGGAGGCACTCGCTAGACATCCAATATATTGATATTGAGGCACACTCTCTGGCAAGCAGTAGATTTGATACAACCGTCGATGAAAAAAAGAACGTGTGGCATGCAGTATGACTGTATTGATAGAGTATAATGGAAGGAGAATCTTTTGTCCTGCAATATGTTTGACTTTGAATAACTAGGTGCGAAGCATTCCATCTGTGCATTCTCCCCCACCCCTCTCTCCTCTCCCTCTCCCTCTCCTCCCCTCCCCTCTCGTGGAATCCGAATATATGGCCTTTTGGAGCATGGTCTCAGTCTTGGCAATGGCGTTGGATTTTGTTTCTTTTGAGAGAAAAAAATCATAGGTTGTGTTTATGAGACCACATTTCCACTTATGTAAGAGCATTATGGTATGAGCTACTTGTATTCTTCACGCGCCTGTCGTTTTCGTTTGCTCTTCTCTTCTTCGTGTTTCTTCTTGCACCGCAGGATCTTGTTGTCCATCGGATATTTCCTTGGCAAACTCTGGCTGCCTGTAACGATCGTTATCAGCTTGCTTCATGCATCAGTGAGATTGATGTTGGCTACGCGCCCTTTGGCTTGTGTGATGTACACGTATGTGCATGCTGTTGTGTTTGTGTGCTCAACTGGGCACTGGGAACATACCTGGCTTTTCGTTGTTATGTTGTTTTAGGCTGCTTGTTTCTTCGCCGCTTCTGTTAGTTAGAAACTACGTAAGCTTTCTTTTTGTCAGCTTCAAAACTTCTTCAGTATGTGGACGAGGCTAGGGATTGTTGTGTGGTTACCCCTTCCCACCCACCCCACCCCTCATTCTCTCTCTCTCTGGGGTAGGGAATGTTCCCAACCCCCCGCGGGTTAGGGGGAGTCCCATATTGGTTGGGAGGAGAAAGAATTTACCCGATGCATGTCGTAAGAGGCGACTAACGGATTCTGTTTCTCCTTTTACCCTTGTTAAGTGTTTCTTGTATAAAATAGTCAATTTTTTAAAGATTTTAGTCAAGCAGTATGTAAGAAATGTTAAGTCCTTTGTTCTGGAAACTTGCATTCTCCCAGTAAGGTAATATATTGTACTACGTTGCAAGCCCCTGGGGCAAATTTTTGATTAGTGCTTTTGTGAACAAGAAACAATTGACAAGTGGCTCTATCCCATCTCCCCCCTTCCCCCGTAGCGATATAACCTTCGTGGTTGAAAACGACGTAAAACACCAAATTAAGAAAGAAAGAAAGGGAATGTTCCCAGGTAGACAGGTGACGGCAACATTAATTATCTTGAAGACTGTCCCCTCTCTCTCTCTCTCTCTCTCTCTCTCTCTCTCTCTCTCTCTCTCTCTCTCTCTCTCTCTCTCTCTCTCTCTCTCTCCCGCACTCCCTCCCGCCCCCACCCTTAACGCCCCTACTTCCCCCTTTCCAAGTCCTTGTCCTCTCTCCTTGTTATTCTTGAGGTGACACATGATCTCAAAGTGTACCCGTCTCTAGCCCAAGTCAGAATCACTGAATGAGATACATGACAGTACATTGCCTTCAGGTAGCAATTCCCAACATCCTCGCCACACTCAATTTCAGACCAGTCCTTTAGTCTCTACGGCGCAAATATAATGGCGAGTGTAAAATCTGTAGATGATGGAGAAACAAACATATTTTCCTTGAAGGGTCGGTCGGCTCCAGTGATTGATCATTACTGCACTTCCTTCAGCGGTCGAGTCACGCTTTCAGATCCATCCCAATAACGTCAGAACGAGTAGTGGCCTCACCTTTTATGATGTTTGGTTCAGGGACACTGACAAGTGGACTTGTGTGACTTCTCAAATGACAGAGACTTCGGACTGTTTTTCTGCCCCGGGGGCTCTAACCGTGTCGTGTAGTTTGAAAAGTGAGAATGTTAGTGGTTGGAGAATGCAAGTTGCCACCACAAAAACAAAAAAATAGAAATGTGTACAAAAATAAGAAATGAGTGCGCGTAAAGCCTCCAATTGTGTGTGTCACAGAAGCGAAGAATAAAGTGAGCAGAAAGGCAGGGGGACTCCTGGTGGGGGGGGGGGGGGGGGGGGGGGATGGCGGGCAATTGAAGGTTGGGGAGAGGGAGAGGTGTGTGTGTGTGAGAGATAAAAGTTTACCAGGAGAGTTGTTGGCTTTCAGCAACACGGCCGGTTTTACAAGTGTAGCCATTGCCTGGAGGGTGCGAAGATGCAGATGAGGCAGAGATAGGTGAAGAGTTCTCCACTTGTTTTGAGTACCATCAAAAGCATGTCGTGGAGGCTTATCAACTGTGATGTAGTGATAGTGGGGCACTCGCACACAGCAGGCCTTCCTCTTGTGCTTTGACTGTTTACACCTGGAGGTTTGAGTCAACACAGAATACTCACGGGAGTTTTGGACCTTGTGAAAATTGTAGTGGGAGCCAGTTTAGCAAGGGGAGGGGGTGGTCTGCCAGCAATAGAGGGGGGGGGGGGGGTAATCTTATGAGAGAGAGAGAGAGAGAGAGAGAGAGAGAGAGAGAGAGAGAGAGAGAGAGAGAGAGAGAGAGAGAGTTTTATTTGTCTTCGGGAGTATTGCAAAAATCATCAGTGTTGTCGGAATCTTGGACAAGACAAGATGAAGGTGTGTGTGTGTGGTGGGGGGGGGGGTGGAGTGTGAAAGGATGGGAGGGGGTGTAGGGAAGCAATTGGCCTAAACACAGCAACCAAATCGATAGCTTTGAAATCGAGCACCGCAAAATGATCGGCCAAAAGAAAGACGGGCCTGACAAAAGTTTGGAATGGTCGTGAACAACCCAACAACCACCCAACGAGTTGTGCATTGTCACACACGCGTCTCGTCGCTTAGCCTGTTAGCACTTCGTGTCTGTGGCTTATGGGGAGAGAAGGCAGCGAGCTTGTCAACAAGGGTATTGAATGGCCTGTGTTCTTTCCCCCACCGTTTGACAAATGAGGGGCTTGATTATTTACTCCGGCTATTGAGACACACTCTTTAGGCAGGAGATGGCTGAAAGATGAGTTAGTTGTCTGTGGGTTGAAAGATAATGATGAAGTTGTGCAAGAGCTCCTGGTTTGTGTTGTCTTTGTTGTTGCTGTCTTCTCATTTTTGTGATTCCTTCCCCTTTTGTTTTGTGCTTCTGTTTCATCGATCTTCGCAGATAGGTGCATAGCGTGGAGTGAAGTTGTACAGCAACATATCTGGCTGAGGTCTTCAGACACCACCAGCATTCATCTCCCTCCCCCTCCACATAGACACACAAGCCTTCTACCCTCCGGCTTCCACCACTTCCTCAACTACTTAACACCCCACCTTAAGAAAATGTAGTTAATGGTTTGGTTAATAAAACATGAGGAGGCAGAGCGTTTTGCAAGACTGCTCGCTTTGGCGGGTAGATCCGGTGACAAATCAATGAATTGTTGTGCACCATTATGCCAGCAGAGCCTGGAAGTTCCTGAAACAATGGCACCAACGGCGACCAATGTATTGATGGGTAAAACGAGTAGAGGAAATGTCGGATCAACAGATATAAGGTCATTTGACATTTAACCCCAGTAAATATTTACTTGGTGTGTTGTGGCGGTGTATGTATGGATTGCTGGAAAGGACCTTCCTTGTTGTACTTGTTAAAATCCTTGTTTGCTAAGTGGCTTAGGGATAGAGGAGCACAGCAATAGAAGTTGTGTGGTGTTTGAGAGAACTTTATAAAATTTTGCGTTGGAGCTATGTGCTTCGGTTTTTGTGCTTTTTACATTTAGTCAAGTTTTGACTAAATGTTTTAACATAGAGGGGGGAATCGAGACGAGGGTCGTGGTGTGTGTGTGTGTGTGTGTGTGTGTGTAGAGCGATTCAGACTAAACTACTGGACCGATCTTTATGACATTTTTCATGAGAGTTCCTGGGTATAATATTCCCAGACGTTTTTTTCATTTTTGAGTCACTTGAGAAAAAGTGACTATGTAATCGGTCAGTGTTAGTCTGTCCGGCCGGCCGTCCGTAGACACCACCTTAACGTTGGACTTTTCTCGGAAACTATCAAAGCGATCGGGCTCATATTTTGTTTAGTCGTGACCTCCAATGACCTCTACACTTTAACGATGGTTTCGTTGACCTTTGACCTTTTTCAAGGTCACAGGTCAGCGTCAAAGGAAAAATTAGACATTTTATATCTTTGACAAAGTTCATCGGATGTGATTGAAACTTTGTAGGATTATTCTTTACATCAAAGTATTTACATCTGTAGCCTTTTACGAACGTTATCAGAAAAACAAGGGAGATAACTAGCCTTTTCTGTTCGGCAACACACAACTTAACGTTGGGCTTTTCTCGGAAACTATAAAAGTGACCGGGCTCAAATTTTATGTGAACGTGACTCATTGTGTTGTGAATAGCAATTTCTTCCTGTCCATCTGATGCCTCATATAATATTCAGAACTGCGAAAGTGACTCGATCGAGCGTTTGCTCTTGTTTCGATAAATGTCTTTGATGACGTCATATCCGGCATTTTGTAAAAGTTGAGTGAAATTTTGGCCAAGCAATCTTTGATGAAGGCCGGACTTTGGTATTGCATTTCAGCTTGGAGGCTTAAAAATTAGTTAATGACTTTGGTCATTAAAAATCTGAAAATTGTAATTAAAATTATTTTTTTATAAAACGATCCAAAATTACGTTTATCGTATTCTTTATCATTTTCTGATTCCAAAAACATATAAATATATTATATTCAGATTAAAAACAAGCTGATAATTAAACAAATTTAAATTATGATTAAAATTAAATTTCCGAAATCGATTTAAAAACAATTTCATCTTATTCCTTGTCCGTTCCTGATTCCAAAAACATATAGATATGATATGTTTGGATTAAAAACACGTTCAGAGAGTTAAAAAGAATAGAGATAAAGAAAAGCGTGCTATCCTCCTCAGCGCAACCGCAACCGCGCTTTTCTGGATTGTTAATTTCACTGCCTTTGCCACGAGCGGTGGACAGACGATACGGTCTTGCGGAAAAAATGCAATGCGTTCAGTTTCATTCTGTGAGTTCGACTTTGTTTGTTTGTTTGCTTAACGCCCAGCCGACCACGAAGGGCCATATCAGGGCGGTGCTGCTTTGACATATGACGTGCGCCACACACAAGACAGAAGTCGCAGCACAGGCTTCATGTCTCACCCAGTCACATTATTCTGACACCGGACCAACCAGTCCTAGCACTAACCCCATAATGCCAGACGCCAGGCGGAGCAGCCACTAGATTGCCAATTTTAAAGTCTTAAATATGACCCGGCCGGGGTTCGAACCCACGACCTCCCGATCACGGGGCGGACGCCTTACCACTAGGCCAACCGTGCCGGTTGAGTTCGACTGAGCTTGACTAAAATGTTATTTCGCCTTACGCGACTTGTTAATTTTACTATGCTGAGGAGGAGTTACAGAATTAAAATTGTAGTTGCACACACACTAACACGCTTGCATACGCACACAATACATCAAGTCATTTCTTTGTGAGCATCTACAGAATCTGCAAGGTAAAATGATGTGTATGGGTACACACACAGGTGGGCAAGCACGTACTTATGTGTAGGTACAGATGAATAGAAACATATCATATTTTAGTCTGTGCCGTCGTTCATCAGCCTTAAAGACTGAAGAAACTATGGCTCTCCATAATGCGTAGAAAGCCTGTTTCTGTTTGTTTGGCAAGCCCTCATTACTCCTGGGTTAAAAGCAGTAAGGATACAGCCTTACCTCAAAATATCCAGCTCTTCTTTTCGGCAGATGGTGAAAATGATTCCCCTTCAAAAGACACCCCCCAAAAGCAGTGAACGATGTGTCTGGTGATGTGTACACCAGACAGTTTGGTTTTGGAGGCATGCTAAGATAAACAGGAGTGTGCGTTTTGTTAGCAGGGATGGAACCCTGAACTCTTTTTGTGCAACATGTAACACTGGCTTTGGTTACATTGAAGAAGTTTTAGGCTTGTACCTTGGTGATGATTGAGTTCGGTTTTGAGTGAGAGTCTCATTGTGTACTCTGGGGTTATAAATTGCAAGAGGTGAAATTGAAAGAAACTTAATCGTGATCGACAAGAAGAAAGAAACTTAATTAATTCAGTTCTGAAACTGGTGTGAGCATAGGCGTGAAAGAGCGAGGGAATAATTAGTGGCAAAAGCATGGAAGCAGAAAATTGTCGTTGCCATATAAAGCATCCACTCTTTTCTCTCCTTTGACACACAAACTGTAATTTGCTGTTGGCCTTTGTATGGGCACCCTTGTGCCCGCTTTGTGTTTTGGGACAGAGATAAATCTCATCTTCTTTACCTGTTCATACTTGTGAGTACTGAGTGCTGCAGTGTGTGAAAATATCAATCAATCAATCAATCAATGAGTCTTATATCGCGCATATTCCGTGGGTACAGTTCTAGGCGCTCTGCAGTGATGCCGTGTGAGATTGCAGCCATTTCGGCGCATATTTACCTTTCACGGCCTATTATTCCAAGTCACACGGGTATAGGTAGACAATTATTAACTGTGCCTAAGCAATTTTGCCAGGAAAGACCCTTTTGTCAATCGTGGGATCTTTAACGTGCACACCCAATGTAGTGTACACGGGGGGGGGAGGTTCAGAGCAGTGTGTAATATAGATGGATTGTAATGGTTCTTTGTAAGCTAGAGTGATGGAGGAATGTATCTATTTCTTATTATTTAGCACTAGCAGTCAGGCCCGGCTTCGCCCGGGTGTTTCTGCTCTCCCCTCTCTCAGAAACCTCTCGAATCTTATTCCAATGTGGATAAGAAAAATGACAGTGTGAGCTCATACATTTGGATGTACATGTATCTATAGGCAAGGCAAGTTTCTATTTGGTTCAACGTGTTCTTCGTGATTTGTTTACCCCTTCTCACATCCACTGTAGTTACCGTCTGATCAAAGCACGCATACCTCATGAGTGAGCGCGTCATACCTTTTTGAACAGGGGAGAGAAATCTGTAAATTCTCGTGATCTTTCACTGAGGCGATCGTTTCGTAAACATTATTCGCGATGATCTGGAAGGCAGGGAGGGGGAGCAGGGGGCAGGGTTAGTGTGTGTGTGTGTGTGTGTGTGTGTGTGTGGGGGGCGGCGGGATGATAGCGGGCGGGGGGTAACCCTTGAGAATGACACGGTATACTGGTTTGATGAGAGTTACCTCCCTTCCGTGGGTGACAAAGCATGACTTACCTCCCTTGCACTATATAGACTGTATTGATAGATGGGGAGGGTAATTATCCGAGGAAGGAAACAATGTCTGGAGAAACTAAAACCCAGGTGCACATTTGTGGGTCCAGGGCAGTGTGCATGCAAAATATCTTGTGCTTATCTTTTGCCATCTCTGAGGTATGGCGACCACAGACAGACAGACACACACACACACACACACAGACAGACACTCTCTTGTATTTAAAAAAGAGTTATCTCCCTTACCTTCTAGAAATTTCCGGAACTGTCCAGTTAATTTTTCATTCTTCATTTCTTCCCCTCATAGGAGCAACAGCGAGTCTCTAATATCACTGGCATGATGTGCTTGCTACAGGTGAACAGTGGGCACTGAACTGGTCTTGCACCATATAGGCTGTATTCAATAAATGGGAGGTCCATAATCTGAGAAAGGAAACAATGAATCAAGAAACTAAAACCCAGGTGCACATCTGCGGCACCTAGGGAGTGTACGTGCACACTATCTTGTTTCTGCCTCTTGCCATCTCAGAGGTATGGCGACCACAGACAAAAAAGAGTTATCTCCCTTACCTTCTAGAAATTTCCGGAACTGTCCAGTTAATTTTTCATTCTTCATTTCTTCCCCTCATAGGAGCAATAGCAAGTCTCTAATATCACTGGCATGATGTGCTTGCTACAGGTGAACAGTTATCTCCCTTACCTTCTAGAAATTTCCGGAACTGTCCAGTTAATTTTTCATTCTTCATTTCTTTCCGTCATAGGAGCAACAGCAAGTCTCTAATATCACTGGCATGATGTGCTTGCTACAGGTGAACAGTAGGCACTGAACTGGTCTTGCACCATATAGGCTGTATTCAATAAATGGGAGGTCCATAATCTGAGAAAGGAAACAGTGAATCAAGAAACTAAAACCCAGGTGCACATCTGCGGCACCTAGGGAGTGTACGTGCACACTATCTTGTTCCTGCCTCTTGCCATCTCAGAGGTATGGCGACCACAGACAGACAGACAGACAGACAGACACTCTCTTTTATTATATGTATAGATTGGTAAACACAGCCACCAGACTCTCTGTTGATAGCACAACACTAGTAACCCCAGTTGTAGACCATGAAATGATGCAAAGGGAGACCTGATGCAGGGGGGGGGGTTGACCCAAAAACACACTTATCTCCTTTTGCTAGCACACTCAAAGTGTAAGGTTTCATATTAGTTTCTTTCTGGTTTATATAACCTTTTTCCTTCCCCATGATTAAATTTTCCCCGTCTGTAAATGCTTGCCATCTTGCAGGCAGCCTCGATGTTTACTCAGAACCCTGGCTTATCAAAATAGGGGAGGCTGTGTTTGTCATAGCACCCTGAGATTATTTGCGGAAGATGAGCCAAAAACTGCTGAAATATCGTGATAGTACACAGGCGGGCCATTCACTTTGCCTTAATGAGATGTTAGAGAAAATAAGGACAAAAGTTCTGAAAGAAACAGTAAATATGAAAAAGAGGTGAACAATCTTGTCATGAATTGTCTGGAGGAAGAGCAGAATCATGGGGTTTTGGAGAAGCTCGAACAAGAAAAAATCAAACGTGGGGGATGGCTGTTCTGGTTTGTATTTTTCTGTTGAAAGACTGGCAGGGAGTTGAAACTGTGTAGGGTGTCTCCTCAATCAAGTTTCTATCAGTTGAAAGAAAAGAAGGGAATGTTGAAGAGAAAGCTTTCGGCATGTCCGAGATATATACCGGTAAAACTAAAAGGAGAGTGATCAACAGATCATCCTACCTATTGTCTGGAGAAAGAATTATGAGGTTTAATGTTTAACTGTTGTAATCTATCCTTTTCTCACAGCCCGAGGGAGAAGATTTCTTAGCAAACATTCTGTGCAACAGCTTATTGCAGCAAGCTTTGTGAAGTTATAGTCTTGGCAAATTGACTTTGCTGGATTAATATCAGGCTTTAGGGGCTGCACATTTAATATGATCTGTACAGTATTAGTATACTTGATGAGACATAATGCGGTTGAATGAAAAGTTCTGTATTTAACTTTAAAGAGAGAAATTTGTAATGCCAATGGGAGAGACCTATCCCCCCCTGCCTCCTCTTCACTCTGAGGACCCCTACCTTTGCTGGTCCAGATGACAAGAAGTTCTTCTTCTTTCTCTTTTATTAGCAATCTCTTGACCCGGCTGAAGGGACAAACACCCCAGTGATGAAAAGATAACATTTGCTAGCTGGGCAACATTTTCTTGACCGCTGCAGGGTCGTGTGCAAAAGCTTACCTGTGATTAGGATGATAAATTTGCGTGGCTGCTCAATTTGTTTAGAGGTGTGGGGGTGTTCGTATTTGCCGATTGGCTTGGTTACTTTTGAGGCCTTCACGTTAAATTGAACTTCAATCATTGAAGAAACCCAGTTGCAGTTTTATTGGTGGTTTGTGACTTGTATTTCAGCTGCGGCTTGAATTTTGATAACAGCTGTGTCATAAACTTTACTACTTAATAGCTCAAAATGGTACCTTGATTTTCTCAAAACTTAAGATCTGCCCACCTACCTTTCCTTGTCTTCTTCCAATGTATACTTTTTCTGCAGTAATGTCTTGTTTCATTTTGTCTCGTGGATTTTGTTTTGTTTTGTTCAAACCTGTTTGTATTTATTGACCTGTTTGAATTACTGTATGTCTGTCTGGCATACATCATTGCATGCTGGCTGTTTCTGCTGTCATGTGTCTGTGTGTCTGTTGTTCTATTTTTCTTAATCAGTTAATGTCTGATTTTCTGTTTCATTTATTTGCTTGTTTTTGAACTTTTAAGACTTCAGACATGATCATCTTTGTTTATCTATCAGGGTGGAGTTTTCTGATTTTTCTAATTTTTATCAATTTTCTAAGCAGTAAAACGTAAGTACTACAGTAATTTTTGAAACATGGTTGCATGTTTTTCAGTATTGTTTGGAAATACCAGCAGAACCTGACATATCAGTATGATCTTTTCCGGGCTAAATAACAAATTCTAATGTTGGCTATAATGTTGCAAGGTCTTTGAACTCTGAAACAGAAAATTTCACCCCAGTAGCTTCCAACCGTTTTAAAGTAATGCCTGAATCACGTTGGTTAAGTTGACAATTAGCTTTTAGCCATTTAAATGTTTAGCTGGCATGATGTGTTTAATTTGTTCGACTTTTTTTCAGCAGACAGCTTTGCTGGGACGGAAATCATTTGAGTTGAAAGCGAAAGAAGAGAAAAAAATGTTAATGTTTTTCTGTTTGAATCTGACCTTTTCACACAGCCCGAGGGAGAAGATGAGCTGAAGAAAAAACAGTTGATGGAGCTGGCCATCTTGAATGGAACGTATCGCGATCAGAAAGCCATTCCTATGATGCACCCTTTACATGCTCGTAAGTGCTGCGTTGTTTGGTAACAAGATAACGCTAACCATCTCATTGACATCATCATGACCTAATCTGATGTTTTTAACCTACAGCGAATTGTTTTATTATTTTTGTGTTCTCTTCTTCTCTCTTCTCCACTCTCTCCCTCCATCAATGGTGGGGGTTGCAGCCGGACGGAGAGGATGATTTAAAGAAGCGGCAGCTAATGGAGTTAGCCATAATTAACGGCACTTATCGTGATACCACAAAACCTTCCACTGCCATGACGCAGGCATCAGCGTCGAGTCGTAAGTTGTTGCGACGTCTGTAACTTTTGCAGGGTAACTTGTGTGCGGTGTTTGGCTTCAGATTCCACTTTCTTTCACGTTTCCAGTGTTTTTGGGGGACGCCCTAAAGTTGTTTGTTACTTTAGTCACTTTGCGGCATGACCTTGGCTTTAGCGGACTGTTTGGGTTGTTTTTTCTTCGCTTTGTACTTGTTCAGTTTTTTTCTTTTTCTTTTTCTTCCAAAGTTTTTCTTTTTTTTTTTCTTCCAAAGTTACCACATGTCTTTTCTTCATTGGCAGAAAGTGTGATCTTCATACATCTTGTATTTTATGTTCTGCTCCCCCCTTTTTTTTTTTTATACTTTGAGCATCAGCATAATCTTCCTTTCCTATCTTGACACAGTATTTTTCACATTTATGTAGATCCGTGCCATTTTTGTCCTGCTTTCAATCAGAGTATCACAACTTCTGCATCAATATGCTTCTCTTTATTCTTCTACAGACTTTCACACCTAAGCATGTGGTAGTTCCGCATTTGCATGTGTTTTTGCCTTTGTTTGGGGTTAACGTTAACATATTGCTTTTTATTTTCTTTGGTTGTTGATAAATACTTTGAACCCCTGTACACTGTTTTCTAATGTATATTCTGCATTCAATATGCAGCACAAGTACTGTAGCCTAGAAACACCTGCTTTCAGTCTGTTTCCTTTGAACACAGTATATCAGTTCTGATTACTAGGGCATCACGTGTATAAACTACATTGTGTTCGAGTTTCCTCACCTTCTTGCCAGAAAGTATCATCTCAGCGTGATTCTTGAGTAGTAGAAAAATGTATGGCAGGCTTGCTCAGATGATGTAGTGAAACCTAGTCAACTTTTCGGTGAACCACTGTGCAGATACTCAAGACTTGAAATAAATAAAACAGAAAAATAAATCAGGAAAGACAAGATAAATGAATCATTCCATGAGCCATACAAAAATGAAAATGGAAAAAAAAAACCAAACCCATGAAACAGAGAGGGGAAAGGGAAGGCAAAATGAAATTGAGGAAAATATCTCTTTCCAAATACCGTATTTTTCAGGTCATAAGGCGCGACTTTTTTCCTTGAGTTTGACCCCTGCGCCTTGTATAACAAAGCGCCTAATCCGTGTGTGAAATACGAGAAAAAAAAATTGTGAAAAAATCATGGGGAACAAAACGTGACAAGAACTCACCTCCATCTCGAATACCGGTAGTCGTATTTTTAAATTCCGTGAGCACACTGATCGTAAACATTTCTCGGCAGTTTGATTTCATGACACACCCTCACACAGTCACACAGTCACACAGCAACCATGCCGAAGACGAAGCGACTTGCTTACGATGCAGAATACAAGTTGAAAGCAATCGACCTTGCTAAGGGAAAAGAAAATCGGATCTTTCGATTTTCATTCCTCGACCATTTGTTACCGGTATACTTTTTCAATTTTGGTGCGCCCTATTGGCCCCCTGCGCCCAATAGGTGACTGGATTACAAAATCTTTTAAAAAGAAGGGGGTGCGCCTTATGCGCTGTAGCGCCTTGTAACCCGGAAAATACGGTAAGTGATCGAAAATAAGTCAAATTTAAGACCAGTGCCTTTTTAACATCGGTGGAGAACCAAAGCCAGATGTGTCTAGGCCAGTGGCTGATTAGTCGTAAGACATGCAGTTGTTATTGCCTGTTCTGGCAAAGTGGAATTTCTTGATAATACACACTCCTTGAGATGGTTTTGGGTTAGAAATGTTTGAAACATTGCATGGGTGAAACTTTTCCACCTCAGGGCGGAAATCCGCCAAATGAAATTGGTTAAATAAGGAATTCCTTATTTTGAAAATCTTAAAAAAAAAAATTTTAAAAAATAAAAATTCCGCTGGCGATTCGATCTGTATTTCTCCTAACACAGTGACCGGACATCACTGAGTCCGCTTTGTTTCACTGGGCGCGCGAATTATCGAACTATGTGCAAATTTGTGTGTTTGAGATACCAGGATAGGCCTACTTTTACACTGATTTTTCGTTTTCTTCCGGGGGGCTTCGCCCCCCTGGGCCCCCTAGCAGGGTGTTGCCCCTGCACCCCACTAGGGCCTGGGCGGCCCCTGGACCCCGGCCTCATTTTCCTTATTTTCAATTCTGATCAGTTTCACCCATGACATTTTAATTTTGGATCAAAACTTCAAACCACTACATTTATATATTTAATTCACTGGGTTCATCAGAAATCTTGATTTTCTTCTGATGATGTTAATGTTGCGCTATTTTTCAAACTATTTTGTTCCTTGCTTATAAAAAAAAAAAATTGTATCACTAACACCAGTTGCCCTTTTGAAATTTTGCATTCCAGTGGAGTTGGTTGGCAAGGTTACATTTTTGACAAGAGATGAAATCTGAAATGAATGTGTACATAACAGATTTTTTTTTTAAACTAATTGCATAGGTGTCTAACTAGCCAGAGACATGGGTACCTTCAGTGTCTGAAGTGAAAGGGCTTGACTTAACTGTTATGCGTGTGAAACAATTTTGCATTGTGATCTCAACATTTATGACGTTAGAATTGTGTAGACATACATGTATTCAGAAGAATACCACCATACTAGCAGAAAAACACACCTTAAAATAAATACCAAAAAAAGAAGGAAAGATAAGGGAAGGGAAGGTGCAGCAATCTGTAATCCACATTTGCTTTTGATTTCATATCAAAAGTATGTTTTGTAATTCACTGTTTGAAATAGATATTGTAAATTATAATGGTCAGCAGTAAAGCTAGACCAATCTAAAGTGATCAAAACTTAGGGTTAGTCTGCCTGTTTTGCAAGGCATCTTATATATGTGACAGTGCACAAGAAAACCTGGTATATTGGAGTATTTTAAGAAAATGAGTTGTTACCTCATGTATGAGAGTAAATAACGCTGAACAATTTGCAAAACACAAACAAACAAAACAATTTATTCTATCTTTCTTAGTTTGGAAATTCCAAGGACCCGAAGGCAGCGGAGTCCAGTATTCAGGTCAATTCCCAGGTCAATTCCCAGGTCAATACCAAGGTCAGTACCCAAGTCAGTACCAAGGGCTACCTTGGGAGTTCAACTCAAAAGGTACGCAATTTACCCAAATTGTTCTCATGGATACAGGTTTTTTAAGTAAAATAAGTGTTTTTGAATTTCACAAAAACATTTTGTATGTATATCAATTTGATCAAACCCCCAAAAGCTCAGCATGAAAACCTTGGTGAAGTTTCACCTGCTGAGTTGTTTTGGCACACAATTTGAAAGTGTGTAATGAGACTTCCTTACACCCCCCGCGGGTTAGGGGGAAGAATTTACCCGATGCTCCCCAGCATACCCCCGCGGGTTAGGGGGAAGAATTTACCCGATGCTCCCCAGCATACCCCCCGCGGGTTAGGGGGAAGAATTTACCCGATGCTCCCCAGCATGTCGTAAGAGGCGACTAACGGATTCTGTTTCTCCTTTTACCCTTAAGTGTTTCTTGTATAGAATATAGTCAATGTTTGTAAAGATTTTAGTCAAGCAGTATGTAAGAAATGTTATGTCCTTTGTACTGGAAACTTGCATTCTCCCAGTAAGGTCATATATTGTACTACGTTGCAAGCCCCTGGAGCAATTTTTTGATTAGTGCTTTTGTGAACAAGAAACAATTTACAAGTGGCTCTATCCCATCCCCCCCTTTCCCCATCGCGATATAACCTTGAACGGTTGAAAACGACGTTAAACACCAAATAAAGAAAGAAAGACTTCCTTACCAGGTTTTCAAGAACGCTGTCACATGTCTCCTCAACAGATGTTCAGAAATTGTTTCTGATTATTTACTGTTGACTGTCATCTACTTGAATCGACTGACATTTTCAAATCGGTAAGGGCTATTCAGTCTGTTGAAAAGGCAATCAGATGACTTCTAAAATAGTTTGCTTGCTAGGGTAGTTCACATTAGAAACTCCTCTCCATGTGAGGTGAAGTTTACATAACAGATTTTAACTCTTACAGTAGGTGTCAACAAGGTACCTTCAAGTCAAGCGTTGCACTTTACAAATTGATTTGTGAAGTGCAAAGCTTGACTATCAATTTGTGAAGTGCAAGGCTTGACTTGAAGGTACCTTCCATACTTAGTAAACAGCCATGAGTCAAACCACCACAGATGTGACCAGGCTTTTACAAGAAATAAGACCATCTTTCTGCATTAACCCATGCAAAACAAAACAATAATTGCAGTCTGGCTTCCACTGATGAGTGATTTATTTTCTGCATTAGTTTTGCAAGCAAATTTCTCATAAAATTAATTTTGCACAATTCTGTACAAAAAGGCTGTTGTTGTTAGGTTCAGGTTCAAATCGAAAGATGATTGCACAAATCTGAAAGGGTAAGATGGTTTTACACAGGCAGGAAAGTATCCGTAGATGCAAGCGCTGAAATGTAGCTTTTGTTTGCATCCTGAACTAACCTCCTGGGGAGGTGTGCACAAGAAAGGACCTAACCGGGTGGGAACCAAGTGCTTAAGTCATATTGGTTGAAATTGAGATCAATTTGAGGGTACAACCAATCTGACCGCCTGCTTGGGCCCTACCCAGTTGGGCTTGATCTCTTGCACACTATTCCTGGTGGAGGAATTTGTCAGTAGCTAGTACAGTGGAAGCCCCATTAAATTACATATCTTACCCAACTCACATATAGCAATTAACCCTAGTTCAGTGCTTAGCAACGCTGTATACGTCCCCTTGGTAACAAGGGAAGCCACTCTAAAAAAGAGTGACCCATCCCATAATGCCAGACTAACTACCTGTCTGACTTCCGTATGCGCGCACATACGCCGCCATTTGCATCATTCCAAAACCCAGCGGTCAGCTAGCTGGTCGCAGTGCTGTATGCTCCGGCTGATTTCTTCAGCCTTGATACTTGGTCCTTGGACTGGGGTCTTTCTCCTTGGTTTCTTCTTGTTGTCTTGTCTTTACGACTATGTGAGGTGAGATCGTTTTGATTTTTCGTGATTTTGTGGGCGTTTTGTGGCCTCGTTTGACTTGTGAAATTTTTCGTGAGAAAATTTTTTGTGAGTTGTTTTTGGCCATGGCGGATAACGTCAAGAAGAGGCAGTCTTCTAAGAGGGTAGCTGCTGAGTCTACCCCACCTAGAAAAACGTCTCGTAAAGCTAAACAGTCGGGACAGACTGTCGTTCCGGTGTTAGAATCTTTATCAAATAAAAACTGTGAAAATGTTGTTGACATGCTCTCTGCTTCCATTTTGCCCGGTAAACCGGCAGACAAGATTGTTCATGTTGATAAGCCGGTTAAAGCGGCTCCTGTTGCTGTGAATCTCGGGCTTGCGTCTGCGGACGTGGCCACTTTGCTTCTCTCCCTTAGTACACAGATTTCGTCTTTGGCTGAAGAAGTAGCGTCGACGAAAGCGGAGCTGCGTGCCCTTCCGGGGGGCGTGGCTGGGGTGGCCTCTCTGGCTAAGGTGTTTTCTTCGCCTTCGGCTACGGTTACTCGGGCTGACGTGCATGCGGTGCAGGATGTGGATGGTGGACTTGCGGTTCCGGCGAGCGTTCCGTCTTCTGGTGTTACACGTCGTTTTGAAGGTATGTCTGCTGCATTAGTAACTGGGTTCTCCGGTGAAAGTGCAGCGCGTCGCCAAGAGGAAGTAACCCCTGCCATTGGCTATATGGGTGAAAGTTCCGATACTTGTGCTGGCCATTTCCGCTCCGGCGGTCGGTCAGTGCGGGGTACGAACCTTGGTGAGCGAACGGAAGTGTTAGTACAGTCAGCCATGTCCCAAGTCTATGGTCAGACTGTACAGCTTTCGCTTCCGCCCTGGGGGCAGGAAGAGAACAGTAGGGCTGATTCTTTGCTAGACTATTACAGTCAAGTGGGGGGTCAGCTTTCGGATTGCACGGTTGTGCATGACGGCTGTTCGGAGGTGTTAGTACAGTCAGCCATGTCCCAAGTCTATGGTCAGACTGTACAGCTTTCGCTTTCGCCCTGGGGGCAGGAAGAGAACAGTAGGGCTGATTCTTTGCTAGACTTTTACAGTCAAGTGGGGGGCCAGCTTTCGGATTGCACGGTGGTGCATGACGGCTGTTCAGATGAAGGTGCTGCCGTAGTGGCAATAAGCACTGTTTTCGCTCTTCTGTTCATGTTGCAAGTGCATTGGCACTCGCAGCTGAATGGGTATCAATCCACTTCTGGTTCCGCTTCCGCGTTTGCGGCTGTGGCTTCTGGTTGCAGGATGGTATAGCCTTCTGCCGTTAACACTGTGGTGTTGGCAGTTGGCACTCTTCAGCCTTTGGCTTTAGGTTCCGTTACTGCGGTTCCTCTGCTGTTGCACAGGCGGCATCCACTTCCTCTTCCAGACTTTCAGTTGGCATGAGGCAGGTGGGTGGAGGATCTGTTCACGGAGTTCTGGCTTACGGGATTTTTCCCGGCCTTTCCCGCTTTTTGGCAGGTGTTGCCTTAGCGGGATTGGTTTCCGGTTCTCATCCTTTCAAAGATAGTTAGGATACTGAGGAACAGGATGAGGAGGGTATAGAAGACGAAGCTTCTGAGGCGGTTGGAGAGGCCTCTTTTTGCTGTCGGCTAAGCTGCCAGCTTTGTTAGCTCTGGCAGCAGGGGTTGCTACACGCTATTTTCCCGTAGGGGTAGTAGTGGCATCGTCGTCTGCCCTTGTCTTCTCCATCTTTTTTGGCGTGTTTTGCTCCTTCTCAGGAACAATCTGCGTACTCTAACGAGGTTTTGCCCCACCTCTGCCTTTTTTTGGCATATCATGGGGAGGCTCTTGCTTCAGGTTTGCCGTGGGTGGCTTCATTTTCAGCTGCTTTGAACATTTTAAGGAAGATCTTTGAACGTATGGTTCTTAGATCCTCTACCGGGGGCGTGTGAGCTTGTGGAAGTTTTTTCTCAAACAAGTCTCCTTTGTTAACACTTCCTTTATGAGCAGCGCTAGGCCAGGCACCGGCTGCGGTGTTGCGTTAGCGTGCGTCACTGGCTCAAGTTGCGCGTCACTAGCTGAGCGCTTTTCGTAGGTCTCGGTTAACACAAAGACTAAGAACTTAGTTTATTCTGGTGTTCTTTTTGCGGAGCCGCCCCCGGGTTTCCCGGATTTGATGGACATCCTTCTGGTTGTTTATAGCAGGGAGAATCTGTCTTTCTGTAAGAACAAGGATCTCCTGGCTGTGATAGATTGGGGTCGCACTCCTTTATGTTTTTCGCCTTTGAACAAGTCTTTCGTTTGTTCTCTTTCTTGTGGGGTTACGTCCTCTCCGGATATCTTTGTGTTCCGTCAGGACGCAGATATAAAGGATGTAGCTTTGCTGTTCGTCTGAAGATAGGTCTCGATCTACAAGGATTGCTCTTTTGGCGAGACTTTTATCTCTTCTTTGCTTGAAGGTTCTCTTTTGCGAGCCACTTTTATGCTTGCGGACTTTTTCCTTACCAAGATAAGCCCGCTGTGGAAGAAAACGCTTGGCAGGTCTTGGCTTTCTCTTGTTTTCAAAGGAAAGCTTCAGGCTCGCCGGGCGGGGCTTTAGCTTCTTTCTCCATGCTCTATCAGTCGCGGCAGGGCTCGAGGCCAGATACCCACCTCTCTTTCCCCTGGGGAGTCTTAGCGGTGGGCGCGAAAAAGCACGCTTTCTCTCTCACTCCCGACAGTTATGTCAATTGGAGTTTTAGTGCTCGGCATCGCTCTTCTTTAGGCCTTTGGGTTTTCACAACGGCGAAGGGGATTAGGACTCCCACGTTTTGGGGGAGACACTAGGGCCTTCCTTTTGGGTCTCTTTCAGAGTCCAATTGAATGTTGCTTCCATATTTTGCTTCACAAATGGATCGGAAGCGGCTACGGATGTTGGTGTTTTGAGCTTCAGGGTTCGGATTTCTATTCTTAGTCATACGTGGTTTTGGCTGTTTTTTGTCTCTTATGAGGAGACTGGGCAAGTGGCTCTGTCCAGTAACCATCTGCTCCAGGCGTAAGCTGGAGTTGCAGGGCTGGGACAACTTAGGTGGTTAAGGCAGCACAGCTTTGTTATGGCCCTTTGTGGTTGGCTGGGTGTTAAGCAGTCAGGCAAAGGGCTAGAAATGGGTTGTTTCAAGCAGACAACACCATAGTGGTGCTTTATTTCTACATGCAAGGGGGTCTCTCACTCCCTATCTCTTCCTTTTTGAGCATGAAGGGTTCTGGTGTGGGTTTTACCAACACGAGTTCTTATTAGCAGCGAAGTACCTTTATGGGAGGCTTAATGACTTGATGGGCTCTAAGTCTGTCGAGCAAGAAGGTCCACTCAGAGTGGACTCTGCCTCTCCACGCGCTTCTACGCCTTCGGGTGAATTGGAGAAGCCGCGGTTAGAAGGTTTTGCTTTTTGGTACTATCGCCTTTTGCTTATGTTTTTTCTCCCTGTTTTCCTGTTCTCAAAGCATGGAAGATCAATTCACTTGATTTTATTTTGAGCGGCCTGCGGGTCGCATAGTATGGGCCTGTACAATTTTGCTTGCCAGACTTCTTAAGCTGGCGAGAGGGCTCCGTCTTTTCTCACGCTAGTGTCATACGGATGTCTACTGTACGGGAGTCTTTGAGACGCTCTTGGGCTTCTGCCTCTACTCTGTTTTGGGCCAGAGATCCTGTAGGGGTTTAGCGCCTTCGTTTTACTTGTCGCTTTGACTGGCTTGGTTCAAGCGGCGTTTTTATTAACGGAAAGAATTCCTCTTCTCTCCGTTTCATTGCAGGTGGCGATTCACCTGCCTTTGATTTCCGAATTATCTCCCACATTTTTTGATGTAAGGCTTTACGCGATATCAGTTGCACTGAATCAGCTGGGTCGCAAACTTTTCACGTTGAGGTTTTTTAGCTAGCACGTCTAAGGGGGCCTCCCTTGGTCTAGCTAAATCTTTCTCTAGTACCGACTTGCCTAGTATTGAAGCTTTTGAGATCGGATTCTTTGATCCTTTTCAAAACTAGCCTTGCTAATCAACAAGGAAATCGGGTATTTTTACTCTGGTAGCTTCTGAGGGAAGTGGGAGTAAGGTCATTCTCTGTCTAATTTTGCTAGAGACAGCTCTTTTGTAGAAAGTCTGATCTATGGTGATTAGGTGTCTTTCTAAATTTTCTGGAATGGTATAAGCAGAAACTGGAGTAACCAGCTCCGATTTACAATTTGATCCTCTTTGCAATATTTTGGCTCCTATTGGGCCGTATTTAGCCAATTGAACTTTTCGAGTTTTGAAAGCTTTTCTGACTCTCACTAATCTGTTTAGGTCGCTATAACAAAGGTTCTTGTTCATATCTTTTTATGTGGTTAGAGGTAATGACTATTTGAAGTCAACCTTAGCTAGAAAACTGCCACAATGGATAGGCATGCCTTCAAGTGGTGGCAGTTAAAGGGGGAAGGGGGGCAGTCAGTCCTCTCTCTTTGGGCAGGACAGACTCTACGATCTGCTTTTGAGCAAGTTGCTTGCTCTTGGCGATTCTGTCTTACATGTTTGTCCGGTTAGAGCCCTCAAGCAGTTTTCTGTTAGGGGCTCTGCACATTTGTTTAGAAACTTTAAAAACATCTTTTTATCTCACTCAACGGGGTGCAGTGTATGGATATCTTGAAAGTCACTTTAGCCAAGTGGGCCTCCAACATAGTTTGGCAAAAATGTGTCTGGTGGCAGAGTCAGGCAGGTGGTGTCAGGGCAGTCTTGCCCTTTACTACAGCCACGTTATTATGAAGCAAGAGATCAAGTTGGTCTTCCGCTTTAGCTGGTTTTTGAGTTGGTCTCCTGGCATAAGTTCTTGAGTCGGCTACTGGCTTTCTAAGGATGTTTCGTCTATGTCTATCTCAAAGATGTTTCGGCATTGAGATAGGATGGCTGTTCTGCGTTACTTGCTTTGGTAGCGGTAGGACAGATTCTTTATTTCTGCTTTGATAAGGTGCCCTCCACCTCTATTAGCAATCTGCTATATGTGAGTTGGGTAAGATATGTAATTTAATCAAAAATTTTAGTAATAAATTTTCATTTGATTAATATACTTACCCAACTCACATCGTTTATTCCCTCCCTCCTCCCCGCTGTGGGTGTGGTTGGGTCTAAAAAAGTAGTGAGTTGGGCTGCGTTTCGGAATGATGCAAATGGCGGCGTATGTGCGCGCATACGGAAGTCAGACAGGTAGTTAGTCTGGCATTATGGGATGGGTCACTCTTTTTTAGAGTGGCTTCCCTTGTTACCAAGGGGACGTATACAGCGTTGCTAAGCACTGAACTAGGGTTAATTGCTATATGTGAGTTGGGTAAGTATATTAATCAAATGAAAATTTATTACTAAAATTTTTGATTTAAGACCCTCCAATTTAAGACTTCCTCTCTTTGAAGACCTACCTTTTTCACATTTTGTTGAGGGCTTTGAAGGGGGGTTCCACTTTAACACAACTTCACTGAGTTTTCACAAGTTCACCACCAAAGTACTACTATTAACAAATTTGTTCACACCTTTTCTCCATTTCTCTCTTGTACAGACGCTCACCGCTTCCTGGCCCAGCCCCTTCATCAGATGCAAATGAGGACGGCCACATCATCGCCAGCCGGCGCTCCAATAATCCTCGCCCCGCGCCTGCAGCAGCAAATGCCACAGATGTCTCAAATCGCTGTCAGCAGCGCCAGCATGATGAACGGTGCACCGCCACCGCTGATGTCACCGCCGGGTGACGGCGGGATGCCGCAGGGCATGCTCTTCAACCCCTACGAACACCACTACCCTATGGGCCTGTCTGCAGCGCCCACCATCTTGGAGTACCCACACCATCTGGACCCCACTGGAGCCGCTGGTATGTTTCTCAGATGAGGGTGGAGCGAGGGTGGAGAGAGAGAGAGATTGTCTGTCGTGTTTTGCTCCTGGAGACAGTGTTCCTGTCTTGTGGAGTTGCTGATGATGGCGACGTTGAATAGTGGATAGATTATTGTTTCTTCCAGTTCTTTTTGTTGGTGAAGCAGCCGTATTAGGATTTTTTCGCTTTCAGCTGCTTCTATCCTGTAAGCCGTAGTATGTGTGGTTTGGGATTTTCTTCTTTTTCTTGACAACTGACAGCTTTCTTGCCCTTGAGAAAGCACAGTAAAGTAGCTGTTGACTTTTATAAAAAAAATTTTTAGAGTTTCTTGTACGTTTTGACGTGTATTTCAGTGTCCTGTTGTCACTTGTAAGGTTGTGTTGGATGAGAGTACCAGGTCAACTTTGTGTACAGTTTTGTTGTTCGCCTTTGTAGGGTTGGTTGGATTATTTGTCGTCAAACTGAGTTTTGTCTCAGTTTGTCTTTTTAATCTTGGATTTAGCGTCAATATTTTATGATTAGGACTGAAATATACTGGAGACATTTTCCACAGCTATTCGAGCTACGCACGCTTTTCTGTGTTTTCTGTGTTTCGTGTTAGAAATATTGCTCATTTTTGTGATGTCTGTGTTTGAAATGGTTTTACATTCCAGTATTTATACAATTGCGATACACGCTACTCTGACACCGCTAGAGACTTGAGAGACATAAGATGTTCAGTGCTTGCAAAGAAAAACATCACTTTTTTTATTGGAGAATAGTGACACTGTGTGTCGTACACAACTTGCAGTTTGTGGTGAGAGGTAGGTGTTGTTCTTGTCTGCAAAAATGGACGTCATTTCTAGTTTTACACACTTTCAGCAGAGAGGGTTTTGTATATTTTCTGTTTCTCTGGCCGCCATATTGTGTTTGAGCAACAATGATTTTTGGAGCATCCTGATTTGTTTTCCGTTTTGTCTTTCTCCACATTTGCACTTTGTTGACACGCGGTGTCTTTTTTGTGTCCGTGAAATCCAACATTCCTAGACAATGGGCTCTGGGCCATTCGCAGTGATCTCATATCCAGCGTTTTGATTTGGATTTTTATTTTGCTATCAATGTTTTGGTTTTAGAAGTGTTGCACCTCCCTGTTGTTTTTCCTGTTGGAATCGTCCATTCCAAACGAAGGAATGGAATATGTTAGTTAATATGCTGCAGCCAGGAATAAGTTGCTAATAGCTTTTAGTTTGGTTGTTTTGTTCCAATTTGTGCCTTCTGTAGGATGCGTGGATTAAAATCAATACTTTATTTATTTTTTCGTTTGCGTTTTAACAAACCCTCAAGGTACTTTTGCCAAAAATGATGACACTCAAACACTTACACTTTACAGTTCGTAGATTTGGTTTTGAATTAATCGAAAAACAGTCCCCTTTGCAATGTTTACCAGTTCATTATGCTTTTAATTAACTGATCTGGGTTTGATGGCATGATACCAATCTCGTGGTTTTTTTGTCTTAAAACTGCCAAGCAGACAAGGATGTCGTAGGTATAACCTTACAATAGGTTTCTTCTGATATTTGCTCTGCATGACTGTCTTCGATGCAATATTTGGCATGTTCTATGATAGATTTAGATTTTTTTTAGTTCAGTTTCATTCTTGTTTTCCTGAATTTTTTCCCTCAATTTGTTTTTGATTTTGAAAGCTTCTGCTCAGTTTGCATGTAGAAGGGCCATAAATTCATCAGTTTTGGTTCAAAGTACACACGGGAAAGCTATCCATTTTGGAGGCAATTCTCCTCTGCCTTTTTGTGTGCTATTTCTACCCTTTCTGTAGCTTGGTTTCTGGGTGGTTGTGTTGAAAAGTGTTTGTTTTCTAACTTCCAAGTGCTACTTCTTTCGCAGATGGATCTGTGAACTGATTTACCTTTCTCCTTCTCCTGTTTGCATTATAGAGTCAGATCTTTTTCTGATGCAGGATTTAGTCTTTGTGGACATCATGCTTCACTTCTGTTGATGTTTTGACGCAGAAAGCTGTTGCTTTTAAGCAGAGCGTAAAATTTGTGACGTTGATGTGCCTGTTACTCCTTTGCTTTTAGAGTTTCTTCTGATCGCTGGTAGTGTGCTTCTTCTGAGCTCAGATCTTTTCCTTCTCTATTTGCAAAACTGTCACCAGCAACTATTCCCTTCTTTTTTTTATGTTATTTTTTCGTTAGGGGTTAGAGACAGAGACTGATTTAGGACCATCGATAGTCATTTTGAGGGGAACAAATCTTTTCAGTTTTCTTATTCACTCAACCTGTAAGTCAGGAAGGGATAAAATTGCTTTGTGTTTGCCTGCTTTCGTGTGATGCTAATTGTAAAAAGAATAACTCCAGGCTTGAAGCATAAAGCGCTGTACCCAGATAATCAAGTAAATGTACAGTTTGTAAAATTATTTAATAATAAGTATGACAAGTGATCAGCTAAAGTATAATAAAAGTTAATACCTAACAAGAGTGTGTCCTCACTAGCCACAAACTAATCAATTTTGAAATGATAAGTGAAGTATTTACCTGTTGAATTTTTTTGTTCAAAAGTGCAAATATTTGGGCTGTGATCGGACGTTGTAATTTTATTATACGTTATACATGTATGGCTATGGTCCAGGCGTATATATAGATACACATTGTATTCAAGCTGATGAGAGCAAAAGTTGTTTTGAACCTGGTCAGAGTGAAGAATGCACTACATATTTATTAAGTGTCTTGAAGCAGTATTTACAGTGAAACACCTCATTTTTTATTGATACTACGCATTCAGTTCTGAGGCTTCTGCGCCTGTGAAATTGTGTCTGCTTTCTTTGTGTGTTTTTTGAAAGGTTTGTCTGGTCTACATTTGCTTGACATCAAGGCGTTTGTTGTGTATGCAGAGTTTGCCAGCATTATTTGAAGTTCTTCACTTCATGTTGTGGCCAGGTTTTGTTGTTCGTGAGACGTAGCTTGTTCTGCAAGGTTTTATTTGTGGGACGTCGCTTTGTGTGTATGAGCTGACTCGTCTTGGTATTGTCCGTGGAACGTGGCTTTGTGTGTATGAAAATACTCTTTTGAGGTATTGTTTGTAGAATATCGCTTTGTGTGCATGTAATGACTCTTTAAGGGATTGTTTATGTGTGTGTGTGAACATTTAGATCAGTGCCCACATTGTTCTTGTGTGTGTGTGGTGAATCTGTTGTTACCTGAAATGTTGAGTATCTCACATGTGCTTTACAGTTTGTGGACCTGTTGTAGGTGCTGTTCCGAAAATGAGGAGATTAGCGGGCGTGAGAGATCACCCTTACAACAGGGTCACGCTCTCCTAAGATAGTCTTCAGGTCAGTTCAACTTGTTGTTTTTCTTATTTTTTGTCCTAATTGCCCTCCCTTCTTTCCACAGTGCCTTCACTTTTGAACTGTAGAAATGACGTGAATGACATGAGCAGGAAATCAAACCAAAGTCTGTCATTAGTCTCTGTTCAATATCCTAGGAAAGTATCAAATTTCAGGTTTTTTAAATGTTTTATTTTTATTTATTATCTTTCTCAACATAACCCACCACTCTCGCGCAAGTAAGCTGGTTTCAACCAGCAAAACACATTATATGTGAGCCTTTTTTTTCCCTGCAAGACAAAGATAGTTTGGAGTTAAGAAAATAAGGGGGCTAAGAAGAGAGGCCAAAGTAAATTGAAATTGACCGCACTTTTCGGTTTCTAAATTTCACTGAGATTCAGAAGCTGTTTTATTGCAGCCTTGCTCTTGCCTTCGATTTTAGATGTCATTCATTGTCAATTTACTGTTCACTAGAGTTTTTTTGCAAGTTCTGTTTTGGTCCTTGCAATGTTTGTTCCAATCTGGTTGAAAGGTTTGATATGGGTGTATTTTTCGTACATTGCCAGTGTTGGTTTGTGCCCTGTTGGGTTTTACTTTCTTTGATAGGATTTTAGAACCACGTTGTGATAGAAATGTACCTTTCATTCATGTTGTATAATTAAAAGTGTAATGCAGTATTTGCTGTTGTATAAATTGTGGATAGTCTTCCAAAACACAGCTGAAGTATTGCTCAAGTAGGTTTTACATAGACATGAACTATAATCCAAGCACTTAAAATGTTACAATGCTCAATTTTTATTTTGCGTATTTTAAGATGTACTTTTTTTTTGTAATGACACACTTGTCTTGGAAAATCATATTTTTCAAAAATGTCTTTTTGAAAATTAGGGTTACAAAAAAGTTAAGTCTGCTTTTGTCCCAAACAATGAGAAGATTTTTACAGAAGTAGACTTAAGTAAAAGATGACTTATATATGTTTATAAGTATGCAGCTTTCTGCATCGTAAGTATGGATCTGGTGGGGAAAATACATTGGAGAAAGTGAAGTATGCTGCAACAAGAAGAAAACCTGTGGAACTTCACATTGATGAAAAGTAATTTGAAATGAAAATGCTGATCAACAATATTGGAGAACAACAGAGGGAAAAATGCAGTTTCTGTGATGCATGTGAAGAAGGAACAAAAAATCCAAGAATGTTTTATGTTATTGTTGACGGCAGAAAGTTTATGGTAGTGCCTTGTACTTGTAATTTATAAATACTGTGCGAAGTAATTACCACCAAAGAAGAAGAGGAAAAACAGCCAAAGTTCGACTGCAACTCACTATGCATTATTTACAGGAATGGTCTATTTACTTCTTTTCAAAGCTTTTTTGACAAAGTATTTTATGAATTTTGATCTCTTTACACGCTATTTACGCAAAAAACAAATCAAAAGCAATACCTTGTTCATGGATGTTCAAGATGTCTGCCCTCAGCAAGTCTTCTTTGTGTTCTCTTGAGTCTTTTACATTTGCATTTGATTGAATGTGGAGCTTTCAAGTCTAGTTTAAGTGAAATCCAAATGTTGAACCGTGCAATTGTTTGTTCATTGTAGTGTACTTTTTATTTAAAAATAAATGAGATGATATGAATAGTTTGTCCGTCTTGTGGTCAGATATTTATATTCCTTGCTTACTGTCAGGCACATCCACTCTTAGCATACATTCTTCACGACAGTTCATTCATCTGAAACATCTCCACAGACAGTTTCCTTTTCTTTTCAACTTTGTTTACATGCTGCATTCGCCCTTTTTCATCAGACATTATTACAAAAAGTGTATTATCAACAAAATTGAGGGACGACACATAATGTTCCACCTATCCTGGGAACGCAGAAGAAGAAGTTCCAGCTATATTCCATTTAAATAAAATGGTAGGAACACCTGATAATACAAATCAAAACAAAGAAGAGGTTGGATTAAAGGGTCAAATGGCTTACCACACACAACTAAACATTAAAAAAATAATTTCCGATCAGTGAATCTGCTTGGATCAAAGTTAAACAGCAAAACACGCGTCACAAACGGATTCCGTCAGTGCTCATCGGTACGGCTACTAGGATCAGAAAGCCAAAGACATTTTTATACCAGCATCTAATACAAATGTCCCAGATCTTGTATGGTGTGTGCGGGCGTATGTGTGTATTGGTGCGGGTACTGTACCTAGAGGTAGTAGCGAGAGCAAGTTTCTGAAAGTGCGTGTTGTACAACTTGGTCATAACTACTCTAAACAGTGCTATATCTGTGTTCTCTGTGCCTTACGTGTTTGTCGCTTTGATCAATAGTCTTCAACTGTTTGGGGCAATTGAGCAGATTTTGTATTCTACTCACTTTTAATGTGTATTTCACTTTAACCTGATGACTTGAGCACTTTCTCTTTTCATTATCAACGCATGCTTCAAACAGTTCGGTTTTCACTGGGATTTTTGACCTCTAAAAAGGCATGCTTAAAAAAAAAATGAAAGGAAACTTGCCAGTTTCCTGAATATTATTGACATATGGTTTCCTGGAGACGAGTGTGTTTTAACTCTTTTTTTTCCTAATTTTTAGTTGATTACCATCAGTTTCTAGTCACTTGCAATACTTCACAAAAGTCTTTGAAATAATCTTTGTTTTTTCCATGCCTTTAGTGCCTATGTGAGGGTTATAATAATTCATTAATCTTTTAATTATTTACGGGAATGCTGAATTATGTAGCCTTTCGAAATGATACTTATGTGACTATTACAGTACCAACTAACCTAACACGATTTTTATTTCTTTTCTTTATTTTTTTCATTAACCCAGCTGGCAACTAACACGGTCACACACACAGTGCAAGCGAATGAACGAACAAACGAACCCTTGTGCCTTATCTGAGCTGAGCTGGAGGGAGGGAGTCGAGGGCCGGCTACACTGCTGAACGCACAACCACCACCACCACTACCACCACCACAACAACCCCCCCTTTGGGTGTACAGTATCCTCCCTGCGTACACCAGCTACTACTACTACTACTTCTACTACTACCACTACTACTACATGTACTACTTGTCAGTATTACTGCTGTCATGTCGGTGGCTGGTTGGCCCTGACTGCCACTAACCTGCCTAGTGGTGGATTCGAACCCTTAACTCCTTGGAATGACTGGCCTGTATTGTGCGCACGCCACTTACTCTTCTTCCCCCCAGCAGCTGTGGAGGGGGCTTGGTGGTGCCAGCTAAAAGTGCCTGTTGAGTCGCTACTACCACCAGCACCAGCGCTGTGGGCACTAATGTGTACCGTAATGTTTGTTCTGCTCATTTGTTTTGTCTCCCGTTTTGGAGACCTGTATGTGTGTGAGTTGTGTGTATGCTCTGTGAGAGTGAGTGAGAGAATGTGTGTGTGTGTGTGAGAGAGCTAAGATCAAAGCCTCCAATTTTGTTTTTAAGTTTCTTTTTAGCATCCCGTTTCTGGGATTTTGGAGAGAGTGGATGTCAAATTGCCTTTTTTTTTCTTTTACTTCTACTTTGAAATGTGTTTTTTTGAGTTCACTTGTGGGTACCCGACTTGTATCAGATGTGTCTGCTCGGATTCTTGGATATTGGTAACATTTGAGTTGACGACACAGGGCGAAGGAACTTTCCTTTATGCATTCGGTTTGGATTTTTCAGTGCAACATATTTCCCTGATTAATACTTCTTGAATCTCTCTCTTCAGTTTTGAGATGGTAGAGAATTTCAGAGAAAACTTTTCTTTTGAAATCAGGCTGTTTTTATAATGTTGCTCAAAGAACAAGGAGTGTGACAACTGTTGAGTTACTGATAGACACTTTCCTACCTGCATAGGTAACAAGGGTTCGTACCAAAGTATTCGCTGATGAAAGACAAAACTGGCATCATGAATCCGAAGCTAGGGCCTATGTTAGTTGTTTCTTTGAATTTGATCAGCAGAATGCTGTTGCATTGTAAGACGGCTTGTATGTGTGCTGGTTCGGAAGTCATGGTTCTTAACCATTTTGGTGTTCTGGTTACGCAGATTTCCCTCACCGTAATGTCTTCCCAAAGTCTCATGCTAAATCTCTGTGTGCTTTTTTGTCAGTAATAATGTCAACTTGCTCAACAGCATGAACAAACAAAAAACTCAGTCATGCAATGCAAGACATGCAAGTAGTCTTGTCTTGTTCAGCGATGGCAAGTTTTGAATTCATTTTTACGTTTACTGTCAGGATATTTTCAAATTTTGAAGGGAACAAGATAACTGCTGCCCTGCTCACTCAAAGACATTTAACAAGGTAAATGAGTAACTTTTCCCATGTTTCTCAGCAATATTCTCAAAACAAACAAATTATTTCAGAATACTCATTTTCTATCTGTAAATGCAATATGTTTTTTAAAGATATTTTCTGAAGACAAATGTATGTAGAAGGTGAAATAATGTATATCAACTACAGCTTTCAGGAAAACAAAGAACAATAATCAAGGTTCTTATCTATGCCACATATCAAGATTTTCCTTTGGGTCAGATGTTATTCTTTTTTTCTTTTCTTTTCAAAGCAAAAGATTCAACAGTACTTCAATGATTACAGGGGAAAATCTCATATCAAAAAGCTATGCAAAAAAGTACCTTTGAATGTAAATCAAACTTATGCAAAACACTCAATGAAACAACAGATTTGTAAATATTTTACTTGTCAGTGTACATACATGCTCATGTGTTTGATAAAATTGTGTTTTTCAATGTCATACTCAAGCTCATCAACAAGCAGATTTTTTTCTTTTAATTTCTGCTGAAATGCCCGTAAAAGGCCACAATTTCTGATAAATCAGCTTTGTTTATCACCGTACATTTTGTATATAATTCACATGTTTTATTTCAACTTTTTTTAGAATAAATTTTTTGGCTCAGATGCAACATATCCTCATACACCCCTTTAATTTTTTTGTTGAGGGGCCCATAATCATTGCTAGATTTTAGGACGATTTAGCTCGTCAGAAGAAGATTGTAGTAGTTTGTAACCTGTGGGATACTTAAAACATTTGTTGCATACATAATCATGTTTCAAGTTGATCGTTTTCACCTGTGCATACTCCTGTTTCAAAATTAATGTTTGTGAATTGTTTTGTCTGTACTTAAGACTGTTTCTACCTCTGGCCTAGCAAGAAAGTAAAAAATATTCTGTTTAAAACATATCCCATACCTTCTTTCTACCAACACCCATGCACACTTCCCTTCAAGTGCAAAAAGACCATAATCTTCTTGATAATGCTCAACAAATATGAACAAATATACACAAGAAAAACTAAAGTAAAGCGACCATACTCCCAGTCAAATTCATGAAAAAGGAACTACTTTTCATTACAATCAAAATAAAGTTGGTGGAAAAAAGTATCCTCCAGATTTACATGTTCAAAATGATGAGAGAAAAACCGAAAAAGATCAAGAAGCTAAGTGGGTAAAAAGGTTTTCTTTTTCACTGGAGAAAAAGACTCAAACTTGCCAGAGGGAAAGCAGGATAAGATTAAGAGTAGTATTACAATGTGTTCATTTCTGTGTATACTATGCAGCTCAGTAGAGTTCAGTGATTAACAGATGAACTTGTTCTTACTGTCGGGTGTTTTGTTACATGTACATTTACTTCCATGTTGTTCTAATCTATGTACTTAACTGTTCACTTTTTGTGCCTGATGGTTAGGGTGTTTAAAGGGGTTCTGTTCTCAGAGAGAATGAGTTGTGAATCGCTTGGCATGTTGCAAATTTTGTCTTGATGTTGGCTAAAGGCTCACAGTTTGTTGAAGTTTGGTATTGGAGTTATTTGAGGGTTGGCTCAGAGTCCCACTGTGACCTACCGTTTCTCAATGTATTGTGCTGATGAAAATACTCTGTTAAGTGTTGCATCCCACCGTATTAATAATTGTTGCATTCATCTTTCTTCCCATCTGTGTTCACGTGGTGGAAGAAAAAACAGGAATTTTGTCAATTTTGCATTGTCGATTGGTTATCCATGCTAATTATGTCTTCCAAATTATGATCATAATGAAGGTGTGCTAAAATTCTGGTTAAAGGTTGAAAAAAATTCTAAATAGTGAGTTTAAAATTCTGCTTTTGCGCTTCGGGGGACACTATTGTTGATGTTTATTTGTAGGGGTTGGATGAAGTAGGGTTTACTTCACTGGTAAATATTTTTGTCTTTGTTCTGAACAAAGTGAATTTGTTGATTAGAAAGTATCATAGTACTGCAAAGTAGGAAGAACAATTCATACTTTTTTTCTGTTTAGGATACATCTTAGAGTTCTCTTAATCTTTGACTTCAAATTAAACTTTTTTAAAAATTATTTTTATGCTAGCCAGAACAGTAGACTCAAATTTGCAGAAACCTTTACATGCGGGGATTTAAACGTTGATTTAAACAGAAAATTAGAATAACCAAAAAGGAGGCTTGTTTGGCTTGAACAAAATAAGTACACTCATTTTTGTTTGAAAATGGGGTGGCTGTGCAGTATTATGCAAAATGACTGTATGCATTTTTTTCTGTTCTACAACAGACGCTAAATGCTTACCTGTCCATTTTGTTCACCCTCACACCATGTACAAATCGACAGACAACGAATTGACCTGCTGTTCACTGTGCTATGAGCTGATGTTTGTTCCCTTGGAGCTTTACTAGTGGGTGTTTATGCAGATACTGACTGATTCTAACATTTGGGCCATGTTTGCCGTTTCTGTGTAGATGTTTGTACATTGTGTAGTGTCCACTGCTGAGTTGATGAAACTACTGACAGTTGAGTTGGGGCATCCTGGTTCTTTCACACGATGGTGGCTCATGCAAGCAGCTGCTTTGATTGATTAACCCTTTTGTTGCTAACCACTACCACTGGATTTCACCTCAGGTAAGGCGCTCATGCAATCAGATGACCGGATCACTTGTCACCTCAAAACATATTCCTAGACAGAAAGAAAAAAATCATGAAAAATTCCTACGTTCAAGATTTATAGTTCGGTTTATTCTCATAGAAACCGTTTGAGAAACAGACATGTTTAGATCTAGACCTTTGTTTAGATCTAAATACTCTGGCACATGTGGATGAACTGATCTTTGGGCAAGAACTTCAGGACTTAAATTGAAGTCTGAAATTCAAACTTGGCCATTTGGTTATTGCACATGTAAAATTAAAAAAATGGGGAATTATTCAAAGGATCTGAAAATGAAGTTTTAACTCCTGGCTCCAAATGTTTGGCAGCAGTTTCTGAGATCAGGGTGAACTTTATTGCCCAACTATCAAAATTCAGACTTACGAGGTGGCGAGCTTTTGTCTGGTCTCTGCACATGAGCTATTAAATTGGCAAGGCACAAAATGGCTGACTTTATCATTGTGATTGATTGTACTGAATATTTGAGTAGGAAATAAATCTGTTGGTTTGTTCTCTGGATGAAGGAGGCAGAATTCACCTCTGCATCTTTTATGGACCTTCGTGGTCAGCTGGGCGTTAAGCAAACAAACAAACAAACAAACCTGCATCTTTGTGAAATGATATTTTCGATTTAACTGTACATGTATTCACATCGAAAAACAAAATCTTTTTGTCTTTTTTTCAAGCTATTTTCAATTATTTTGTAAATGAAAAAAATATCAATCATGTTGAATTTTATCTCAACTTTGAACTGTTCACACGTTGAAAAAAAAAATCGAAGGTTCACATATCATGTGGCAAGTTCACCTTGTGATCACAATACTGCTCCGTCCTGGCAGGGAATGGTAGGGTCACCCAGTTGCTTTCAGCCTGCCTCTGATGCTGGCAAAGATAGTGATAGAAGTGGCAACATCTCACAGATGTTATCAGCATCAGAAAAGCAGCCATTTTGTTTTGTACTGGTTGGGTGATGTTGACTTCAACGAATCCCTTGCAAGTGCCTTGTATACTGTTTATGACTACTCACCTACTGCATGCCCTCCGAAACCAGGGTTAACCAATTTGTACAAGGTCCATTTATGCATATTTTTGTATACTTCATTCAAGAATACTGCTGTTGCTGGGTATGCATTACAATCATGGCTTCATTGAGAGAGAAAAGCTGCAGAACACAGGTGACTGGGTTAATCTGACCTATGGAAATAAGATTTATTTTATTTTTCAAATTTGCTTTTGCGTAATTCTGATTATTCATATCCAGAAATTTACTTGCTTTTACTCAAGAAAGTTATTTTCTTGGTGCAGATCTTGTGTCGGATGCATAATACGTTACTTTTCTTTGCAACTTTGCTTTTATTTCTCAACAGTTTTTGCAAAAGATCAAGAGAATACTCCATTTTATTTTCCTTTTCTCTTATTTGAATCTTGATGGGAGATGGCAAACTCAACCTTTGCACACATGCTTCCTGAATCTCAATGTTGCTTTCTTGTTAAAGGTTACTAATATATCATTTGGAGTTTTTTTTAACATTTTGCATTGGATGCTGATGTTGATGTAGACTGTATGTTGGAAGTTTTGCATTAACCATTGAATGCCTCTGCTTATCATAACAACCAGCATATTTTGTAACCATTTTATTACTACTACTTACTATAATAATAATTATAATATTAATATGCAATAAACCATTTTGTACTCCTGAAGAGCCCACCTTCTTTCTGTTGACACTAACCAGACTACACATGGTTGGACTGACTTGTTGGTTGACACCGCTTTTGTTCCACCTATCCGTTGAGTGACAGCCAATTACTTCAGGAAGAGTTTTCGAAAAGAAAATATATGTAGTTGCACTTACATCAACAATAACAAAAGAAGGGGGAAAAGAACCCGCACAATTCAATTCAAAATTATTGTTCTCTAAATAACAACTTCTTCTTTTGTAGATTTCCTTGTATCCTCTGTTTGGATTCTTTACTTTGGCCCCAAAATGTGATGAATAAACTAATGGAATCTTTGAAGGTTTTCATCCAGTTTTGGCAGCCAAGTAAAACCATGTTCAAATGATGGCAAACCTAGCTTTTTTGTTGTCCATGCAGAATATTAAATGGTTTTATTTCCACTACAAATTGATTCCCTGACAATATTTAATAAAGAAGTTGAATTGGCTGTTACTTGCTGTTGGGACAAAAGTTGCACAGCTTCTGAAGTTACTGTTTTTTCTCTTTGGCTGACCAGTTCAACTCTTGTACACGACACACACTCACCAGCTTGATTTTGTGAACTGTGTGGTTTTGTCTTGTCTGTGTGAGAGTGGGTGTGCGTGTGTGTTGCCTGGTTTTCAATGTAGACTAGTTTCTATTGCTCCTCCGAAACTCACCAACGCCTGATGCTATTCGTTTGAATTCTCATGAAAACTTGACCTTCACAAATTTGGGAGGCTAAGCAGAATGGTGATGAATGAATGGTCTCAGGCGCCAGCAGATACTCACTTTGCTAACATGTCCACCCCACCAACCGCACTAACAGTTTGTGTATGACACATGTACCCAGCAGACAGCCTGTGGACACGGGTGGATGAGGATGCATTGGCTACTCTCGTATTGGGGTAGATGGTTTAAGGTCATGCATGGGTTAAGTTTCATTGTGGTGAAGTTGGTTTGGGTGAACTGAAGCCATTGTGATTTATTCATACTTATCTGCGATCACTCTTCTGTCAGGGCATCACGTGCATTTGTTCTTCATGGTTGTGTCTTTGTGGTCTCTCTGCAACTGTGTTCTGTTGTTGTTTTTACAGAATTTTTGTTGTGTAACTTTTGAGTCTGTCCGTTTGCTTGTGTTCAAAGGTGTATGTTACTTTGTTCGTTCGTTTCTTGTGCTTTTAATTTTGTCAAAGTTGTGTTCCAAGCATATTTTGCAATAATGCATTTGCATTTTGCCCCACCCAGACCCACCCCCCACTTAAGTATTTTTGTTCCAAGTCATAATATAACAGCAGTTTGTATATCCAGACCAATGCAGTACTTTCAATGCGTTTTTCTGACTAAATAATACTCCATTGTCATTGAAGTGATACGTAAAATGGAAGTCTCCTGAAGGAGTTTTTCACAGTGAAAATTAGTGTACACTAGTGGAGATACATGTACTTCTAAACTTGATGACAGAATAAAAGCTAAAATAAAAGAAAGAATTTAGAACCTAACATTGAAGCTCATTTAATCATCAAAAACTTAAGAAAATGTTGGTTAAATCGGTTGAAAATGTTAAGTAAAATTGGTAGGACAAAGAGGATTAAAAGGTTCAAAGAAACAAACCTCAAACTGTACATAATAAAAAGAGACAAAGAATAATAAGGGTGTGGCAGACACTCACAAATTGCGTGAAGTTTTGTCCACCGATGGGTTGTGTATGTTGTCTTGAGCATCGTTACTTTGAATTGTTTGCAGTGGCCAGTTGCATCATAATCACTCGTTAATCTTCGCTTTTCCTCTTTGCAAACAAAGGGATCATTTTTATTTTCAAACATTACTTGTTACTGCCCGTTAACCACATTATTCACCCGGAGAATGCCGTGCATGGGTATTCTCTGGAACTATTATCTGTGTTATGGCAAGTGTTTCGTAGGGTAACTGGAGCCGAATCTCACTTAAAGTTCCTTTATGAATGCAAATACTTAAATTGTTCATGCCCCGTTTCCTAACTGTGTTAAACGATGCGAAAGGTCTTGGCACTGTTGTGCGACCAGTTCTTAACCACGTGTTGTGCCTTCGACATTTTTGAAACTGTCTTCCCAAGAACTTTAAAAACCACATCTTCCATTGTTTGTGATCTTTCAGTGATAATATTATTGTACTGTAGTTTACTGAAAAATGGACATTGAGATGACTGATCCTAGTTCCAAATAATATATTTTATGTTTTATTAAGTTCAAAATCCTGCCAAATATTGGTACCTGCTAGATACAGTCAGGATTTTATGTTATGAGGGAAAATCTGATGAAAAATCTGATCTTCAGCGAGCTTGGAAGTTTATCACTCATTTATTTTTGAAGGTACTGGTCAGTTTTCTTTGTATTGGGAGAGATATGAGAAATGATCACACACATAGTTTTAAGCTGTTGTGCCTCTGGATCTGAAGCCAAAAGTGCATTAAAAATACTTTATGTACATACTGTTATGTAGGTCAGTTTCGACTTTTTAAAAAGAATCAAACATATTCTAATTTTGTATTCAAATGTGTATAACAACGCATTGTGCCTTGTAACGTGTACTTAACATTTATCTCAAGTTGATCTTGCCAAGTTTTCTCTTTTCTATTTCGTATATTTTGCATTTTAACTTTCTTCATTCATGTTTAAATTTGCTCAATTGCTCAACTTGACAGTTGTTGTGTTAAAAGAAACAGAAAAATTGCTTTAGTGTGTGTGGTGTTGTTGTTCAAACAACTGTTTCTGTTGCCTTTTGTGACCAGAGACATTTTGGAATAATACAAAACTTTACGACGTGTATAACCATGACATAATGTGGACGTTCAAACTGTAGATATCTATACCTCGCTCACAGAACTTTTTTTTGTTGGTTCAGCTATTCTTTATTTTTCCCTTGTCCCTCTATATTTTGTGAGAACTGAATTGTCTTTCTCAAATTTAAGTGCACTGACTGTGTCCTTCCCAAAAGAAAATTGTGTGTTTTTTGTGGTTCATTGGCTTTTTTCTGACGTCTAGTTACGTACAGACTCTCGTGTTGTGTTTTATTATACTCGCACCCACCCTTCTCTTTTGGCGGGTGGGAGACGACAGAAAACTTAAACAATAAAGGAAAGCATTGATGGGATTCCGTTTGTGGTGTCACGTGACCTGTGATTGACACATGCAAAATATGGGCGTGGCTTCGTAGGATTAGATTGGAGTTGCACTGACCACACTGTGTTGCATCAAAATTCACACAAAAAGCAGACGGTGAGACTGAAAATGAATTCAACGAGATTTGAAGACCTCAACAGAGAGAGAGAGAGAGAGAGAGAGAAAAAGTGTGTGTGTGTGTGTGTTACACATTTGACATGCGCAACAGTTAAATCAAACATGACAGTGGATTTTACATGTTCAAAAACGACAACACTTGGACTACGGTGGTGCGCTGGCTTCACGGGTGAAAAACATCTGTATGACATGTCTCCGCTGGGTGAGTGTTCCCGAAAGGTTGGTATTGCTCATAGAGTCTATGCGCAAAACTTCACCATTGCCATGTTTTGCTCTGCTACGAATCTTGCAAGACCTCGCCCATGAATTTCTTCCAAAATACACATTAATATTGGGGGCGGTAAGGCCGGAATAAATGTTGGTGAAAGGAAGTCTTTATTAGCATTTAGCACAAATTATGGTGCCGGTCCACTGCGTTACTGCAAGTGTGCATGCATAAAAGTATTTTATACCTGAAGTGCACAGCCAAATAGTCCCCTGCCCAAAAACGGGTAAAAAATCTCAAGAGAAACGGAAATACATTGTCAGTAGTAATTAAACACCAAATTATGTGAATGCAAAGTATTTGTTAGTGATGTCTTAATTGGATAGGGGGGTCATAAGAAATTAAACAAAAGCATGCTAATTTGCAGTGTTTACTTTTGAGCATATTTTCGTAGGAAACATAACATATTTTTGGAATCATAAAATGATAAAGAAAATTACGCAATCTTTTTAATAATTTCACTTAATTAGAATTTTAATGAATGAATTAAATCAATTTTTAAGCTTCGAAGCTGAAATCCAATTGTCACCTATTATTTTCTTATAAATCAGATTTCATCATATACATTTATGGGGAAAAAATGTCGAGGAAAAAACTGTGACTGGTGGGGGTATCATCTGGAATGTGTGTAAACAAAACCGTTTCATGAAGATGATTCGTTCAGTTTTCTTTGAATCGCGGCCACACACACGCAAACATATCATCACTGATCATCATTCTTGTCTCGATTCTCAGTCCATCGAGTGAAAACATTAAAGTGAAAACTAGACGAGGTTATTTCGGCTCAAGTGAACCATTGGGAATCTGTAGTACACACAAAAGCCTCGACTGACAAAAAATAAGTTTTTGTACGCATTTTTTCTGTTTTGTTTTTATCAATAATGGCCGCGGCAAGCTCCTGTCATGTTTGGTACAAAATGTGGCGTACAAAACACTTATTAGTCGGATTTTGTAATCAGAGTCCGCAGAGAGGTTCTGCACTATATTGCATAACAAGTACCGGGTACACGTCAGCGGCACGTCAAGTTATGATCTTATGACTTGCTTACAATCTCCAACTAAACGTCCCCCCCCCCCCCCCCCCTTCCAGCCGAGTTCCTAAACTTGACCTAGCATACATAAACACACTAACACGCACTTATATTCCTGAGACACGGCGGATCTACATAGCGGCACAAAATAATGCGGCATGTGTATAAATGTAGACTACACGGTATAGTACCAAGCTGAGACTCGCTCAGCTTTGACACGGTTGCGCTGTTCACTTACACTAACTCTAGCTAGGTCAGGCCATTTTTAATTTTTTTTCAAAATAGGCATATATATATATCATTGGAAAGGTATTTTAAAGACAAAGACAACGGTAGTAATTAAATTAAAATAGGTCAATTAGGTAACGAGCTACATAGATTTGAAAACGGCACCCGTCAAGTAGGGTGGGGTCAAAAGTTAGCCCTCTGCATTAATCGGTTTTAAACACTACTTGTACCCAATGACTGGGGTCAAAGTGAGCTTTTATATATACCATTAGAAAGGTCTTTTAAAGACAAATATTGTGGAAGCAATTACATTTCCATAGGTCAATTAGGTAACGAGCTACATGGATTTGAATAGAGTAACTGTTTAAGAAATGTGTGGTCAAACTTTAGCTTTCGGTACTATTCATTTTAAAACACAAAAGGCACAATAATTTTGATAAAAAAATAAAAAAATGTTCAAAGTACTAATGACAATACGTAAAATATCATTATGTCTACTGAGTAGCATGCTATTGCTAAACATTGATGTATTTTTCTTTTAATGCAATACCATTGAATCTAGAAATGGAGAAAATTAATTTCTTTAAAACTAAAAGTTAGAACATCACAAATTGAGAAAAAAATCACACTGGATAAATTGTATTGCCTGTTATTCCCAAAGAAATGTAAATCACAAGTTTACCTCTAGCTCTACATTAATTTTACTCAACACCAATAGTATGTATGTATGTATGTATGTATGTATGTATGTATGTATGTATGTATGTAGGTATGTATGTAGGCATGTATGCATGTGTATTGGTGTGTCGGTGTGTCAGGTGTGCAAGAAAAAAGGGTATTTTTATATCATGGGTTTTATGAATTTTCTTCTTTTATTCTTTTATAGTTATTAATTAATGACCTATATGTGCTGATGACTAATTTAATTTCCTTTGTTGGATCAATAAAATGTTATGAGTTATGAGTTATGAGTTAGTTTGAAAAGTGCAAATTCAGATTAAATCATTGTTTTAAAATCATGCCCAGGGCATTTTTCTCTGAAACAAAATATGTCATTGTTTTAAACTTGGGGAAAAAAATGCTTCTATGTTAAAAGCAAAGAAATAAAAAAGGAATTAAAAATTAATAAATATATAAATAAAAAGAGAAAGAAAACATGCAGCATGCAAATCATATTTTGTGGTGTGACATCAACATGTCACTGTCTCATTCTAAGCAGGTATAGGTACACATAAAAAGAAGGCACATACATGAGTCCAACAGTGACAGTGCAAAAATCCACACAAGAAAGAACACACCATAAAAACAATAATAGTAGCATTAAAGGGGCAATAATTATGTAAAACAAACTCCTTTCATTTACATCTTCTAAAAAGATCTATTTTTTTACTATGTGTACTTCTTTTCCATCTTTAATCTGTAATCCATGTCATATATACAAAGGTTACAGCAGGCCTCAAATCTACTGAGTAGAAGTGGACAGTGTGTCAGTCTTTAGACATTGTCACAAAATGATTGTCATTTCTTTTGGCGGACTAGTGATTTACAACAACAAAATAAATAAATAAATACATAAATAAATAGGTACAATTAAGAAATATCATTAAAAAAAATGTGCCATACTATTGTTTTTACAAGCTTAGTCGAGATGGCGTTTACCGGTAATTTCTGGTATTTTACCGATTGAGATTCGCCAATACCGATAATAAAATGGGTGCTCGGTCAGACGTACCGATTGTTAATTATTTTGACCGGGGGGAAAAGAAATAGTGGAGAGAAAAATCCTTTATAAAGAATCCATGGTCAGTAAGAGAGAGAGAGAGAGAGAGAGAGAGAGAGAGAGAGAGAGAGAGAGAGAGAGAGAGAGAGAGAGAGAGAGAGAGAGAGAGAGAGAGAGAGAGAGAGAGAGAGAGAGAGAGAGAGAGAGAGAGACTCGCATGGCTTATTGTGCCATTGTCTCATGGAAAACAAACTGATGAGGCTTGGTGTCACAAGGTCGTGTTAACGAAACGTCAAAAATGAAGAATGCTAAAGCCGGCATGCGATTATACTGAAAAATCACCTACGCACACCAGATCCGCTCTTTGCTCACATATATATTTGAGGTCAGTACTATCTTAACCATGAAGCAAAGATCATTGCTGTTGTTTCTGCCTCCAAGAGGTCAGAAAAGGCCCTTGTCATACACTGAAACTGAAACTGCTTCACGGCCGAAACTGAAAGTGCTTCACGGCCTAGTACGTCAACCGCCTGATGATGCTACGATGGCATAGCAAGTCACTCGGTGATTTTGACATCGGCTCTGCGCGTCAACACTTTTTTGACAACCAGGGGGGAATAACCCAAATTTATTCCACAGAAAACATCTGCGTGTCGATGGCATTGAGAAACATTGATTTAGTCATTGTTTGCCTTTGACTGGTTGCATTGGCAGGTTGACTGATTTTCGTGAGAGCATTGTGGTCAGCTCATGATGTCATACCGGTTTGAAAGATATCTAGCGCGATCACTGAATATAAGCTCTTTACAAATTTAAAAATAAAAATAATATTAAAAAACAACAACATGAACATGCAATTTCCCCAACTGGCCAAGTAGCTAGAACTATCAAGCCAATTATTCTCACTAACACTCCCTCAGCCGGCTCAAGTGAGAAATTGCACAATCACTCATGAACAAGCAAGTACATGTTTACATTTTAACACCAAATTTATCAATAATAGTTGATAAAATTAAGTTAACTTTTCTTACAAGAGAAATCGAAAGTAACGAGGGGCGGTAACGAAGACGTGATCAGGGGCGGCTACTCTATGATCTTCAACAATGGCGCCAGATCACGAACACCCCTGTGTCAAAACTACCCATGGAGGCACTAGGAGAAAGCAAATATTGTCATAGTTTCTGGTTTAAATAAGAGATAAATGGCTTAACTATCGATTGACACCCGCTCAAAAATGGCCATATTCACCTAACCAGCGATATTGACCGCCAAAGTGACCCTTGAGTTTGAGAAGCTCGCAGAAATTCTAAAAAAAAAAAAAAAAAAATGTTACCAAGTCTCACCGTCAGCTTTAGCCATTTTCTGGAACCTTGTCACATGATATGCATACATTATGTTCATTAAACCACATGATCGAGGCAATTTTGCAACGTCACCCAAATCGAGGTCGCCGGAACCGAAAGTAACTATTTTCCGCTCGGTAGGATTTTTCAGAGGAGAATAATGGCACGAATTCGTCATCTAAGTGAGTAATGTGGCATATCAACGGAAAATAAAAGAACTAATCTCTCCAATGAGGTACATTATATACTATTTTACGATCTGTAAGTTGTCTTTAAGAGGCGTCAAAGATTCAATGTTTACATAGGTGACGACGTAAGACTTCCGCTGACTGACTTCCGTTGACCTCGCTACTAACTCTAGTTGAGCTGATAAGTATAATTATGCATAATCACGTACTTGCTCCGACTCAAACGAAGTGATATGAAAGGATACTAGTAGTAGAAGGTTAGTCACGAACTAGTGTGCTCGTTTCCCGAACGTCTCCATGCACAGTTTTTAATAACTTGAAATGCAAAAAGAAAATACTGATAATATCTCAGAAGTATTTCATTCATGTTCTGCACTGTAAGCATGGCGGCGTGATGTCTACAACTATAGCAACCGACTGTGAAGAAACATCTGCATATTGTGGAGGCAATACCAACAGATATAAATAGATTAGTGTCATAAATAAATGTTAAATTTTAGTTGAGCTGATATAATTATGCTCAATCTCGTACTTGCGCCTCCGACTGAAAAGAAGTGATATAAAAGGATACTAGTTGTGGAAGGTTAGTCCCGGACCAGTGTGCTCGTTTCCCGAACGTCTCCATGCACAGTTTCTGATAAAATGCAAAAAGAAAACACTGATAAAATCATTCATTTTCTACACTGTAAGCATGGCGGCGTGATGTAGCAACCGACTATGAAGAAACATCTGGATATTGTGGAGGCAATACCAACAGATATAAATAGATAAGTGTCATAAATAAATATAAAATTGCAGCACAAGCTTTGTAGCATATTCCCAAACATTTAAGACAAACAAATGGTTGTTTTTGAGGGTAAAAGAGTAAGCACTGAAAAGTCAGGCATTTTTGTTTTTGTTTTTGTTTTGTTTCACCTAGCCCTCGCCCAATAAGGAACTAATCTGCATAACTCATAGATCCATACAAGCATTAATACCCAACGAGTTCGGATAATCGGAATAGCCCCCCCGCGGGTTAGGGGGAAGAATTTACCCGATGCTCCCCAGCATGTCGTAAGAGGCGACTAACAGATTCTGTTTCTCCTTTTACCTTGTTAAGTGTTTCTTGCATAGAATGTAGTCAATTTTTGTAAAGATTTTAGTCAAGCAGTATGTAAGAAATGTTACGTCCTTTGTACTGGAAACTTGCATTCTCCCAGTAAGGTAATAATTATATTGTACTACGTTGCAAGCCCCGGGAGCAAAATTTTGATTAGTGCTTTTGTGAACAAGAAACAATTGACAAGTGGCTCTATCCCATCTCCCCCCTTTCCCCGTCGCGATATAAACTTCGTGGTTGAAAACGACGTTAAACACCAAATTAAGAAAGAAAGAAAGAATCGGAATAGCGGAGCAACGATGCAAACAACAACAAAGCATTTTGGAACCATTTATTTTTATCTTCTACTTTTTTGGTTCGTTTTCCTATTATTTTTTATTTTATTTCAAAGCATTTATAAGCAAGAAAACACAAAAAAACATGGACAAGGAAACGCTCTCGCTATCTTAGCTCCATGACAAGGAATATTGATAAATTGAACGAGTTATTCACTAGCCTCTTTATTAGTTTTTCCACACGTACCCCTCTTCTCCCTCCAATACGGCTGCATGGTAGAAGGGAAGCAACTCCAGAAAAACAATTTTCTGTAATCATTGGGTCTATCTCCCGTGTTTGAGGCCAAGGGAGGGAAGCAAGCTAAATCTCTCGCTTCTGTAAACTCTTCTAACCTCCCCTGCAAGAGAGACCACGCACACACTTGTGATCAAAAGAACGAAAACTAATATTTTTCTTGAAGTTTAGATTTGGCATATTTTACTTTCACACCGAATTAAATAATTGTATTCTGTCCTCGTTTTTACATTTGAGTCAAGTTTTGACTAAATTTTTTAACATAGAGGGGGAATCGAGACGAGGGTCGTGGTGTATGTCTGTGTCTGTGTGTCTGTGTCTGTGTGTGTGTGTAGAGCGATTCAGAGTAAACTACTGGACCGATCTTTATGAAATGTTACATAAGAGTTCCTGGGTATGATATCCCCAGACGGTTTTTTTTCTCATTTTTTCGATAAATGTCTTTGATGACGTCATATCCGGCTTTTTGTAAAAGTTGAGGACCTAGTCACACCCTCATTTTTCAATCAAATTGATTGAAATTTTTGTAAAGCAATCTTCGACAAAGGCCGGACTTCGGTATTGCATTTCAACTTGGTGGCTTAAAAATTAATTAATGACTGTGGTCATTAAAATTCTGAAAATTGTAATAATATTTTTTTTAATATAAAACGATCCAAATTTACGTTCATCTTATTCTACATAATTTCCTGATTCCAAAAACATATAAATATGTTATATTTGGATTACAAACAAGCTCTGAAAATTAAAAATATAAACATTATGATCAAAATTAAATTTCCGAAATCGATTTAAAAACAATTTCATCTTATTCCTTGTCGGTTCCTGATTCCAAAAACACATAGATATTATATGTTTGGATTAAAAACACGCTCAGAAAGTTAAAACGAAGAGAGGTACAGAAAAGCGTGCTATGCAGCACAGCGAAACCACTACCGCGCTAAACAGGCTCATCAGTTTCACTCCGCCGGTTTTGCACAAGCGGCGGACTACCGGGTCATTGTGAAAAAATGCAGTGCGTTCAGTTTCATTCTGTGAGTTCCACAGCTTGACTAAATGTAGTAATTTCGCCTTACGCGACTTGTTTATTCTACCTTGAATAATTATGATAACATACATTTTATTTTTTTCGGGTGAAGCGATATAAAGAAGCCATTTAGTCAGTCCGTATCAACACCGCCAACCTAACCATACCCGAAGACCGTGACGGGTCACGCTCGTCTCCGCGAAGCATGCGATCGTTGTACTTACTGAACATATTTTCTTTCATTCAGAGCACATTTTTAGAATAAACATGACATATCTATATATTTTTGAATTCAGGGGAAGATGAGGAATACAATGCGATCATTTTGTAATCTGCTTCTAATAATTCGGTTTAATGACAACTTTATTGAGCTAACTAATGAACTAATTTCGAGCTGAAACTCTTGTGTGAAGTTTCATGTGAAGATCGGCCGAGTAGGTTTTCTCGGAATTGATTTATACACACTGACACACACACACACACACACACACACACACACACACACACACACACACACCCACACCATACATACATACATACATACATACATACATACATACATATGTAGAGAGAGAGAGAGAGAGAGAGAGAGAGAGAGAGAGAGAGAGAGAGAGAGAGAGAGAGAGAGAGAGAGAGAGAGAGAGAGAGAATTGAATTGAATTGCAATGCAATGCAATGCAATGCAATGCAATGCAATTCCAATTCCAATTCAATTTTATTTTACGAGGGTGACGGAATAACCTTTTTTTCATCCGGCCCTCGCCCATTGAGGGGTAAGAAACAAGAAGAAATAAAAGATAAGTTTAACTATAGTACAAATGACATATTTACCATAATTAACATGTCAAGCAACCAATAAGACATTTTAAGATGCATTAGGATTCTTTAGCAATGCTTGAAAATTATATATAACAGAGAAATATGTGTTTGTATAAAAAAATTAAAAAATAAATTAAAAAATCCTTCATGAATTATATATAATCATGTTTTTTAATATAATCAGAGAGTACAGTTATATTTTGCCAGCTGCTTGATAATATTTCTTATAAGTTTTGTAAAAGAAACAGCATGTAATATTCCTTGAATGATGTTTCATGAATTCGTAATTTAATTATATTTGGAATGGCGTTCCACATAATTGCTCCAGAATATGATAGACTCGACTTGTACAGGTCAATTCTTGGAGTTGGGGTAATTAATTTGTTACATTTTCTATAATGATTTATTTTGAAATTTGACTCGAGGCATTCCCTGACATAATTCTATACATCATCCCACCTTTGTTATATGCAAATCTATCTTTGATAGGAAGAATTTGCAATCGTTTATAATCAGTCATGAAAAGAGATGTATTTTTTAAAATAATTAATTTAACAGCTCGTCTATGTAAACTGCCCAAGTGTTTCAAAGTATTTGCACTTGCAGAGTCCCACACTGTGGAAGCATAGTCAATAGCTGACTGAACTTATGTGCCTGAAAAAACAGTTTTCTTGTGCGAAGGTCTAGAAAGTGTTTGATTTTTGATAACTGAAATATTTTTTTGGATGTGTTTTTACAAAGTGTATCTACATGTTTTGACCAAGACAGGTTATTGTCAATAGTTATTCCCAAGACTTTATGGCTATCAACTTCGGTAACATCTTGATTTCGTATTAGCAATGTCGGAAATCCAGATGTTAGATTTTGTCTTTTTTGCCTCGTGGTAAGTAGCATGCATTTAGTTTTATTTGGATTCAGTGACATATGGTTTAGTTCTGACCATTCAAGTAATCGATCAATGTTTTCTTGGAGGATATTTGCTAGTTTAATAAGATCTTGGTGACAAGAATGAATTGTAGTATCATCTGCAAATAGTTCACACATGCATTTTACAAATAGAGGTAGGTCGTTTATATATATAGAAAATGGTAATGGACCAAGAATAGAACCTTGTGGTACTCCAAACCTTACTCGGTTTGCTTACAAGAGTATGATTGTTTCAGATAAGTACTTTGCTGTCTGTCTGACAGGAAAGATGTTAAAATGTTTATGGAATCTGTTGCAATTCCATAAATCTCAAGCTTTTTGATAAGGAGTTTATGGTCAATTAGGTCAAAAGCTTTAGCAAAGTCAACAAATAGAGCAGCACAGAACTGATTATTATTAATGTTTGTCAGCCATTGGTCTACTAAACTAATGAGGAGAGAGAGGAGAGAGAGGAGAGAGAGAGAGAGAGGAGAGAGAGAGAGAGAGGTGGAGAGAGAGAGAGAGAGAGAGAGAGAGAGAGAGAGAGAGAGAGAGAGAGAGAGAGAGAGAGAGAGAGAATAATCTCTATCACTCTCACACGCACGGCATGCAAGCCGTACACACTCACACCCATTCACACACACACACACACACGCACACACACAGTGGAACCCCCTTTTACGACCCCTCACTTCAGGACACCCCCCCCCCCCCCCCCTTATGACTGTACTCATGGTTTAAGTGCAAGCACTATAAATGTGCCAAGTTATAACCCTGAGTCACCCTGTGATAGAATGATCTCTTGAAACCGTGATACACATTTTATCGGTCGAGAAATTTAAGTTTTACGCCCTCACGGCAAAGTCATTAGGCGCAGTTTATCGGTCGGTCAATGCCTTCATGCTTGTGGGTGCGTGGTGTGGGAGGGGTACTCCATGATAACTGCGCAACTTGATCACACGCCTTGTGACATAGCTAGGGCATGCTGTCTGTAAAATCAGTCGTCATTTCGGAAATTTCCGATTGAGCAGAACCTATTTATATTCTAATTCAAACAACAATATGCCGGCGGCATTACTTGTCTTTAAAAATAGAAAACAGCGGCTAAGTTGGGTATCCCAGTAACCAGCCTATTCTACGTTGTCATTCAAATCAAAAGAAGGATCTACTTAGCAACTGCGCCATACGGAAACGTTCTCTACGTGCATAACTCAACGGAAGAGCAATATCAGGACTAATCATATTGATTCTATGGTGTAGCCTACTGTGTCCCACAAAGCACTGATTGACAAGTGTGATCATGTGCGGTTTCGTTTCACCATCAACGGACACCTGATCGAGCCATAACTCACGAGTCTCAGTTTCTGCTGAAAACAAAATCCTACCAGTGCAGTGACTAAGTTTATCGTGATATAAGCAGAATTGAAGACCGTTTCTGTACTGAGTTGCCGCAGTTCCTCAAAGTTCCAGTGACTGAATTTTCTTTACCAAGTCGGAATTTGTTTATAGTTTCACAGGCAACTGAATCAGTCAAAACACATTTCCAGGAACGAAAACAAAACCGAATCAGCCACCGTGACGAATTTAAGCCGCTCAGTGAACTTTACTGCCTGCGGAATGCTTCCTCTGTCGGTAAGTCCAAGTAATTTTGTGATTCTAGCCAAGACTAAGTCTATAAATATAATTGTAACTTCCACATCAGCTCCGTCGACCTATCTTACAAGGACTGAAAACAAAACCAGCGATCACGATAAAAAGTAGAATGGAACCGATTACCCTACACCCTACACCGGAATGCTTCCTCTTCTCAATTTAGTGGAAGGCAGTATAAAGTGGTCACTTTTTAGCAGGACCAGTGCTGGTTTTAGTGCTTCCGCCCCTCTGTGAGTCCAAGTCATTCTGTGATTCTTAAACAAGGCGTGTAGCTTCCACGCCAACCGTACCCAAACCTCTCCGAAAGATAGGACTGAAAACAAAACCGAATCGCGGATCGTGATATAAACAGAATGACTCGAATCGCCAGAGTGCTTCCTCTTCTCTTTTAAGTCAGAGACCCATTTTTAGATAAAGTTCTATAGATCTTCAAGTGAACTGTTTGTATTTCATTGCCGCTGGGTGTTATTGCAGTTTAAACCGGTAACACACATTACGCAACGTGTATGATTCACGAACGAAGACGTGCACTTTATTCTGTTTGTCTAAAACCACATACCTTTTCGACATTCAGTAAGACCGTCGGACGGTATTAGTACGCAGTACAGCAAACACTGAGGAGGGAAGTTAAAACTCAGCTGTGAATGTGCACGGTAAGTCAGTTTTTCATGCTAACTTGTTTTGTTTTTTTCTTCTGTAGCCGCTTTCAGCCGTTTAGACTGAATTGCGTATCCATTCCAGGTACAGTAATTGGCGAAAACAAATAGCCCGGACGCATCACAATATTGAATTTGTCTTATTTGAAGCTATTTCACAGTGTAACACGTATAATATTCAGTCAGTAATTATGGCAGAAATTAAATAACAAAAACCGTGGTATCTTTACATTATTCAGTGTTGGTTACACTTTCTTGATCTCAACTAACAACTTAAAAAACTTGACTGAAACTGAGACTTAGTTTCAGTCTATGTTCAGTGTCAGCTGATACTATTTTCACTTAGCACCAGTTTAAAGGTACTGGCACCAAGAAACTACTCTGACACGCTGCGACTTGTTTATTTTCTGTATGTAAGTTTGACCGGGAGGGGGGTACCAATAATTAGTCCATCAGCGACCCTCTCAGTTATGTAGAGGCTTCTTCTAAGATAAAAAGCCAATCTCAGCAATTTCGTCGATTATTTAATTGGTACCTTACGCTTCTGTCAGGCCGATTCAAGTTGAGCGGCGGTCACGTGACCCCTCCTAAAGAAATGTTTGATCCAAAAAGTATGCCAGATATCGATAGCGAAACTGAGTGTTTTAAAATGGCATAGAAAATTCGAATGAAATGACACAGGAACAAATGCTTTAAGAGGGGTACGAAAGTTGTTGCAATATGTGTGTGTGTGTGCAGTTTATATCAACGTTTAGCAAACTTGTAATCATGTGTGTGTTATCATGACTGGTACGCGCGCAGGGAGATATTTAGAGAGACGGTACAAGCCAATGGAATCCGGGAAGCCACACACGTTTCGTAAACTAAAATAGTTATTGCTCTAGTAGCTGAGTCGCTTTCATCACATCGTATTCTGTTGGTACTGAGAAGAGTTAGTTTCTCTTTTTCTTAGGGCGGTTTGGTGAACTTTCTGAAACTCTTATTCTGCTGCTTTTTGTTCTTTTTGTGACGATAGCGCCCGAAAGCACGGTTTATACACGTACTGAGAGAAGAGAGAGAGAGAGAGAGAGAGAGAGAGAGAGAGAGAGAGAGAGAGAGAGAGAGAGAGAGAGAGAGAGAGAGAGACTCAGAGAGTTTGTTTGTTTGTTTGTTTGCTTAACGCCCAGCCGACCACGAAGGGCCATATCAGAGAGAGAGAGAGAGAGAGAGAGAGAGAGAGAGAGAGAGAGAGAGAGAGAGAGAGAGAGAGAGAGAGAGAGAGAGAGAGAGAGAGAGAGAGAGAGAGAGAGACAGACAGAGAGAGAGACAGAGAGACAGACAGAGAGACACAGAGAGACACAGAGACAGAGAGACAGAGAGAGAGACAGAGAGAGAGTAGTATCACTCTCTAACACGCATGCAAACGTACACACGCACACCCATTCACACACACACAGTCAATCAGATTCAATTCATTTTTGTACTTTTATTATCAGCTGACCTTATCAAATGCTGTCATGTTGAAGATGTATGTGTACATGTTAACATTCTGTTGAAACAAATGGACTGATCCAAGCACAGTTGGGTCAGTTTAGATTGATGCATGTGTCACATTTGAGACTTACTTCATCAAAATGGCAGGAATGTGCCTTGGATGGCAGAGGTGGCACGAAATATTAGATTAGTTTCTGTTCAACCTGGCTTTTCATTTTTCTCTCAAATTCTTTGTTGAAAAAAAATGCTAACAAAAGTACATGTAGTTTTTTGTCACAAAAAGTATTATTTACATGATTTATGATTTAATGGGTCAGACTTGACTTTTTTTGCAACCTTACAAGGCAGTGTGACAATATATAGTTGCAATCACGTTCAAAACACACATTTATGTGATCAATTCATACCTATTATTAGTCTACATTTACATCTGATCGTATCTATGACAAGATGAAGGTTTTACATATCATTTTCGCTTGTATAATTTGGTCTACATAAACGTAACTTCACTTGGTCAGCAGACTTGTTCTCTGTTCCAAATCTTTTGAGCATCTATAGAAAAGCAGACAGTAAACAAAAGCGTTCAGACATAAACTATGCACACAAAAAAGACAAGAAAATGTAAGACAAATATTCAAAACGCTTCCAGCCATGCCACTGTAGACACACTAAATATACGTACATACTGATAACACTTTTGAAAAGCTCTAGCTTATCCCAAGGCCTACCAAAAGTGCCGACAGTACAGCCTGATGAAATGGGGACGGGGACGTAGCTCAGTTGGTAGTGTGCTGGGTTTGTAACCAGTTCAACGCTATTAGCGCGTGTTCAAATCCTTGGTTCTGCAACTTTGTGCAGACTCTCTTTGGTGTCCGAACATCCCCCGTGTGCACACATGCGCACAAAAAAGATCCCAAGTTCACAGTGAAAGTCTCAGGGCTTGAAAAACACAAAGACATGCATGCATCATCTCTCGTCTCTGATTATCATGATCGTATCTCAATACCGTATTTGACGGACTACAAGCCGCGACTTAAAAAAAAAAAAATCGCATTGCGGCTTATAAAAAGATGCGGCTAAAACGTTACCTAACCTTGAATAGCATTCCCCTAATGGAAGTCGCCGCGGATTTTCATTTCGCTCGATTAGCGATTACCGGTACTTTATTAGCTCTCTACTCAAGACTCGGCGCTTTTCTCTTTCTTTCGCGAATCTTCGTTTGTCAACAAGTCATCGTGACAAGATAGCGTACAGAGAAACACCGGATGTATCAGGATCTCGCGCGCGCGAGATTTCGTTTTTTTGTGTCTCGCGATAGTTGGAGGAGCGAGAGCCGCCATGTTGTGTCGAAAATGTGCGCAAAAGTCGTAAATCATCCCAAAAAAGATTATTCTGGGCGGGACTACATGTGTGTGTTGGTTACAAATTGTGTGTGTGATATTTTTCTTCAAACTTTTTCACTTTTCTTCTTTGTTTCACTTGTTTATTCTCGGAGCCGATTTCGCCAAATACCGTACTTTCGTTTGCCTGGTTGTTTTGATTGATTGACACGATTTGATTATATTTTTTTCGACGGCGGCTAATATAGTGACGCGGCCTATACGTGGCTCGTCCCAATTTTTTTGTTAAAAGTCGGGGGTGCGGCTTATAAAACGGTGAGTCTTGTAATCCGTCAAATACGGTACTTTGACCATGCTGCCATGTCAAAGAAGACAGCCACAGCGGGCTTGTTCGAGTCAAAGTATCCTCAGCGTGTTACTAATACCTGTCCCAATATAGGCCAACTGGTCTAAGAGGACAGTCAGTCTGATCAAATCGGGGCGGGGATGTAGCTCAATCGGTAGCGCGCTGGATTTGTATCCAGTTGGCCACTGTCAGCGTGAGTTCGTCCCCACGTTCGGCGAGAGATTTATTTCTCAGAGTCAACTTTGTCTGCAGACTCTCCTCGGTGTACACGCAAGCACAAGACCAAGTGCGCACGAAAAAGATCTTGTAATCCATGTCAGAGTTCGGTGGGTTATAGAAACACGAAAATACCCAGCATGCTTCCTCCGAAAGCGGCGTATGGCTGCCTAAATGGCGGGGTAAAAACGGTCATACACGTAAAATTCCACTCGTGCAAACCACGAGTGCACGTGGGAGTTTCAGCCCACGAACGCAGAAGAAGAAGAAGTCTGATCAAATGAGAGCAAGCGTTGCTTCATTAAATTGTTCGGTTAAAGGCATATGTACTCGATGACTATACACGCTAATTGCTTTACCAACAGCTGGAGACATGCTAAATTAAGTTCCCTGCAAAATATTGTGGTCTGGGACCCCTTCAATGTTGAGATATGTTAATTTTCATTTTGATCTGGATCGTCCTATTTATAGATTTGGCAACACATGTAACGTTGATGCAAGGGAGCTAACACCGCGGCTTTGTTGACATCCTCACTTTTTCAGAGGCTAGAACAAGCTGTAATGCATGAATTATGGTCCGCGCATGGTGACATATCGTCATTATATGGTCTTATGGTGCGTTTGACATCGATTATGGGCAAACTACACTTTGTAAACACGGGAGCGCGTACATATGCCTTTAAATCTGTTCTGAACTGCATAGGACATAGCATGAATCTGTGAGGAAGAGAAAGTGTTATGAGCCTTCAGTCCCATCATGGTAAGGATATTGTTGTCATATGTTACTATGCCTTGGTTTACCCAGCTTTCCGGAATCTGTAAGTGCTAGTACAGTGGTACCTGCCATGAAAGGACACCCTTGGGACCAGCTAAAAGTGTCCCTTCATTGCAGGTGGCCTGTCATGACAGGTATATTGTGGTAGAGATAATAGACAAAGGGACTCCAAAATGAGTCCTTCTTCTTCTTCTGCGTTCGTGGGCTGAAACTCCCACGTACACTCGTGTGTTTTTTTTGCACGAGTGGAATTTTACGTGTATGACCGTTTTTTACCCCGCCATTTAGGCAGCCATACGCCGTTTTCGGAGGAAGCATGCTGGGTATTTTCGTGTTTCTATAACCCACCAAAATCTGACATGGATTACAGGATCTTTTTCGTGCGCACGTGGTCTTGTGCTTGCGTGTACACACATTGGGGGGGTGTTCGGACACTGAGGATCTGAGAAATAAATCTCTCGCCGAACGTGGGGACGAACTCACGCTGACAGCGGCCAACTGGATACAAATCCAGCGCGCTACCGACTGCGCTACGTCCCCGCCCATAATGAGTCCTATTAAGGGAAGTGTCCTCTCATCAGAGGGGCCCCACATCGCAGGTACCACAGTACATGTCAATTGTATCTCACATAAGTTTGGTAATACTGGTTTGCAAAACATCACAGTTTTGTCAAGGAGTCATTGGTAACTAATGCAAAGTTACTAGCACATAATTGTCTGATAAATGTACATAGCAAAACGGCAAACATGCAAAACATAAAAAAAGTAAATACACTTTTCTTGGACCAGAACAACAGAGGGATTTTCTTTGCACATTGGAAAGACTGCAGGGATACACGCACAAAAGTATGTACAAAATTCAACCACATGCAGAGCACAACAAGGACCAAACTATAGTATACCTCAAAGGGATGGCCAAATCGTCCGCACGATCGCCAGGGGCGAGTACAAAATCTGCCGGGCTAGTAGAAAACGCGTGGCAACTCGCCCAGCTTGCCATTAACAATTCTGGTCTAATGCAAGTCACTTTTGGTTGTAATATCGAGTTTCAAAGCCATATATAAACACTGCAGTTGCAGCAACTGTGGTATATACCCGGCCAACAAAATGTTTAGCCGGGAAGTAACTTTCTTGAAGTTACTCACCCGGTTGGTGAGTTAACATTTTGAGATTTGGCCATCTCTGCCTCACAACAACAAGTACAAGAATCCTGAAAAACAAACCCCAACTTTATTCCAATAAATACAAACCGCATATCTATGAGTTAAAATATTGCAAAATACAGTGGTTTCTGGTGCATATCATAAGACACCACAGAGACTAGATGAAAATGTCCTTCTGTCACAGGTGATCTTTCTTTGCAGGGTTAAATTCCCAAACCAATAGAAAAACTCAACTTGTACTTTTATTTGGAAGTGTTCTATCCCTGAAAGGGGTGTATGGGGTGGTTATACATGTATAATTATATAATAAATAAATAGTATGGAATTTTGTGTGTGTTTACAAATCTCTGACAATACAAAGACAGAGCCCTTGCACCCTCCTCTCAAAGCAATCCATTTTCTTCACATCCCCCTGTAGGAAAAAGAAACAAGTCGCGTAAGGCGAAATTACTGCATTTAGTCAAGCTGTGGAACTCACAGAATGAAACTGAACGTAGTCCGCCGCTAGTGCAAAAGGCAGTGAAAGTGACGAGCCTGTTTGGCGCGGCAGCGGTTGCGCTGTGCTTCATAGCACGCTTTACTGTACCTCTCTTCGTTTTAACTTTCTGAGCGTGTTTTTAATCCAAACATATCATATCTATATGTTTTTTGAATCAGGAACCGACAAGGAATAAGATGAAATAGTTTTTAAATCGATTTCGGAAATTTAATTTTGATCATAATTTTTATATTTTTAATTTTCAGAGATTGTTTTTAATCCAAATATAACATAAGCTACTCACAAAAAGTTAAGGATCACTTGCACACAAATTCATAACTTTCCAAATAAGAAAGCCAATGCGTTGGTATTTGGCAAACGTTTAATTCAATGCTTTAGTGATAACGATACAACATTTCCTTCAATTTCGAGCAATCGTTTGGTCTGTACATTTTATCAAAGTGTGTACGTATCGAAATTTAATTTCACAAAGTCTTTGAAATCACAAGACATGGCATTCAGATGCTCCCAAAAGTTCAGTAACGCGTGTAACCGCCCTGGCTGTTCTGGCACTCGACTCAGCGAGTCCTCATAGAGTTGACCAGGGTGGTGAAGATCCTCTGTGGAAGCGTCTGCCACTCAGCCTGCAGCATCTGGTAGAGGTGCTGGACATCCCTGGGAGGGGGGTGGTTGCTCCTCACTTTGCGATCCAACTCATCCCAGAGGTTCTCAATCGGGTTGAGATCGGGACTGCATGCTGGCCACTCCATTCTATTGACTCCAGACTGCTGCAGGAAGTCGTTGACCACCCTTGCCCTGTGGGGGCGAGCGTTGTCATCCTGGTAGACAGCCTGCGGTCCCATCTGCTGCAGTGTAGGCACAGCCAGCGGTCGAAGGATCTCATCCCGGTATCGGAGGCCAGTAAGGTTACCCTGTACATGAAACAAGGGTGTTCTGTGGTGAAGGCTGAAGGCCCCCCAGACCATTACAGAACCTCCACCAAAGGCCACCTTTTCTTGGACAGTGGCGTCAATGTAGCGTTCCCCTTGGCGCCTCCAGACCCTCAGTCGGTCGTCGTTGTGGTTCAGGGTGAAGCGTGATTCATCACTGAACAGGACCTGGGACCATTGCTGACGTGTCCACCTCACGTGACGTCTGCAGAAGGCGCGGCGTGCTGCCCTATGGGCTGGAGTTAAGCGTGGCCGTACAGCTGGGCGACGACAACGGAGGTTAAACCCATGAAGGCGATTCCGTATGGTCTGCTGGCAGATGTTGGTGTTAGTAGCCATCCTCAGCTGCCTTCGAATAATGCTGGAAGAGGCTGTTCTTGTTTGAAAGGCTAGTCGTTCAATGAGACGATCTTCACGTGGAGTTGTCTTCTTTGGTCGCCCAGGTCTGCGTCTTTCCTGGACCCTCCCAGTGGCTGTGAAACGTTGAATCCGTCTGACAATGACCGAGATGGACACGTGAAGTCGCCTGGCCACTTCTCGCTTGGGGACACCATCTTGGAACCATGCAACAGCTCGTCCCCTCTCAAACTCGTTCAATTTTCGTCGTGGAGGCATTGTCAGATAATGCCTAATACTGGTGGTATGTCTTCTCAAAAAGCCAAGCAAGTGACAGCATCTCACACATAAACAGCAGTGCTTGCACGTGCACACTGGCTTTTCCTTGTGGCTTGTGCAATGTGTTCGGGCTGAACGGTCCAAAACAAGGTCCTTTTTCGCAAGTTTCCACTTTTTCTTTTGCTACCAAGCTCAGTAGTAGAGAATCCCGTGCAATTTTCCCACTAATACAACATCGCCCACTTACAGCTGAACAAGAATTCATAACAATTTTGTTTGACTGAGAAATAAATAACAGTAGCGAACTGATTTTATTGAGCACCTGTTTTCTCATAGTGATCCTTAACTTTTTGTGAGTAGTGTATGTATATGTTTTTGGAATCAGAAAATGACGAAGAATAAGATGAAATTATTTTTGGATCGTTTAATAAAAAAATAATTTTAATTACAAGTTTCCGATTTTTAATGACCAAACTCACTCATTAGTTTTTAAGCCACCAAGCTGAAATGCAATACCAAACCCCGGCCTTCGTCGAAGATTGCTTTGCCAAAATTTCAATCAATTTAATTGAAAAATGAGGGTGTGACAGTGCCGCCTCAACTTTTACAAAAAGCCGGATATGACGTCATGAAAGGTATTTATCGAAAAAATGAAAAAAACGTCCGGGGATATCATACCCAGGAACTCTCATGTCAAATTTCATAAAGATCGGCCCAGTAGTTTAGTCTGAATCGCTCTACACACACACACAGACACACACATACACCATGACCCTCGTCTCGATTCCCCCCTCTATGTTAAAACATTTAGTCAAAACTTGACTAAATGTAAAAAAGAACCCGGTATGGAAATAATTCAGTGAGCAAAAACAAAGTCGGTTTTCCCCCAGTCTCATTCTTTGCTTTATAGTCAGCATTTCAAACTTGTATGAAAGGGAAAGGAAAGGTAAAGTTGTTACAAAAAAGTATCCAAACAAAAACATAACTATATAATTTTATATTGAAAAATACATCTTAACACATTGACAAAATGTTACGTTAAACAATAACAAGCTAGCTTGCATACTGCATTACTCATTTAAAGAAAGACAAAGAATCAAAAACACAGCTGTACATGATTTCTACAATATATACACAACAAAAAAGGATGTTCTTTATTCAGCACCGCAGTCCGTAACATAGACTGTTGGACTAAAGGTAAACAATTACATGTAATGAAACCATCTTGGGTTCCTCTTTCCTCTGTTACAGTACTTGAGATACTGTGAAAACTGAACATCCAACTGGCACAAAATAATCAATAAAGGCTCATGTATAACATCCAGTGATGTCGCTAGTATATTTTCAAACCGGTATGCAAACAGTCCTGAAATAAACGGTAGGCTGGTCATTGGAACCAGTAAGAGTCCAACTCAGAGTACTAGTTTTGCTCTTTTACCAGCGAAAAAAACAGGTAGTTTTAAACATCAACCGGTAGGTCATACAGACTGCCAATTTTGTTCCGGTATTTTCTTATTTCAACCGGTAAATTACCGGTAATTACCGGTTAACACCAATACTGACATCTTGCTGACATAATGTTCTACATGATTCATGCTTTTCTCTACACTTGGCAATTCTTTCTCCAGTCCAATTTTTTTTCTCTTGGAATCTTACCTTTAACAAAGTTACTCAGAAGCTTAGGAAAATGATCTTACAGCTGACATATACACTAATTCCTGGGATGTCCAGCATCAAAGCTATTTGCTATTCTATTTCATTTTGAAATTAAAAATAAACACTAACAAAAACGAAATATCAGTTAGAGTCCAATACATCTTTATTCACAGCATTTGCTGTGAGGTTTCTGAGATTGGCCCCTCTCTCCCATCCTGAGGTGTATTTGACGTGGTTCTTTTTTTTCATCCATTCTTCGTCCCTACCTTTCTTTGGTCTTTTATCTTCTCATCCATTTGTCCGTGATTATCTTTCCACCACTTAAATCCACAGAACCTAAAGCAATAGACATTGTTCTGAAATAACTCTGTTGGGGTATATGCAAAAGTCGCACCCCTAAAAACAGATTTACAAATATTGACACTGATAAGGTGTGTCAAGCAATCAAAATCATCACAGCAAAAATAGAGCTCCAATGCGTATTTTGAGCAGATTCCACTCAAAATGATACCGTTTTCACTCGGATACTGCACCGGATGCACATGGCAGCTAATTTTTCCGTGTGATGATTCTGATCACTTGTCCCAATTCATCATATTTGCCTCAGTTTTTGTAAGGGGCGTAACTCCCACACAGCCCGTATAAAACCCAACAGACTTATTCCCAGAAAACATCTATCACCATCCTAATCCTCCTTCCTGCTCTCCGCCTCCCCCACTCCAGGGGGCACCCAGCCCCCGAACCCTTTCTCCAGGTACTGAGCCACGGCGATAGTCAAGTGATCCTGGTAGGGGGCTCCCACCACCTGCAACCCCAGCGGGAGCCCTTCACGGCTCAGCCCCAGGGGAACCTGGGTAACAGGCAACCCCAGGGCGTTGAAGACGGCTGTGTAGGTGAAGTTGAAGGGTGTGAGGATGGGCATGTTGTGGTAGGGGGCGGGGTTGGGGTGGGAGGGGTAGAGGAGGACCCCGGAGTCGCCCAGGAGGGATGTGAGCTGGTCGTGGAGGGCCTGGAGGAGGATGAGCAGCTTGGGGACGTTGGGGTCTTCCAAGGGAGTGAAGGTCTCCACGATGCCCAGGCCGATTGCGGGTAAGGTGTGGTCTGACTGTCGCACCACCCACCTGTGTGTCAGTTTGGATTGAGATAAAGAATCTAGTCTGAAGTTAGAGTCTAATCTGAGATAAATATGACCGGTTGAAGAAATGCACACATCGATACATTCAGGCGCTGAGAGCAAAATTATGAATATGATTAAGCTGTTATGTTTCGTCATGTTTTGACAGACACACACACACACCCATCCCCCCCCCCACACACACACAGCCCCCCCCCCCCCCCACACACACCCATCCCCCCCCCCCACACACCGGGGGTGCGACATTGATACTTTCTTGGATTTGAACCCGTGACCCGCGGATCACAAAGTCCAGTGCTCTACTATACTAGCTGTGCTACCTGGCCCCCTTCATAAATCATGAGTGGGACTCAAAAATGTCATGAATCCTGAAGAATTTAAGGGGGGGGGGGGGGTCTTGGGGCCCCCAGACGATGAAGGATTTGTATAATTAACAACCAAAAAAACGTCACCACAGACATTACGAATCCGGATTTCCGGCATATACCGCGTACCGGAAGAATCCCACCTATGATTAATTGAATCCTTTCCTCTTTCAAATTTTTGTTGTAAACTGCACACTAAACGCACACATGCATTAAACCATACAACTCTATCCATTTTTTTTAAACACATCTAAATTCTACCTTCAGTCGGCTCTGCTAGCTTGTCTAATTCATTGAAAGAAAATCTTGTGTGTGCTTATGTCAGCCAAGCAGTTACATTAACAGTCTCTTGTTACTCTTATTTACGATACAGGACTGGGTCCTTCAGCTGTTATTCTGTCTGTGCTGACATAAGCATTTCTCATGCTTATTAATAAGTTATAATCCAGCCTTTACACTTACCATGACAAAGTTCTAAATATAACATTAACACAGGACACTTCAAACAAATTCTTTTTAGGGTGAAACACCAAGTTCTGTTTAGGAGAATAAAGTTATACTTCCTTTTGATCCAGCTATCACAAGGAAATAAATCAAATACGGACTTTGTAAATCATGCATCTTTAAACATAAGAATCAAAAAAGAAATAGGGATAAAGGTAATGCCCATTTCTCACAGATTTTGTTACTATGGGTTACAGACTCAAGAGTACTCTCTCTCTCTCTCTCTCTCTCTCTCTCTCTCTCTCTCTCTCTCTCTCTCTCTCTCTCTCTCTCTCTCTCTCTCTCTCTCTCTCTCTCTCTCTCTCTCTCTCTCTCTCTCTCTCTCTCTCTCTCTCTCTCTCTCTCTCTCTCTCTCTCTCACTCCTGGGAACACTAACTGCGAGCCCCACACACAGTGTCACTCTCTCTCATCTCACCCCCAAACATACACCCACACACACGCCAACACACACACATCATCTCACACTTGCAAAAACAAATATACACCACACAAAAACACACTCACTTCAAGATTTCCAGGAAGCAGTTGACTTTGGCCCCAGTTTTCTCGCCTTGTGCCATGAAGCAAGCAAACTTCAGACCCTTGCCTGCCGCCATCTTGGCTGACCACATTTCTAAGCTGTACTTCATTAGGTTCAGATTCACAGGTTCCGCTTTGGCGCCCAAGCTGGCTAAATGCTGGAAAGCCTGGAACATGATTTTGGGTAAACAATCATAAAAACCTGAATGAGGCATAAGCTGAAGCAGTAGTTGCTACTGTTTGATGTGTTTAAGGCGATGCGTGGCACTAAAATTTAACTTGGAGAATACACGGAATAACCTAGTTTTCTGGGTAGTTATTGAAGTGACTTATAAAAATGAATGAAAAAATTGTGAAAATTAATGGCCACAGATTGCCGTTGCTATGGAAACAGCCGCCATATTGGATTTCTAGGAAACGGTTTTACAGCGACATTATACATAAGAAATGCATGATATTTGACACAAAGATTCACAAAACTTTTATCTACAATCATATAGAGCGATTTTTTGACAAAAGACTACAGTCAGGGGTCCTTTTGGGTGGTCGTAATGGGCAGGTGGTCGTTATCGAGAGGTGGTTGCCAGGGCAGTTTTGACTATATATTTGATCATTAAGGCAACCCTTTCCTTGCTGATTCTGGCTTTTTTCTCCATCAGTGGATACTCACCTTACGCTGCGCTTGTTTGAGCTGGGTGTCCACTCTGCCTGTGAGCAGACTGCCCCCATCCTCCTCCATGCTGTAAATTCTCAGCTGGTTGATGTCTACCTGTATTCACCAACATTAATTTAGTTCATCATTTTTGTTGGGCAACATTTTTCTTTCATATCACAGGTGTGCATGCATTTATTGGTGGACCCCCTCTCTTTTAAGACCTGCGCCGTTTGAGAACATTACCCTTTTTTCCCACATTTTCTGTTCATAACATACATTTATATGCAAATTTACCTCAATTTTAAGACGTTTTTATTCTTGAGGTCTTAAAAGGGGGGGGTGCATTGTACTGCTCTGTGCTAAGCATGTGAATGTGGATACAGTTGCGACTTTCTTTACCGTTCCTTGCTCTCTCAGACTGTACAGAATAGAGAGTTTGCTCTCAGTCATTTGTAAAATGAAGCAGAACAGATTACAAACAAACAAGGCCGTCAAAAACCAAGTACTTTAAGAGCTTAATATGTTATTGAATGAAGTGTAAGACAACAATGTATCTGATTTGTTTATTTAACCACAACAACCATCTCCCAGAGAACAAACAACAAGAACCTACATCACTCATAAAGATACCTTTCATAAACAATCAAGGCACTACAGCAGTCCCTGCAATGTACGGCCCCCGGCGTGAGCGGACACCTGACATGTACGGACACATTTGCTCGGCACGGAGTGTTTTCCTTCTATATTTGCCCCCCCTTAAACGGACACCTGCAAAACGTGGACGCGGACACTCATTTTCGGTCCCAACAGCAGGTCATACCTCCAATGTACGGACAGACCATCGTCAAATTTTCACCACAACAAAATCGATAACAGAGCAGTCCGGCTCTTGGTACAAAGATCACAGCCGCAATGGTGTGATGACAGTCACTGATAACTTGAGTGCACGTGTACCCATCGTGTGTCTGTGTGTAACCTCTTTCATTGACAAGATACTCTTGTTTCCCCTCAGCCTTGACCAGTGAGTCGGTTGCCTAATCTATGAACCCTTCAGTTGTCTTGCTTTGTCAAAAGTTACCACACAGTCAACTGGTTTTGCTCTGAGTGAACAGTGCAGCTGGCCTCGATCTCTGGCCACAGCCCCCAACAGTACATGGCTGGAGGGAGTGAGAGAGAGAAAGGGGGGGGGGGGGGGGGTGGAGGGTTAGCTGGCTAAACTCTGTGGGGTGTCCGGTGTCACCGCATGTCAGCAGGAAGAGCATTGGAGAGAAATAGAGAGGTGTACTCTTCCACACTATTTCCAAGCATCAGTTGTCACGGCTTGGGGTAGGCATTAGTGAGGGAGAGTGGGAGCTGTGTTATGTACAGTGTATTTCCGACTGAAGAGTGAAAAGTCACTGCCATGCCACATGATCGGCATGCAGTCAATAAAGCCAGACAAGAAACAAATAAATTACTTGATTATGACATGCAGCTCTATCTGCTGCTATTTATTCAAACTGGTTTTCAAGCTTATTCTTGCAAAGCATCTGCACACGCTCATCTGTGCTGTGTTTGAGTGGCTGCTTTCGTATGTCAGTGCATGGTGAGTGTGTTCACTGCCTTGAGGATTTATTTTATCTCTTCTTTTCAACACTTTTCATACAAATCCTTTTTACAGAACGTTTAAAGAAGTATTAGGAGTTTATTGTTATTGTTTAGTAGCCACAAGAAGTGATTAGCATAGACTCAATCCTGTTGTTTGTGTGTCTCTGTGTGAGTGTATGGGGGAGGGGGTGGTGTGGTCACCCCTCCCGTGACCGGACACCTGCAATGTACGGACAGTTTTGCTATGGCCCAAGGGTGTCCGTTCATGAGAGGGACTGCTGTAATAGATTTTCTTCAAAATCTGCCACACAGAAACGAGCACACTTTTTCTCCTAAAGCCTGATAATCATATTATTTGGGCGAAGTCTTCTTCACGAAGCTTATGCACTGAATTTTTGGTAAAAAAACGTTGCGAATTCAACTCAATTAAGGAAGTCCTTTACATACCTTGGTGTCTAGTTTGATCTTGGAAGCGCCGGGACCAGCCATGATTCTAAGTGATGGAGCAAGATCTTCAGCGTAGCGGCATATAGGCCCTGTGGCCAAAAGCTCCACCTGACCTCCTGTGGCGGGTGGGTGCTGTCCCTCGTTCGGTACTATATCTGTGCAAAGAAAAAAGCATGCATTAACCCTTGAAGCTCCAATGCTGCAATTTCGCCACAGCATATCTGAGTCCTATTTCTAACATGGCTTGATTTACTTGTCACATACAGCAGTACCTGCGATGTGTGGACCCTCCCATGAGAGGACACCTCCCTTAAAAGGACACCTGCTCTTGTCCCTGTTTATATTATCTCTACCAAAGTATACCTGTCATGACAGGCCACCTGCAATGTAGGGACACTTTTGGCTGTTCCCAAGGGTGTCCTTTCATCGCAGGTACCACAGTAGAACAATGCATTTAAAGCTTATAAAATATCTAAAAAGTAAAGCAAGTCAATTTGTTTTTAGCTACAGTAGTACCTGCCATATCCGGTCACCCATTAGTCATTGCAAAGGTGACCGCAAATATCAGGTGGCCGTTCATTACAGGCCCCATCCTCCTCCAAAAAAACCCAAAAAACACGATCAAGTTTTCATGAAGAAAAGAAAGCGATCATCCACGAGCCGCCGATTCATTGTCTCTGTTAGTTTTGCTTTCGTTTATACATCTTAATTATTTGCGTGTTTAACTCGATCGTCCTGGCTAAGCTATTGTTTCGTATGTTTCTATGTGTGTTGTTTGGATTATTATATATGTATTTGAGTGTCAGATAAACAAGTGTTTCAAACTCACATCAGCTGTGATCGATCCGGAAGTGACTGCCGTAAATGTACATGTATGCGCATGTCTGTATTTACAGTTTGCGCATGCGTAAGTATTCATGTCGTCTGCTCGTGCTGTGCCGTCTGTGCACACAACACATCTTGAGTTTGACTCGTCAGCTTTATTAACAGGCGATACATGTGTTAACAGTTATAGAAAGTGGACAGGTGCTGATTTCTAACGGCCAGATAGCAGGTGGGAGGTGGGTGGGCGGGGAGAGCCACAGCCGCTCGCCCGCGAAAGTGACAAGTGGCCGTTAAGTGGCCGCTCCTGTCGAGTAAGAGGGGCACCTTAGGGCAAAAATCAGTGACCGTTGACCGCGTCAGACAGGTTAACGGCCATTAAGAGTCAATTATAGAAGGAAAACTCATTAGTCATGGGAAAGCTGGCCGCTCCGGGCAGGTTCACGCCCACGAAAGGGCCGGAAATGGAAGGGACTACTGTACTTCAAAGTATATAAGCAGTTGAAGATTGTAAGTAAGGTTTTGCAGATCTTGTAATCTTCTTCTTCTTCTTCTTCTGCGTTCGTGGGCTGAAACTCCCACGTACACTCGTGTTTTGCACGAGTGGAATTTTACGTGTATGACCGTTTTTACCCCGCCATTTAGGCAGCCATACGCTGCTTTCGGAGGAAGCATGCTGGGTATTTTTGTGTTTCTATAACGCACCGAACTCTGACATGGATTACAGGATCTTTTTCGTGCGCACTTGGTCTTGTGCTTGCGTGTACACACGGAGGTGTTCGAACACCGAGGAGAGTCTGCACACAAAGTTGACTCTGAGAAATAAATCTCTCGCGGAACGTGGGGACGAACTCACGCTGACAGCGGCCAACTGGATACAAATCCAGCGCGCTACCGACTGAGCTACATCCTCGCCCCTATCTTGTAATCAATCTATTGCTATAACTCAGGGTGCTTGTTCCAGGCCCTGAGCTTGGCTCTTCTAAACAGCGAAGCAGACACATATCATGCCGTGCCATGTGCATGTTGCAATGTATGGACAGTGGAACCCCTCTTTTAAGACGTTCAAAACTCTCCGTAAATCAGGTCTAAGGCAGGAGTCTTAAAATGGAGGTCCAATTTATCGAGCTTATGAACAGAAAATCTAAAAAAGCAAAGTCTTAAAATGGAGGAATTCTTAAATTGGGGGGTCTTAAAATGGAGGAATTCTTAAATTGGGGGTCTTAAAATGGAGGAATTCTTAAATTGGGGGGTCTTAAAAGGGAGGTTGCACTGTAGTAAATATTTTTGCTTCACAGAAACACAGACAGACAGACAGACAAAATGCTGCACTTATCTACTGACCTTTACTAGGACGATGGCCAAACACCCCGTTGAAGAAAGCTGGCATACGTATACTGCCTCCAATGTCTGACCCCACCCCCATCAGGGATGCTCCGGCTGATATTATGCAGCCCTCTCCTCCTGCGGACAGTCAAATACATGTACATTGTAATTTGTAAGTAGCTAAACAATTGTACATGAAAAGGAGCCATGGACTAGAACACGGAAAAGAAAGATTTCAGAAAGATTTTGATTATACACGTTTATTACCAATTCAGTGCCCCATATGGCTTTTTGACCAATCAGGACGGATTCTAGGTGACCCTCTAAATGTTATAACATTCAGGCAGGGACCCTTTTTGTTTATCACGCTAAAAATTAACAAGACAAAGTAAAAATGTAATTCAACAATATCAGCGTGATTTATTCTAAAGAATAACACTTCAAATGCTGTCAGGTAATACTCTCTTTATCTACAAAAAATACTGATAAGCGATCAAGTTTTGTCGGTGGGTGCGTAACGGAACAGCAAGGCACCGCCCATCGTCTGAGTGTGCAATGCCGACCGCTTACTTGAAATCTAAATGATCAAAGTTTGGAAAAATCAAGTGAAATTGTGCCACTCGCTTTACATCAAATGTATCTTTACTTCATTTCCCATCCGCCTAAATCTGTCGCTCTCTGTTCATCGAGAAAAAGCGAAGCAACCGAAACGCATGTTCAACATGGTTTATCTTGTGAGATTGTTGTGTGTCAAAGGCATTTGACCTGTGAATATTCATCACGTAAGATGTGTTACTCTGATTGGCTGACTCAGGTCACGAGAATTCTTTGACTGACAGGCATAATCAGGTAGAAGCGCTCAAGTTCCCATTGCGGCTGTTCTGTCTAATTCGCGGGGTTGCTTCGAAATTTCTTTTGGTCGAATTAAACGGTAATAAAACCGTTATTTCTAATATGCTGACTCTTAGCAAATGATAACAGACATGTCTCACAAACGATATCAGCATTCGCCTAAAAGGCTCATGCTTGATATCTTTTTTCTCGACATGTCTTGTTATCATTTGCTAACAGTCAGCATATTAGAAATAACTCATAATATTATTGCAGGGATCAAACATCACATTCTTATTAAGTTATTCACATCAAAGGTGCTTCATTTTTCTTTTTAACACAACAGTGCAATCTCTCTTAAAAGTGACAGATACACAATACAAAAGCAACTTCTACAGTAGCTGAAAAAACAAATAATTATGCCTTGAAGGGGGGAGAAACACTCAGAACGAGATTGACTTTTTTCCAATGATTTTAGTAGTATTAGTACATCCAAAAATATCGAGTTTCAAAATCTGTACCATAACATGAAATCACACACTGTTTGCTTTCAAACATATATCATCACAAGCAATCATAGTCATTCCACCTCCCACACACACATACATACCTGAGCTTCCGCCAACAATCTTGGTGTCATCGTAGGCGTTCTTGGTTCGGCCGTAGACGTTGTTGGCGGACTCGTACCACATGCACAGTTCACTGGTGTTGGTGCAAGCGAAAGGTATCATGCCTGCCCCTTTCAGTCTATGCACCGAAGCCGAGTCAGACTCGGCTTTCACCCCTTTTCTGCTCACCAGTCCAGAAGTGTTTGGCATCCCTGAAACGGGCCAGAATGAATGGTTAGATCCAGTCGGGTCTGAATAAAAAAAACAAGAAAGAAGAAAAAAAAAATGTTGGCAGTCTATAAAAAAAAACAAGAAAAAAAAAAAAATGTTGGCAGTCTATTTGTTTTTTTGATGACTAGTCGGGTCTGGTTCTCATCCAACACCTTCATGTTAAAAGGTACAAAGATCATATTTAATTTGTAGTCTTTGTTCGCCACAAATTTCCCGGATTTATTTTAGGTTTAAATTTGAATGTATTGAAAATGTAACTGGCAACCGCTTCTATACAAATAGGCCATAGCAAAACAATCACTGCTTAATTGCTTGATCTTATTCTTAGTTTGAGCTTGCTAGCTTGAACGTTGTTTGAATGACTTTTACAACAAATTGACTGGTTTGGTTTAAACTGTTTTATTCAACGTTTGTGCATTATTTACAAAAAACGCATATTGAGTAAACAACAACAAGCATAATGCTTATAGTGGTGTTTACAGTTTTCTAGAAAATTACATATAAATGCCGGCTATTGTACAGTTTAAATGAAAAGCAAGCAAACATGAAAAGAAAATTGAATGAAAATTGTACATCAAAACAAAAATCCGTTTAAGAATACATATATATAAAATTGACTGGTTTCTGTGTAAGCAGGTACTTGTTTTTTCTGAGATATACTGCATTGTAAAATATGGGCAAATCACTGCTTTAGGTCACTACGTGCTCTCATTCTAGAATTTTGCACCAACAAGCAACAACAACAAAACACCAAAACACCTAAAAAGGTACAAAATAATCAAACTTTACCTTCCAGGGCAAAGGCCTCTTTCACTGTAAGCGGCACACCCAGTAAGGGTTTGTTCCCTTCGCTCAGCTCTTCTGGAATGGAGTCTTGACTGAGTTGTCTGTCTACCTCTCTCGCCTCTTGCAGTGCCTCCTCGTACCTCTCTGCTACAATGGCGTTGATGATAGGGTTCACTTCTTTGGCTCGTTGAATGAAGGCCTGCATCACTGTCTCAGCAGTTACCTGCAAAGGTGAAAAACAAATACTGTATGCTGAATTTGCACCTTCTTAATCTTATCATAAGCTGATATACTGTCAGGTTTATTTGCTGATCAAAACTTGTATTCAGCATTACTGTGTCTTCTTGCCACAACAACACTAAAGTCCTTTCCAAAATTATAAGTTAAACAGTAAGACCACTTACACTTTTTATTTCAAACCTTTGTACATGTACTGCAAACTGTATAAATTACCATGGTCGTTAAAACATAATTTGTTTTTGTACACTGACCCAGTGTTACTGAAGCTAGTCTACTGAACTATGAACAATAACAATCTGTATAAACAAAACATACTGATGGTTTTTCTTTCTATATGTTACGATGTACCAGCTGCAGAGTTATATCTCCATTAACACTTATCTTAACAGAACATAAACAAAACAAGATTAATTTGAACACTACAATTGTACAAAACAAATGACCACAACAATGACATAGAAAACTGTGCACTGTATGTCAGTTCTCACAAATCTTTGCTGCAAACACTACATTTGCTGCCACCTCCTCAACCCATCAGAGCTGTTATGAGCAGCTAAATAGTTCATCAAATGAAACAAACCTTTAAGGCCAAACAAAAATAATGATTGTTTCCGATGACAATGCCACAAAAATTACAGTTGCTGAGTTGGTAGGGTGGCAAATATTTTTTTCTTCAGTATTGAAGTCTTTTTTTCTGTTTCTTTTTTACCCAGGAAAATGTTCCTTTTCATTGCCTGGAATGCTACTGTGTCCCCTGATGTCGAAGAAGGGTAGCTTTCCTTGCAAAGTCTACAAAATCGAGTTTAATTGAACTTATTTCAAGAGTAAAAAATAAAAATAGAAATTCCATGGTCGAGAGAAAAAACAGGCTTGATGTTTTTTTAGGCCTTAGCTACAGAACAATTTTACCAGCAAATTAAACATACCTGACGAGAGCGAATCTTCTTTGCAAGAGAGGTGGCACTCTCCAGGAGAAGGGGGTTGGTGACCTTTGGAACACTCTGACCTCTCTCCCCATAGATCAGACGGAAGATCGCCACCATGATGGGTTTTGCTATCAGCGTGAACGCTGATATCACATAATACAGAACACTCCGTAACACAGACATTGTAACTGCCTTGTGAAACTCTTTCCTTTCTAAGTTGCAAATAAATTGAAGATCCTTAGGTGTGGTCACAAATTAATTAAGCCTGTGTTCAAGCAGGCAGTTTCAAACTCGAAGCAGGAAGAAGAAACTACGTTTATGACTTAAGGTGTGAATGGATGTCAACTCAGCCAAAGAGGAAAATCTACAGTGAAAGTTGATTCACAATCACAGCAGGGGATTTTTCTTTTTACAACAAAATTAAATTATTCTATTGTTCAGTCCTTCTGCTCTTGTCACATTGACCCCTAGCTGTTCTCCCCATTCAGCAGTGCTTTGTGGTGTTGTCAGTCATATATTGTTTCCTTTTTCAATTGTGTTGGTGGTCATGTGTTTCCTCCTTCCAGTCCTTGCTCACTCAGACAGCTCTTCATTAGACGGAGAGGCAGTCAGCCAAGGTTCAGCACTGGTCTAGCCTGCAGAAAAGAGAAAAAGAGTTAGAATATCCGTTTGTCGTTTTAATAAGTTAGCGGGACACATTAAAATGTTCTTTTTAAACATTCTTGTACAAGTACAGTAGAACCGTTCTTTTAACTTTAAGACACCCCCTCGGCCTCCCGTCTTTAACTTGTTTGAGATGTTAGTTTTGTCACATTTTCTGTATATCTATGAGGTCTGTACATTTATCTCCATTTTAACTCTGCCTCCCTTTTGAGGGCTTATTTTTGTTAGGTTTTAAAAGGACAGGAGGAGGATGGAGGGAGGGGGGGGGGGGGGGGGGCTGTACAAGCAGCACTAACAGTAATGCCCACCACTTAGCCTTTAGAAGTAAAATGCATTATTTTTTTTAGTTCAAAACAACAAACTTTTATTTCAAACATCTCTGGTTTGTTTCCCTTTTTTCCAAAAGACGAATCTTTCTTTCTTTATTTGGTGTTTAACGTCGTTTTCAACCATTCAAGGTTACCAATAGACGAATTCCGGAAATAACTTTTGCTGCGGACCAAAAGAGGGCAAATAAACCCGCGTGACAAAATAGGCCTGGATCACTATTGAGTTGCGTGTGACGGTGTCTTACACGTGCTCGCGACAACATGTAGCAACACGCCGCTCACTAGTGATTGGCCTATTTTGTCACACTGGTTTGTTTGCCCTCTTTTGTTTCTTTTATTTCCGAACATTGTCTATTTTTAAATATGCTCTGATATATTCTCTATTTCATTCTTGGCAAACAAATGCCCTTAGTAGTTTATCAAACCTGAATTTTTCCCTTCCTTACCTCTTTAGTTATAAAATCTAGTGGAGAAGAAACATATTTCTGCAAAACGTTAGTTAAAAACAAGAAGAGCAAACGCTCGATCGAGTCACTTTCGCAGTTCTGAATATTATATGAGGCATCAGATGGACAGGAAGAAATTGCTATTCACAACACAATGAGTCACGTTCACATAAAATTTGAGCCCGGTCACTTTTATAGTTTCCGAGAAAAGCCCAACGTTAAGTTGTGTGTTGCCGAACAGAAAAGGCTAGTTATCTCCCTTGTTTTTCTGATAACGTTCGTAAAAGGCTACAGATGTAAATACTTTGATGTAAAGAATAATCCTACAAAGTTTCAATCACATCCGATGAACTTTGTCAAAGATATAAAATGTCTAATTTTTCCTTTGACGCTGACCTGTGACCTTGAAAAAGGTCAAAGGTCAACGAAACCATCGTTAAAGTGTAGAGGTCATTGGAGGTCACGACTAAACAAAATATGAGCCCGATCGCTTTGATAGTTTCCGAGAAAAGTCCAACGTTAAGGTGGTGTCTACGGACGGACGGCCGGACGGCCGGCCGGACGGCCGGCCGGACAGACTAACACTGACCGATTACATAGAGTCACTTTTTCTCAAGTGACTCAAAAACCAAAGCAGTGCATGTAAGACTGCATTATAATTTATACAAATACACATGATGCCCGAACCATACATTCCCTGCCACAGAATGATCCCATAATGAATCACTCAATCAGACTTTCACTGAAGAAGAAAAAAAAAGTTTGGTGATTCAATAGCAAAGATGTGACGAGTTTGAGCTCAGCATGGTGTTTGAAGAGCCATCATAACCAAAGTAATTATTCCACTTCCACAGGTGAAAATCGAAACCGTCAATTCAGAATAAAGACTTCCCTCTAATTACAAGAAGTTATGCCACACTGCTGAATCACAACAAATGATCAAGTGGAAGCTAGAGTGCTGACAGAAATAACATGCATAGTTATATTTGTTTGTTTGTTTGCTTAACGCCCAGCCGACCACGAAGGGCCATATCAGGGCGGTGCTGCTTTGACATATATTTATATATAACGTGCGCCACACACAAGACAGAAGTCGCAGCACAGGCTTCATGTCTCACCCAGTCACATTATTATGAAACCGGACCAACCATTCCTAGCACTAACCCCATAATGCCAGACGCCAGGCGGAGCAGCCACAGTAGTAGATTGCCAATTTTAAAGTCTTAGGTATGACCCGGCCGGGGTTCAAACCCACGACCTCTTGATCACGGGGCGGACGCCTTACCACTAGGCCAACCGTGCCGGTATGCATAATTATATATATAAAATTTATGCATGTAAACATAGAATCTATGATACTGATAGATAGACCTGTGGTAATTTTACTTTGTGGCTTATGAGGAAAGGAAGATCTGTGTTAGAATATTATTGCTTGGAAAAAAAAGTACCATATATAATAGTTTCATAATATGGATGGCACATCTGGCCGTTATCCTGTTTGACAGCATGGGTACACCTGTTCCCAAGTTAAGCGACATATTCAATTCTAAGAGTCAAGTTTCTACCCAGACTCTTTGTCGAAGGGTGTGAGAGAGAGAGAGAGAGAGAGAGAGAGAGAGAGAGAGAGAGAGAGAGAGAGAGAGAGAGAGAGAGAGAGAGATTGTGTTCCATGTAATTGTTCTTCCCATTTTCATCTTCGTTCGCTTTGAAAGTCTTTGTTCGGTAATCTTGAACTTTAGCGTGTTAAATTCATAGCTCAGAATCCAGTGACATTCTTTACTTATTTTTGATACAAGTCTATGTAAGCAAGCCAAAGAACATTTGTCGTGAAATTAATTGACGGATTGAGCTCCGAACTTAAGCATAATTAATTAATTTGGTTGTTCAATCGACAAAAATGCACCAAAAATTGCATACGTTGTCAACCATGGGACATCATTTACACGAAAGAGTTGTCTCCCTTGTCCGCTCATACGGATAATTCTTTCTTTGACCCATGTAAACGAAATGCATTCGTACAGTTCATTGGAGTTCATTCCGTTACTTCAAAGGGATCTAAAATTACTTGTTATGATTAAAATACAAGTGCAGGTTCTACAAATTTGGAGACTTAAATGCCTCTGAATTATGAGCTATAAATTTAACACGCTAAAGTTCAAGATTACCCTTTGTTCTCTTTGTTCTCCTTCTCCTCCTCTTCGTGGTCTCTTTTTCTTCTTGGTTTAAACAATGTTTTATTCTTGTACATCATCAACATGTCTAACATAAATATAATAAAAACAACAACAAGCCTACGGCGTCTTCAGACTAGAAATACTGCCGTACAACCAGTAGACTAATTATATGAAAACGGCATGCACACAGTTTTTGTGGACTTTGGATTGTGACTCGTGTGGGCCCAGTGAATAGCTTGCTTGCTCACTTACACTACAGAAAACTGCAGAAATAACCTAAAATCAACTTATCAGCTCGCGTACACAAATACAAACGAAAAGTAAACGCTGTCTTTCCTGCAAAAAAGAGAAGAATATCAACCAAACTGCTTTCGGTATCAACTAGACTAACCTGTGTTTCGAGGCTGGTATTTTGTCATATTTTCGGTTTCATCTGGGTTACAGTCAGCCGACCCACATACGGATGTCGTGAAAAAGGATAACAGTTCCATACTCTTCCAGTGTTTTTTTTGCAAAATTGTAAACATGTTTGAGCCGTTTTAATGTACTTGCCTCAACTAACTATAACTACGGTACAACTGTAATGATAGACAAACGTGAAAAAGAGCATGTTTGGGATAACGACTTAAGTGGGGATTGGCTTTTGGCCAAAAAAGCAGACTAATCGGTCACGTGATCAAATTTCCACTGGGGGGAAGTTTTGGGGAATCCCCTTTCACCTCGTAGCCATTTATTGTTGAGGAAGCAAGTGAAATATTTTTCTTCAGATACAGAACGTGGAATTATGAACAACATCCTGGTAGAATAGACGGTGAGTGATCCATGTTCCGAACAGCATGCTTATTTTTTGCATAATTGTGGTTTTAAACGGATGAAACAGCGACAACTTGACACGATAACAAGGATTGACAACCCGGATTGACACACGACACAAAAAGGAAGGATTACCTTACCTTCTGCCGTTCTGGTATCGTGCTAATTCATTCCAAGTAAACGGATATTCGTTTCTGCGTAGATGATAATACAAAAACGCAGTACCTGCTACCGACTTGAATCTAGTCAGTATAAAATATTTTGTTATTTCATTTTACCGTTATTTCCCACGGACAGTTTGTGTATTTCAATATTTAGCTTTTAAGTATATTATTAATATTTCAGTTAGTTTTCATCGTTCACGCTCTTATTTTTGGTTTAGAATTAGAGACATTAGATTTAGATCTTTTGTGGCTCATTCTAGATTCACAAACTCGTAGTAATTGTATCCATTGTGTGTGTAATATGATTTGAACATTTCATTGAGTGCATGGGGCTCTTCAACTTTCACTCAGTGAATCTTATCCCTGTTGTTGTTTGTTTTGAGAGAGAGAGAGAGAGAGAGAGAGAGAGAGAGAGAGAGAGAGAGAGAATTAATGAAGCACCTGGCTGTTGAAAGTTTACTCCACAGAGTTTTTATTGTTTTTCTAAAGATAATTTTAATCTTTTCCAGTATCTTGTATAGATCTTTGAGAGAATACAAAGACCATATGGTAGGATTCACTAACCATGCAATATATATGTTCTTGCTGAAATGCTTGTTTTTCCTCCAGATTTTTAGCCCAACTCATTCCAGATCCCCCAAATCAGCAAATGAACAAAATTTTCTTCTGTTTTCAGGAATGAAGAACACGAATCTTACGAACACTTCACAATACAAAGCCTACAGCTACAATGTCAAAAGCGTTATTGTTCTTTGAAGACAGCAACCACAGGCGGAAAGACATGTTGCTACAGTGGGTAGTATCCAACATAGACTACTCGCAACTCAAGAAAGAGTTGCCCGTGTGCTTCTACCGCAACACGTCCTTTTACCTGACGGAGCTGCCAGACTTCTCAAGATGGCCTCAGGACTTCAAAGCCAGAGTTCTGGCGGTGCTGGTGGACGCAGATATGAAGGACGATCTGGAACGGGCTGGTGTGATCAACTGGTGCCGTAATGTGAGGATCGTGGTGCCCATCAATGTGCCCAGTGAGTGATATATGGACTTTTCGTTTTCTGTTTAGTGAAATAAAAAATGGTTTGTGTCCGTGTCTGTTTGTGCACCTGTCTGGCTGTTTGTCTTGTCTGCGTGTCTGTTGTGTGTCTGTGTATTTGTGTCTGTGTACATGTGTGTATTCACCACTCAAAGGTTTGCTGTCAAGATGGCTAATTCTTCAGCCTTCCAGTGTTCCACTGCAAACATGGGAAAATCTTTATTGTGATATGTTGTCTGTCTTTGTATTAGGTAATGACTACCTTTTCATGGTAACAGGCTGCTAGTTCTTCTCTACAAAAAATAGAAAATAATCTTTCAACAGCTTTTAGTTTTACTCTCACTGACGTTCACTTGTGTTTTACAGAGGATGGCAACTGCCTGCTGCACGCAGTGGGCATTGCGGTGTGGGGTATCCTCGACAGTACCCTGATGTTGCGACGACTGCTGGGACTTGCTCTCAGCGTGGATAAAGGCCGCCGCTTCTTCAGCCGCTGGATGTATCATCGACAGATGCAGATGTCCCAAGTTTCTGGTCGCCTTTTGGAGTCTGGCACTGAGGTATATGGCAGGGATGTCGTTAGGCGTCGGACATCGGACATATAACGATGAAAATCCCCAAATGTCCGATTCACATTGCCGCATGTCGGTCAGCTGTCCTATCGTGTTAGCCTGAGCGTGGTCATTGTCCGATATGTACTCCATTCCTTCGGACAGCGCGATATTCGTTAATTTTCATTTCAAGATATAGGCAAATCTTCTAAAAGACCGAACGCTCTCGTGTTCAGCTGACACTGAAGTTGTCAGTGCCGCGTGCGGATCTTTTCTTTTGTCGGGAATTCCCGAACCGTTTGCGGTATGCGCCGTTTGGGTATAACCGTCTCGGTGCAGCGCACTGATCTAAAAATAGTGGATTCTTTTTAGATCAGTGCATGCTACAGGAGTACGGGAGACAACTCCAACTGACTAAATTTGTAGTCTGCTTTTGTTTTCGATACGAGACGAAGCACTGAATTATGCCGCTGAAAAAAAACTAAAGCCTGCAAAAGATCAGCATTAGATCAAACCGATCATGTTGTTTGTCAACTTTTATCCAAATCATGCAGTATTTAATCAAAGTACGAGCTCTGAAGTTGTTCATGTTGGTTTCTTTTTTGTGGTTTCTTTGAAACTAAACAAATACAACATTATACGCACACTGTGTTGATGTATTTACTATATTATGTGTGTGTTCTACAGCGCGCGCGCGTGGGTGTGTGTGTGTGCGTGTGTGTGTGGGCGCATGACTTTGGAACAATTCCATGGAATGTGTTATAAGCTGTTTGGCGCAAATTCATAATGTCCTATTACACTTTCTGAAAGCGGTCAAATGTCCTATTGATGCTGAAGAACTCAGGACATTTGTCCTATAGGTATGAATTTGTAGCAACATCCCTGTATATGGGGTGAAATCTGGAACGGGCAGCGCTTGGAAAGAAGAGCAGAAAACAAAACGATTACATAGGAACGCCACTGTTAAGACCTTCAAAAATCTGTAAAAATCAGGTCTAAAATTGGGGTAAATTTATAGAGGTTATTAACTGAAAGTCTGAAAAATCAAGGTCCTGAAAGGGATGAGCCTTAAAACAATTTGAAACAAACTTTTCAATGTTTCACTTGTGTTTTACAGAGGATGGCAACTGCCTGCTGCACTCAGTGGGCATTGCGGTGTGATAATATCTATTAATATTTTTTGTCTGTATGAGTTGTAAAATATGGAGCAGTTGCATGGATCAGTCAGTGAAAGAAGAATACAAAACCGAAAGTAGGAAAATGTACTTTCCAATTTTGTTGAAAAGAAAAGTACAGGAATAAAGGTGTTGCCGTGTGAAACAGGTGAACTCGCCAACTTTCCTCAATAGAATGAGAATTTTTTTTATACAAACCTATAGATTCTGTAAACATAACACGTGTTCATAGAAAGAAAATTCATATAAAAAATATTTGAGTTTAATGATTCAGATGTACAAATGTTGTGTGTGTGTGTGTGTGTGTGTGTGTGTGTGTGTGTGTGTGTGATAAATCTATTAAGTCTCTCTTCATTATGTTAGAGTAAAAGAGCTGTAATAGTGTAAACTGTATGCATTTTTTATTGTTTTTCTTTCTTTTTAATCGTTGTCACAGGCCTTGAAGAAAGAGTGGTCTGAAATCAGCAACTGCTTAGACCCTGACCACTCTAGCTCAGCTGCCGTACCTCACCGATTTCTAGAATCCATACACGTTTACACACTTGCGAACATTCTGCGTCGCCCAATTATCATCATGACAGACCCCACCATGCGAGCATTCAGCGGGTTTGCCCTGCAGGACAATGACATGGGAGGCATATACCTCCCCTTAGAGTGGAACTGGAAAGACACGCACCGAACCCCTCTTCTTCTTGGCTATTCCTGTAACCATTTCTCCCCCCTTCTGTTTGCGGATCATCCAAACCAAGCCATGGCTGGGGCTACTCAGAAAAAAGACCTTGCCCCGCTGGTGAACGCTAACCTGGAGCAGCTGCCGGTGAGGTTTCTCCTGCAAGGGGAGGAACCAGAGGTAGGAGAATTGCTGAGAAAGTATTTGAGGATCAAGGAGACAGTAACGACACTCAACGGAACAGTCCAGAACATTCTGTGCGCCGAGCTGGAGATTTGCAACCTCCCAGATGAGCTGAATCTGGTGAATGACTACTTTAGAGAGTTCTTCGCTAGGTGCAAACAAGAGCAGACCTTGATTTACCCAGCAAGGATGCCAACACAGGGCCTTCCTGGACACTTGCATCGCACAGGTCAGCCTAACATGCTGAGCCAGTCTGCTTTGTACCAGCCAGCTCAGCAGAACGCTCTCAGCCATGCTCTGGGGTCATCTCAGAGAGTAGTCAGAGAACAGCTGCAAGGGATGCGTGAAAGTGAGTACGGTCTGGGAGAAACAGCCCTTCAGATCCCCAACCCCTGCGGACAGGGGTCGGTTCGTATCCCCCCTCCCAGCTTCACACCCAGGTACAGTTTTGGTGAGAACAGCGTCAGCCTGAATCCTCCTCAGGACCGAAAATGTGTGGTTCCAAGATGCAAGTTCTTTGGGGACCCAGACCTGGCCATGATGTGTAGCAACTGCTTTAAGGACTACACCATCAAGGAGTCACGGCGGTTGGTCATCACCGGCGGTGCATTCAGAACACCCCCTTCTGCTCCGTTAGATTCCATGCAGGGAGAGGAGCAGCAGTATGAAATGTCCATGATGACTGAGAGATGTCAAACCGGCTGCGGCTTCCGTTGCTCGACCAAAACCTACCCCTACTGCCATGAATGTGTAGGAAGACGCCAGAAGCAAGCTCAGGAGGAGGCCAACAAAGTAAGAGAGTCTGAGTCTGCAGGCGCTCATCTTACTACTTCAGGGCAATGGATGGGCGCTAGTGGTGCCAGTCCAGTCATGTCACATACCTCCCAGCATCCTCCAGATGTCTTCAGACAAGTAGTGTCTACCCAGCCTATGGACCAGAACCAAGCCGAAGCCACTCCCCCATCCAGCCCTCTTCCTGTGTCTAGTGCAGAACCTGGGATGCCCAGGGTGAACCAGCCATCTGGAGAAGCCTCTGCATCATCGGCACCAGCTGCAGAAGCCACATCTCCGACACAAGCCCTGGCTGCTGGCCCACTCTCTGCTCCTTTGACACCGCCTGATGACCCCAGTGATCTGATGCTGTTTGGCAGCGGAGAGCCTTCTCCTGTGGAGTCACCCGCTAGAGCCCAGTTGCTGACACCTGTCGCAGCAAACTCAACACAAGCCCCAGTTCTCACCTCTGGGAACGCAGCCACTGTTTCAGCAACAACGACAACCCAGTCACAGCCTCAAGCTTCAACAAGTCAACAGACAGCTGGTCTTGCACAACCCACATCCCAGCCACAGATGCCACTTGCAGGAGAGAGAAGTGAGGAGTCTAGTAGCCAGCAGAAGCTACAGGAGCAAGGTTCTCAGACAGGTGGCATTGACGAGCAGAACATGCCACCAGGAGGAAGACTGATTGGCAGACAGAACTCTGTTGCAGGAGAGAACAGACAGCAACTGGCACCCACTTCTTCCATCACCGAACAGAAACAACAGCAGGAAAAACAGAAAACGCATCCAAGGTGCCTGACTGGGCAAGCCATGCTGTCCTCCGGACTAACAGAAAGTCAGATAGCTGAGGCAGTGCTTGGACCAGCACAAGAAGAACCAAGAGGAAAATGCACTAGTCCCAGCTGTGGCGGTGACGTTGTATGCAAAAGCCTGTGTGGAAATTGCTTTGTAACAAAAGGAGGAAAAGGTGCCCCTGTGCAGAAGATAAAGAATATGAGTTTGAACTCCACCAGGAGCTCTGCACCGGCTTCTATCGGAGTTCAGGCCACGGATCCCAAGTCTACCTACGCTTTCATGGGAGACACCCAAGGGACCTTCAAGTTCCCCATGAACCAACCTAGAGCCTCTAGCCTCACTTACCTTCCAAATGAGTTCCCCCCTCTCAGCGCAAACAACACTGTGTACGTTCGGAACTGGCTGGAGGATGTCAGCAAAAACCCTGTTTCGAAACCCCCAGCATTGTCCAAGCAGAAAAGCCAGCCAATGGGCTTGCCAGAGAACCAAGAGAGTGAACCTCTTCCAGGCAGAGGCAGTGACCTGTTGGCATCCGGAGAGCAGTGCTATTCAGCTACAGCAAGATGCATAGGGGAAGCTTGCAACAATAGTGTCAGGCAAGAGGGTCAGCTGTGTGACCAGTGCAAGGAGATACTGCGGCAGGCCAGACAGGGACAAGGACTGCAGCAGAGCTCCAGGACTTCTGTCCAGGGTAGGTTGACCTTTCACAGATTGGTTTTACATATATTTACCACATCTCAAGTTCAAGGTCAGAAAAGTCACAAACTGACAGACTTATTTTGACATAAGCAAAGTTGGTTATTTGGTTTGTGAGAAAGAAAAAAACAACCAATAAGATGCTTTTCACAGAAAAGTCTTTGTATTGATTGTCAAGATCCGTATGAGTTATGTATTATACTTTTAACCTTGGCTACAATGTCAAGGTCATGGTGGCAGGGAGGTAGGGGGTTGATAGTAGTTACCTATTTGTTTGGCTGTAATTGTTTGAGGAAGAATGTTGCACAGACTTGTATACATGTACTCAATTTTCTTTTGACTTTTGAGACAGCTCAGGTAGGTTAACCTCAAGGTTTGTCATGTTGGTTACAGTGACCTTGAATCTGTTCAACACTTTCTACCCCACCTATGTTGACCAAGTTTTTTTTAGCCGAGACCAGCTGTGCTGCAGCAGGTCACTCAGAATTGTAGGAACTGTGTAGTAACTGTGTATCAACATGCTGGAATGCAGGCGTTTGATGGACGTTACAGGAAGCCACTGAAGCTAACAGTCTGAGCGGATATATCGGTACCTGGTCAGATAGAGCCATATGAGTGGGTATGAATAGATATATCCGTACCTGGGAGACAATGAGTTAAGGAAGCACATTTTTCTAGTGTTTCTAAATACAGTAATGACAACTACAGCAAGACAAATTATGAATAAAGGCCCATGATGTTTATTTCTTTTGCACTTTTCAGAGAGCCTTCCACCTGCCCAGTCGCTTTGTAAGACAGACGGTTGCAATTACTGCGGCAACCCCATACAGCTGGGCTTCTGCTCCCACTGCTACGAGCAGCTTGTCAAGAGTGAGTTGCTCCTGTCATGAATTTTGTCTCTCTTTCATTAAGTTTATTATTAATTTATTATTGGGGGCTTTTGGGGTGTGCTTTTTGGTGAATGCTTCTGTTTTGATCATTATTTGGCTGTGTTCTTGTGTTTTTGTGATCTGCATTAGGTCTATTTGTGGTGTTTGTTTCAGGAGCAAAGAGAAAGAGTGAGTGTGTGCTTGTGTGTGTGTGTGTTTTCAGATTGTTTTCGCTTTTTTTCTTCTCATTGGCTCACGTAAGTGTAGCCTATGCGATGCTAACTTTTGTCTGTCTGTGCGTGCGTGCGTGCGTGCGTGCGTGCGTGTGTGTGTGTGTGTGTGTGTGTGTGTGTGTGTGTGTGTGTGTGTGTGTGTGTGTGTGTGTGTGTGTGATAGAAACTTTAACATTTCCGAGTCTATGGATAAAGCTCGCATAAGAAGATTACGTCTCGGTCAAAAGTGTTTGACGTGTATGATAGAAACTTTAACATTTGAAGACGTCACATTATGACGTAAGAGGGTTAGACGTCACGCGAAGGAATTACTGAAAGTCTCGGTCATTGTTATTGTGAGCGGGCCGAGACTAGTTGGCAGATCTAGTGTCTCGCTTTCTTGCACAGTTTCACCTATGCTTACTGTGTGTGTGTGTGTGTGTGTGTGTGTGTGTGTGTGTGTGTGTGTGTGTGTGTGTGTGTGTGTGTGTGTGTGTGTGTGTGTGTGTGTGTGTGTGACGGAGTGATTGAGTTTGTGTTACTGTTTGTCGATTTCTTACGTGAGCCTTGATGGCTTCGCCTCTTGTTTTCTTCTTGTGATGCATTATGAACACACTATAATTAGTATAAATAACTCCGCTAAATCAGAAACTGAATTTGAAAGCCACTGTTTCCAAATTTCAACTCTAACAAAACATTCTTCTCTGTTTGCAGGTCAACAAGAAGAGGAGAGACGCTACGTTCAGCAAGTGAACAGACGTGTCCCTTCCCCTTTACCCCAAAGCGCACCCGCAAACATCAGGGTGCCCGAAGCGTTCCTTCATGTCCCCATCCCTCAAAAGCGACAGGGCGAGCTTTGCAGAGCGGCAGGTTGCAACATGTTCGGTGACCCCAAGCAGAGCAACATGTGCTTCAAGCACTACCAGGAGTATCTTGCACACATTCCTGTCGGTGCTCCTAACGCTCCACCACAGAGCGCTACGTTCATGCCCCCGTCTCCAAGGCGTACACCTGTCAACATCCCGTACGCTGAGGAGCTCACCATCACCCCGAGCGGTGCGACGTTTGTCACGCCAGGCGGAGGTAGGCAGGTTCTTTTCGGGACGGCTGAACTCCCTGGGTCAGGGTTGGGGTTGGGGTCCTTCCCTCAAGGTGAGGTGTCCGTCCCTCCCCCTTCCTATCCCACCCCGGAGTCGGCGCCAGGTGTCGCAGTGAGGTCGCAAGGGCAGTCTCTAGACGAGACGTACAACCGAGTGGTGGGTCGTCACGTCAGCAGGTGTATGAACACCACCTGTTCTAACTATGGAAACAGCAGCAAAGGGGGTCTCTGCAACAGCTGTGCCAGTAACCAGCAGCTTAGGGAGGAACAGCTTCGGAGGACTATCTTGGGGGATGAAGAGATTGGGTAAATTTGGTTTTGTTGTGAAGTCGGCCTAAACATGGTATCAATTTACTTGGAATTACTTACTTACTTGGGCCCTTTGCCCCCAGCAGAGCAAAGACCATTGACGACGTTTCTCCATCGCTTTCTGCCCCAGGCTATTCTTTCCGCTTCTGTTCAGCAGTTGCCTTGCGTCTTTAGTTGATGGGGGCTAAATCATACTGGAGAGAATGCGCCAACAAAATTAACCTCAGACCATGTGCTGTTGTTAAAATAATAATAATAATAATAATAATAAATGAGCATTTATATAGCGCAACATCATAACTTTACAATTATGCTCTTTGCGCTTGACAATTAAAATTTAAAATACAGTTATACAAGCATTTACATCTACATTCGTATTCAGCAACGCTTAATTAAAAGCATACACCATCAAACATACATTACAAAAGATTCTTCCACTAACTAAGTAATAAAAACATGAATAAAATAGATAGTGAAAACAAGGAAATACCAGCTGAATACCCTTAATCAAACAGAACATGTTATCAACAATACTGAAAACAGCGCTAGATGTTTATATACATTATCACATTATCACTAAAACAACAAATACACTACATGTAGCCTACTGATGGACTGAGAAAACAAAATCAGGGGTTGTATTTCTTGAAGAGGTGCGTTTTAAGTGCTCGTTTGAATGCTTGGGGTGACTGAGAGTGGCGGATGTGAATTAAGGGGAGAGAATTCCATTGTGTGGGTGCGCAGAAAGTAAAAGTGCGTTGTCCGTATGTTTTGGTTTTGGTGTGTGGAATGGTGAGGATGCGGCAGTCAGAAGAGGCACGGAGTTGTCTTGCTGGAGAATAGACGGTGAGGAGTTCAGAGAAGTAAGCAGGAGACGAGCCAGAAAAGAAGTTAAAGCAGAGGGTGGACAGTCTGTAGTCAATGCGGGCTTGAATAGGTAAGCATGACAGTGCTCATAAGACTTGAATTTGAGGAAGAGGGAGTAGAGTGATTTAGATTTTAAGGCCAATAGAGCTTGATTCTGAGAATTTGAACATGGTATCACTTTGCTTGAATTTGATAGAGGCTGAATGACATTGGAGAGAGTACGTGTTTTGATAAATGCTCTTGACAAATCGGTTTCAGGCTAAGCATGACTGTGCTCATAAGACTTGAATTAGGAGGAAGTAGAGGGATTAAGGTCAAGAAGAATTAAGGAATGGTCAAGAGTTGTGAAATACTCAAGAGTAAGAGAGCCGCTTGGAATGAAGTGTTGAGTGCCAAGGAAAAACCTGCACGCGCAGGCGTTGCATTTTGTATGTGAAACATGCACAGAAATTACTTTGAGGCTATAACGACTTTCCAGAACCTTTCAGTTTTAGTTTTAAGTACGAGGGCATAAATGTAATTTTGTAGTGTATATTAATGTATATATGTGGGCATCAAGTTAAGCTCTGAAAGGGCTTAATTAACAATATAAGTGATATCAGGGACTATAGATACTGTTGTTTTTTTTTAACATTTTATTTATATATTTATTTTGTATAGATAACAAGAGGGCACCTTCTCTTGTTCCTTTGTCAATTATCTTGAGCAAGGTATACCCGTCATGATATCAATAGGCCACCTCCAAATACGATGTAGGGGCACTGTCACTGTGTGTCTGAAATGACCATCCTCAGCTTCCCCCTAAGGCTGTGCTTGTATTATTGATAAGTTTTGATTGAATATTTTTGTTATTCTAAATACTCAGACTTGTGGTGAATATTGAAAATGAAAGCTTCAAACATCTTGAAACTTTGCTGGTGTTTCTGTTTTGTTTTTCAAAGTGAGTAATGTGATGTTTGTGTAAATTGTTGTTTTTATCAAATCATGTAAATATGGCACACACGTGCAACGTTTTGTGTTGTAGTGTACATACTGGTACAGATTTTGACGGAGTCAATGTATTTTTTGTTTTGCGGGGAGGGTATGGATACTAAGAACTTTGCTATCTTTAAAAAAAATATAACTATTCATTTGCTATGATTTATTGATCTTGAATACACGCACTATAATCCGTCATAGGTATACCGAGCATGAGCAGTCGTATTGGTCTATAGATGAATAATGTTTCTTCATTATTTGATATTTACGATAGTTTCTTTTGTATAATTCAGTATCTGAAGTTAACAACTGTTGTTTTTGCAAATGTGTCTGTACATTTACTGTGTAAAACATAAATTGTATCTGTACATTTATTGTGTATACTTATTGTATAAAGGCCTTTCTTGATTTAGCCTGATCATTTCTTGATTTTTGGGGTCTTTACTTCTAAAGGTTAGATACTAAGGAACACACATTGTCATTTACATAAGTGGAATTGACCATAACTCAGCTACATTCAGTGTTGATTTTGAAGGAGAATGATCCCCCGAAAGCGGCGTATGGCTGCCTGAATGGCGGGGTTAAAACGGTCATACATGTGAAAACCAACTCGTGCAAAAAACATGAGTGAACATGGGAGTTTCAACCCATGAACGGAGAAGAAGAATGAGATTTCAATGTATAATAATCATTTGTATGCAGCAACAGATCAAGACTATCCTTTTTTCTGTGTGATTATATAAAGCGCTTTTTTTTTATTTACACTCCCAAAACAGAGAATTTCTGTTTGGAATTCTTTTTAGGAAAGTAAACTGTTCAAGGTGGCGTTTTTGTGTGGGTTTTTGATTTCAAATGTATACATTTTAAAATACAAGTGAAGGAAATATAAGAATTCGCCGGTCATAGTTTCAAATACTGTTTGAATGCAAAATTCAGGCCAAAGGACTGGAATTAAGCTCAGATCTAAACTTGAGGCCAGATCTAAAGAGTTATGTTGCGAGACAAATAAATTACCATCTTATTCAGTGTAGAAGCAGATATATAGCCTGTTTCTTTAAACAGATGCAGAGCCTACAGATCGATAAATGTGGAAGTAGTTTTTGTTTACATTGTTATTGTTTGTTTCAGTTTGGTATTGTACATTTTGAAGAATTTGTGTTGTCATATTAAAATGTTAAATCTTGTTGATCCAGCTGGCGAGCCTATAGTGTGTGTATGTCTGTCTTTCTGTATCTCTGTCTGTCTTTCTGTATCTCTGTCTGTCTTTCTGTATCTCTGTCTGTCTGTCTTTCTGTATATCTGCCTACGTGTGTGTGTGTTTCTGTTATGGTTCGTGTGTCTGTCTGTGTGCATGCATGCTTCTGTGTTTTGGTGCGTGTTTGTGTGTCTGTGTTTGTGTATTGCAATAGAAGTCAGTATCATATTTGATCCATATACCGGTGTAGGATCCGGTCCGGTCCCCCCTCTGAAGTAGTCCCCCGGGGGAGCATTTCGTGGCAAAAACTGCTCTATAATGGTCCCCCCTTAGACATCCAGCCTCGTTTTTGACTGGTCCCCCTGGGCGATTTTGGTCCCCCCTCGCATCCAAAATAGGCCCCCTCTCGAACTGGTCCCCCTCTTTTCTAACCAATGTAGAGCTATGTCAGTATTTATTTTTAACTTTTTTTTTATCTCTGGAACCCGGCTCCTCTTTGCTACGAGGATTCCGTCGTGGTAGAGCACATCCTCTCGAATTGGGTATTTTGCAGCAGTCTTTCTCAACTGTCTCTTTTTAACTTTAGTCACATCACGGTTTTCCCCTTTCGCGGTCAGAGGGTAAGTGCCATTTTTCAAATAGTTCAACACGTTGTCATACAGAGTGTCGTCCATGATGATAGTCAATGAAAAACGAAGACTGGCTGACGGAATGAATTGTCGTGTACTTATAATTATAGGCATGTTTGACACGAGTCACGTGACGTGTCAAGAAGCGTGGCGACCGTTTTCTCATTCCACAAAAAAACAAAAAAGAGAAAATAAAAAACAAAAGTATAGGCTACATAGAACGGCAAATCTACGAAGTTAAATCACTTTTAAAAGTTTAGATTTGACACTGTAACCTTCACCCAGTTCAAGATCATCTTGAATAAATTCTCTGTACAAAAATGAAAATAATTATACATATAACGAAAGAGGTGTGTGTGTTTGCGTGCGTGCGTGCGTGACGGTGAGTGTGCACGCGTGCGTGCGTGCATAATGTGTGTGTGTGTGTGTGTGTTTGAGAGACTGGGGGGAGGAGAGAAAGTGTGGGGGGCGAGAGTGAGAGAGATCCAGAGTCACGTTTTCTACTGAGTTGACACACATTATAACAATAAAGTTAAAATAAATACTGACATAGCTCTACATTGGTTAGAAAAGAGGGGGACCAGTTCGAGAGGAGGCCTATTTTGGATGCGAGGGGGGACCAAAATCGCCCAGGGGGACCAGTCGAAAACGAGGCTGTATGTCTAAGGGAGGACCATTGTAGAGCAGTTTTTGCCACGAATTGGTCCCCCGGGGGACTACTTCAGAGGGGGGACCGGACCGGATCCTACACCGGGCGGGGATGTAGCTCAGTCGGTAGCGCGCTGGATTTGTATCCAGTTGGCCGCTGTCAGCGTGAGTTCGTCCCCACGTTCGGTGAGAGATTTATTTCTCAGTCAACTTTGTGTGCAGACTCTCCTCGGTGTCCGAACACCCCCGTGTGTACACGCAAGCACAAGACCAAGTGCGCACGAAAAAGATCCTGTAATCCATGTCAGAGTTCGGTGGGTTATAGAAACACGAAAATACCCAGCATGCTTCCTCCGAAAACGGCGTATGGCTGCCTAAATGGCGGGGTAAAAAACGGTCATACACGTAAAATTCCACTCGTGCAAAAAACACGAGTGTACGTGGGAGTTTCAGCCCACGAACGCAGAAGAAGAAGATCCATACATACCGACATAAGAAGCGGAGAGAGACGGGGGTTGAATTCGTGAACACATAAATGGCACAATCTAAACCTAAATCTAAATCGTATTTTAAGCACAGCTACGTTAACAAAGTGCTGCATACTAGTGATACTAACTACTGTACAGTTGCAGTCAATTACAATTACCAAAACAAGTCGCGTGGAGCGATATGATACCATTTAGTCAAGCTGTCGGCATCAAAGTTACAGACACCAACAAACAGTTATCGCCGAGAATATATTAATTAAGACAGGCTGGACTAACCATACCGAAAAAACCGAGACGGGTCACGCTCGTCTCCGCGTAGCGCGCGAACGCAGTACTTACTTAAAACCTATTTCCTTTCATTCTGAGCACATTTCTATGGAAAACATGACATATGTATATGTTTTTTGAAATCAGGAGAAATTGAGGAATACGATGCAATCTGTTAGTGAAAATTCGATTTTAATGACAACTTAAATGAGCAAAGTACGCCGCCGAGGTGAAATTCAATTCAATTCACTTCGTCGAAAATTGCTTGACCAAAATTTTAATTAATCAGTTTGAATGAAAAATGAGGGCGTGACAGTGCGGCCTCAACTTTCACAAAAAGCCGGATATGACGTCATCAAAGACATTTATCGAAAAAATTGAGAGAAAAAAGCTGGGAATTACCCAGGAATTACTCTCATGTGAAATTTCATGCAGACCGGTCCAGTAGTTTTTTCTGAATCGCTCCAATCACGCACACACACATACACCCATGATCCTCGTCTCGATTCCCCATCTAAATCATTTAGTCAAAACTTGACTAAATGTAATGAGCATCATAAGTACAAATGTGGTAGATTACACGATTAGATTCAGTTCCAACAGGGTAGGCCTACTAAATAAATCTGCACACTCACTCTCTCTCACTCACACACACACACGAGCACGCGCATTGGCACTCTGTTTCTCTGTCTCTCTGTCTCTGTCTCTGTCTCTCTCTCTCTCTCTCTCTCTCTCTCTCTCTCACACACGCACACACACCACACACACACAGACACACAGCGCTGACGATGACAACACGTTTTTTTGGACACGTCCTCGTAGAAGAGTCAGACCGAAATCATATACATAATCAACAAACTTGCAATTCACGCGTTCTAAAAATACAAGCGATACAAGTAGTGATTACTTGGATTTGTTGGTACCGGTGGTCAGCAGATAAAGAGTACTTCGTTATTCACTGATTCCTTCCTTGTTTGCTCTTTCCTTCGTTTATTTGTGTGTGTTTTTCCCCCTTAGATATATGTGAAGCTGTAAAATTAGTTTGGAAACAATTCGATTTTATTCTCCATTTCACATAATTGTTCTGGGGCGGGGATGTAGCTCAGTCGGTAGTGCGCTGGATTTGTATCCAGTTGGCCGCTGTCAGCGTGAGTTCGTCCCCACGTTCGGCGAGAGATTTATTTCTCAGAGTCAACTCGGTGTCCGAACACCCCCGTGTGTACACGCAAGCACAAGACCAAGTGCGCACGAAAAAGATCCTGTAATCCATGTCAGAGCACAGGCGGAAGGTAGTCTTTCTGTGATAGTAGTAGTCCAGTGGACGATACCTTCCGCCTGTGGTCAGAGTTAGGTGGGTTATAGAAACACGAAAATACCCAGCATGCTTCCTCCGAAAGCGGCGTATGGCTGCCTAAATGGCGGGGTAAAAACGATCATACACGTAAAAGCCGCGGGAGTTTCAGCCCGTGAACGAACAAACAAACAAATATAATTGTTCTATTGTTGGTATTCAATGTATCAACAGAAGCACTTTGTTACTGGAATTATTTTGTTGCTGTTCTGCGCGCCTCTGTTCTCTCTCTCTCTCTCTCTCTCTCTCTCTCTCTCTCTCTCTCTCTCTCTCTCTCTCTCTCTCTCTCTCTCTCTCTCTCTCTCTCTCTTTTTCATTACAAAATTTAAAGCCAAACCAAGCCGAAAATTCAACGTCCCTATTCCGCGGATAGATCTCTTTAAATCAAGTTTAGCTTATTCTGGCAGCGTTTTGTGGAATTCTCTCCCGGAATCAGTTCGAGTCCCAACAAGTCTCAATACTTTCAAAAAACACCTCTCATTACATTTAATGTCAAATTACGAAAAGTCACAGTGATGGAAGACTTCTTTCTGATTATTTTCATATTGATCATATCTGTCCATAAAGCATCAGTGTTTCATAACGCAAGAATGAATGTATAGCCTACAACGTGTATATAGCCATGTGAATAGTTTTTCTGCCTTTTTTTTTTTAAATTTTAATTTTTTTTAATTTTTTTTTACTCTCATGCTTATCTTTTGTAATTGTTTTACGTTTGTATATATATATATATATATGTATTTAAGATTAGAATAGTCCCTCTCTGGGCGAGGGCTGGTTGAAAAGAAGCTCGTTTATATTGCTTATGCCACAACCCTCGTAAAATAAAATTTGATTTGATTTGATTTGATTTGATTTGATTTCATCTCTCTCTCTCTCTCTCTCTCTCTCTCTCTCTCTCTCTCTCTCTCTCTCTCAGTCTCTCTCTCAGTCAGTATTTCTGTCACACACACACACACACACACATACACACACACACACACACACACACACACACACACACACACACACACACACACACACACACACACACACACACAATATGTTAATGTTTAGTTGACCTATGTCAGAACTTGTTCCCAAGTTGCGTAATTGTGTCATGATTTTTCTGTAAATCCGTCAATTGGACTGAGTTTTCGGGAATCGTTGGTTTTGTACCTTTGTTTTGGTGACGAGTGTTATGGGTAAGGGTGTGTATTTGCAACGAAGAACTGCTTAACAAGATATTTTGATATTTATCCAAACAAATTTCGTTTTTGTTTTTGAACATGTTTGTATTTGTGTCACATTTACCTGTGGATTTCTGTGTATACAACATGAAAATGCCGGTGCAGGAATGTTTTTTCTTGTATGTAATTAGATATTGTTTTAAGCTTTTGTAATCCATTTGGAACAAAGCCTGTGAGATCTCCCTTTTCTCTGTAAAACTGATCAGACATTGTTTCTTAAAGTATGAGTAAACGTATTAATTGTCAAGAGATGCGTTTTTGAGTCACTTGAGAAAAAGTGACTATGTAATCGGTCAGTGTTAGTCTGTCCGGCCGGCCGTCCGTAGACACCACCTTAACGTTGGACTTTTCTCGGAAACTATCAAAGCGATCGGGCTCATATTTTGTTTAGTCGTGACCTCCAATGACCTCTACACTTTAACGATGGTTTCGTTGACCTTTGACCTTTTTCAAGGTCACAGGTCAGCGTCAAAGGAAAAATTAGACATTTTATATCTTTGACAAAGTTCATCGGATGTGATTGAAACTTTGTAGGATTATTCTTTACATCAAAGTATTTACATCTGTAGCCTTTTACGAACGTTATCAGAAAAACAAGGGAGATAACTAGCCTTTTCTGTTCGGCAACACACAACTTAACGTTGGGCTTTTCTCGGAAACTATAAAAGTGACCGGGCTCAAATTTTATGTGAACGTGACTCATTGTGTTGTGAATAGCAATTTCTTCCTGTCCATCTGATGCCTCATATAATATTCAGAACTGCGAAAGTGACTCGATCGAGCGTTTGCTCTTCTTGTTTCCTGTAAAATGATTTCAAGTTGTTGTTTTTCATGTTGTTTTGTAATTATGAATTTATCAATATAGAAGATTAATGTAAATATGCCTGGTGCTGTAAGCCCATCGTACGGAATGTGTATGTGTGTGTGTTTGTGTGCGCGCTTGTGTGTTTGTGTGTGTGTGTGTGTGTGTGTGTGTGTGTGTGTTTGTGTGTGTGTGTGTGTGTGTGTGTGTGTGATTCCTGAAAGTTAAAGCATTGCTGATAAAAAAGAAAAGAGAGAGAAAGAGAGCGAGATTATGCACAGCTGAAAGTGACATAGCATTTATTTAAATGCTTTTGTAAGGGACTATGGTTATGTTTCAGAGAGAGAGAGACATATTGTACGCACACAATTCAATAATATTCTTTTTATCGATGTCCATCATGTTAAAGCGAACGAATGAGTTATTCCTTGAGTAAGTATTTGTTCCATGTACATTTCTTCTCTATTTCATCTCCCTTCTCTTTGTCCTCCTTCTCCTCTTCGTGGTCTTTTTCTTCTTGGTGTAAACAGTGTTTTATTCTTTAACTTCATCAAAATGTCTATCATAATAATGAAAACAACGACAAGGCTACGGCGTCTTCAAACTAGAAATACTGCCGTACAACCAGTAGACAAATATGAAAACGGCAAACAGTTTTTTGTTGTTCCTCTCTATCTTGTTCTTCACTGTATAGTAACTCGGTAATATAGAGCTGGAAGTCTAGATTGACATGAGTCATATATATATCTATTTCGTCTTGACCTCGTCAGATGCAGTATGCGTGTCACGTGCAGTAGCTGAACTTGCCGTGGTTTTTTTTTCTCTCAGAAGATTAATCACTGCTACGTTGCGAATATTTAGCTCTGGGTTTCTTTCTCTTGAAGTTGAACAACGTCATGGTTACCGTCTTATATAACGTCACCGTTATCTCCATACACATCATCTGCATCGGCGTTCTCCTTCTTCATATCACCATCATCGTAGTCTCGTTGTCGTCATCATCGTAGTCACGTTGTCGTCATCATCACCATCATCGTAGTCACGTTGTCGTCATCATCGATCGTTCATTTCTGCAACTCTCACTGCCCCCGCTTCTCTCGTTTTGTTCTTGTTTCAAGCAATGAGTTACTTGTGAGTTTTCAACGCGTGTTGTTATTGTCTGGTAAGTATTTCTTTCCTGCTCCAGTGGTCTGTCTCACAGCTGTTCCATTTGGAACTGTTTACTTTGAAAATAACAAAAACAAAAATGCTCTCTCTCTCTCTCTCTCTCTCTCTCTCTCTCTCTCTCTCTCTCTCTCTCTCTCTCTCTCTCTCTCTCTCTCTCTCTCTGTCACCCCCCCCCCCCCCATTTCTGAATCTTTTCACTTGTAAATCTACAGTGTAAAGTACATTTGCTTAGTTAGGCACAGTAGCATTTTTTCAGTTCAGGCAATAGCTACAACAGTACATCCGTACGCCGTTTAAATTTTATCAGACTGAATAGGAACAAGATGATCAGACTGGCTAGAAAAGAGTCGATGACCTGTAAAACCAGGAAAACACACATTCATATTTTCTTAGTTCATACAATTAATTGCTCGATAATTATACAAAAAGCCACAAGGGCATACAGCTTGCCTGACATGAAATATAATTTTATGTCACGGGCTCAAATAAAAATGTAATTAAACTCAGAGTGCTTTAAATGGAATACTTTGTAATGTTCATATGTTGTTCCTGAGTGCGAGAGTACTGCATGGTGTGTTATGTAAACGTATGTGCGTGACTCCGTGCGTGTGCCTGTGTGACTGGCTTGTTGTTTGTATGTCTGCGTGACCGTGTGTGTATTTCTGCCTGTCTATCTAGCATACGTTCGAATGTAAGCGATGTGTCTTTGTGCGCTTCAGTGGGTGTGTTTGTGTGTGTGCGTTAGTAGCAGTAAAATGAAACGCTGGACAACAAGAAAACTGAACTTGAACCTCCGCATAGCGTCCTGAGGGTTTCAGTATCCGTATCGTCGTGCGGGTTTCAGTGTCCATAACGCCCAGAACCCTCAGTTGATATACGCGATTTGGAAATTGAAACCCCGAGGACGATATGGACACTGAAACCCTGAGGACGATATGAAAACTGAAACCCTGAGGACGATATGAAAACTGAAACCCTAAGGACGATATGGACACTGAAACCCTAAGGACGATATGGAAACTGAAACCCTGAGGACGATATGAAAACTGAAACCCTAAGGACGATATGGACACTGAAACCCTAAGGACGATATGGACACTGAAACCCTTAGGACGATATGGACACTGAAACCCTAAGGACGATATGAAAACTGAAACCCTGAGGACGATATGGACACTGAAACCCTAAGGACGATATGAAAACTGAAACCCTAAGGACGATATGAATACTGAAACCCTTAGCCTGGACGATCTGGACACTGAAACCCTGAGGACGATATGGAAACTGAAACCCTAAGGACGATATGGACACTGCAACCCTAAGGACGATATGGACACTGAAACCCTCAGGACGATATGGAAACTGAAACCCTTAGGACGATATAGACACTGAAACCCTCAGGACAATATGGACACTGCAACCCTGAGGACGATATGGACGAATGAAACCCTAGGGACGATAGTGACACCAACATCCTCTGGGCGACATGGACATTTTGGCCCTCTGCATTATTTGGACACTAAAACAAAAAACAAACAAAAAACTCCCCAAGAAGCAAAATCACTGGAACCGAATAGAAATGGACTTTTAAGTTTCTAAAGTTAACCCAATCAGTCGGGAGGAAAAAGACACTGATCATGATGTGGCCATTGAAATACTAGCAAGGTAAGTATAGCATTATCAGTTCGTTTTTCTTAACACACTGTCCGCAAGTAAGCTACATGTTTGTTATAAACTTCGACAAATTATGTCATGTCTGAAAGATGCTGCTCCGCTCAGAACACTGTTGAAGCCGCAACGATTTGTCTTTGTTTGTCGCAGATAAGGATATAAACAGTCAAAACGTTTACACAAATATCCCACAGATAACTATACACATACCTTTAGTGTTGCCAGCCAAACGAAACTTTATGCGGTTCGTCAGTTCGCATCTCCCGCCAACATGCAATCGACATTTCCCATCTTTCTTTCTTTATTTGGTGTTTAACGTCGTTTTCAACCACGAAGGTTATATCGCGACGAGGGAAAGGGGGGAGATGGGATAGGGGAAAGGGGGGAGATGGGATAGAGCCACTTGTTAAGTGTTTCTTGTTCACAAAAGCACTAATCAAAAAATTGCTCCAGGGGCTTGCAACGTAGTACAATATATGACCTTACTGGGAGAACGCAAGTTTCCAGTACAAAGGACTAAACATTTCTTACATACTGCTTGACTAAAATCTTTACAAACATTGACTATATTCTATACAAGAACCACTTAACAAGGGTTAAAGGAGAAACAGAATCCGTTAGTCGCCTCATACGACATGCGGGGTGCAGAGAAATAAGGATGTGGAAAAGAAGTGGTAAGTGAAATAAAGGTGATGGATCCAGTCAGGTAGAAATAAGACAACAAGAAAAGAATTGGAAAACTGCAGGGAATAGTAGGGAGAGTTTTCTTGGAAGGAAATATAGGTGAAAGGACTGGTAAGGCAGAAATAAGACAAAAGAAGAGAAGAAACAGAACCGTTAGTCGCCTCTTACGACATGCTGGGTAGCATCGGGTAAATTCTTTCTAGTCCCAACCAATATGGGACTCCCCCTAACCCGCGGGGGGTGACATTTCCCATGATCACGTTCTATGCTATAAAGGCTGTGTGTAGTATGCCAAACTGGAAACGAATACAGTGGAACCCCTCTCTAGCGACCTTGAAAATGTTGACAAAAATCGGTCCTTATGGAGGGGGGTCCTTACAGAGGGAGGGGGCGGGGTCAGGGGGCCACAAAGAAAGTCACCTCAGATTTTCTTAAAAAAAGAAAACAGAGAAGTTTGAGTTGCTGACGACAGTTTCCTCAAGCAAACTGCTTCGATTTCATGTTTGACATTGTCAATGGTGTCCACCAGTTCTGGTGCATGTACTACCCTGGCCAAGTTTCCTCTCAAGACATCAAAGAGACCGCCCCATAGGTTTACAATTTTCCAACGTTATCAAACACAATATTAAACTACCCCAGATAGAAAGAATTCTCTTTTTCGTGGAGACTAATAGACTTCCATGTGCATAGGCTTTTGACGTAATTAGTTCCCGTTCGGGGCCTGATCGAGGCTTACGCTGTCGTGCCCGTATAATGATGAAAATGAATTTGTACAAAAATTGCCCTTTTCGACTCCTTGCAAGAAAGTAATTGAAACTAGGTATAATCAAACGAATAGATGCCCGAGACAAGACTGGGCATCTTGAAGTGACAAGCACAGGCACTTTAACATTGAATCCTATTGTAAATCAAACTATATAATGTGTTTATATTCTCATTTCCCTCTGAAATCTTCATGATATGAATGCAACACCCTTTTCTGACACAAACAAGTAATCCTTATAACAAACAGTGGGAATTTTCATCCATAAGAAAGTGTAATAGGGTACTTGCATTCATACCTCATCATCCATCAGGCTACATAATTATGTCACATGACAAGTCTACTTGTGGATACATCCAATCTCTCTCTCTCTCTCTCTCTCTCTCTCTCTCTCTCTCTCTCTCTCTCTCTCTGGCTCCCTCAATTATTCACACACAGAGACGCACACACGTATTCTGTGATGTAAAATATTTTTTATTGAATTGTATGGAAAACCTCTGCCCAACAAGTGAACGTACTTTAACGTATGAACTTTAAACACGGACAAATTGTTTACAAGTATCAACATGGTAAGAAAAAATAACAGTAACAGCGTGCTCTCTGGTTGCTAGAACAACATGTGGTCTTGCATGAATGCATGATCACTAACAAATCTGCACAACATTCTTAACGAACATGTACGATTTAAAGAATAGAAAATACGGCACACATGCCAACATCGATTCTAGTGTCTCAAAATACAAATCATCCTCTGTTTCAGATCTACATCTGACCCGAATTGTGTGCCTCTGAAAACGTGCACTGCTCATTTTTGTCAGCTCTGTTCAACTTAATTGTGCTAACAGAACCGACCCTGAATCTTGAAAACTGTCTTCATGGCACAGCACAAACTAAGAGCAGCAGAAGTTTAAACAGATTCAAGAGACTGCAGAATTGTCAACTGTTCAATTCAGCCAAACGGAGCCGTCTTTTGCTCAACCAACTACAATGCGGTAAATAACTCAAAACAGGGGGCGAGGAGAGGGTTTATCTCAAATCTCTATCATTTTGACATAGATTGGACGTGAATGCATCACATGTTTATCACAGAATGTTTGCATCACAACACATTTCTCAGGTAGTTTAATTTTTTCGTTTGTGAAACTTCTACATTCAAGTGTACACCGTACATCCACAAACACGGACACCACTTTGCATAAGAGAAAAAAAGAAGAAAAAATCTTGAGGAAAAGATGAAGTGAATTGTGGTCCTAAGGAGCGGACCAGTCAACCGATAAAAACTGCCACAGTGGTACCTGCGATGTAGGGCCCCTCTGATAAGAGGACACCTCCCATGAAAGGACATCTTCTGTTGTCCCCTTGTCTATTATCTCTACTAAAATACACCTGTCATGAAAGGACACCTGCAATGTAGGGACACTTTGGGTTAGTCTCAAGGGTGCCCTTTCATTACAGGTACCACTGTAGTATTAACAGGCTGTCAAGTTACTTCCTTATTAGAGAGACTTGACCAGGATATTTGCTTGACACCACACGTACACAGAGAGAACACAACAAGAAAATGTGTGTACGTATCCTGTTCCGAGACTATTACATGTACAGTGAAACCCGCATATGGGTTAGTTAAGTTGGCCGTACTTGGTCTTGTGTTTGTACATGTATTTGCACACTAAGGGGTATTGAATACTAAGGCACTTGCAAGTCTTCGCAGAACCTGACCTACCAGATAAAAAAAAATCTCTGATTTTTACCCGTCAGGATGTGAACCCCAAACCTTCCACATGGAAGGCCGACATGTAAAATCACTGAGCTACTACACGTATCCCCCCCCCCCCCCCCCCCCCACCTTTACTTTTCAAATTTTGAATTCATAGTCAACAAATGTACCTCTATTTTAATATCCCCTCCCTTTTAAAATCTGATTTTCTCATAGTTTGAGAGGCATTCAATTGGGGGAGGTGTTCCATTGTACATTCAGTTCACACACTGCTTTTCTGTAATCATAAAAGCATTTTAATTCAAACTCTGGTTTGAGAAGCAGGTTGTAACATTATCAGTTTTTTTTATCAAGGTAACTTGGGCCCATTTCAGTTTTAATCTAACTAACCCAACTCTAATTATACCTTGGTCTGAGCGGGAAAAAAAGGTCTAAAAATAGTGACTTCGCGTTTGTAGGTTTGGTTTCATAGTACTGCCACGTCATATAACTTTTGATTTTCAGCACAACATATTTTGCAGTTTAAATTCAAGAAAAGTTAATCAAAGATGCATTTGTATGTGATTTAATAATAACAGCACAATTAACACAGAACAGTCAAAGAAAGGAACCAACACACACACACACACACACACACACACACACACACACACACACACACACACACACACACACACACACACACACACACACACACACACACACTTAATCAACAGTGAAACTAATACATGTACGAAAAAATGTCAGTAAATATTAGCAATGAAAGCTCTCTCGTTAAATCCAGTATCTGTTTCAGAGATTCTCACAAGCTTACAACAAGATGATTTTCAAACCAATACAGAACAAGAGAAAACAGTATGACTAAATAATCTGTACATTTTAAACAATTTGCAGACAAAAAATAACCTTTTCTCTTTAGCCTTACACAGGAGTTACCTTGAATTTTCTATTTCTATGCTAGAGTATGCTACACCTAGTCGCTCACATATCCAGGAAGTAAAGAACCAATAACGCATACAAAATGTTGCAGGGAAACTACCTGCTTGGTCATATCCTGTTGCCTACACAAGCTTTATCACAGAAGAATACACACACATGAATGTACAGTGCAGTGACACTGGCCTTTAAAGTCAATAATAATACCGTGACGTAAGTCTTCTAAAGAGGAAGCGCTTTTCCTCATGCAAATGCACATTGACTAAAATACAAACACACAGATTTAGTCTGCCTCATTTCGTTATGATTTGTGCAAACACACAACTGCTCTTTCGTTCTTCAACAGAAACGGGAAGGAAACAGCTGTTAAGATAATTTTGCATTTTAATAAAATAAAAGAAGCCTTTTCATTCTTGCAGGAAGAAGACTGCTCAACCTCAAAGAAAGAGAATTACTCATCCATACAAAACGATTTCTCATTCCTACAACATCAAAATCGACATTCAAATTCTATTTTCAGAAGACTGTGTTAAAATTTAAATCTAAAAAAAAAAAAGTTCCCCTTTACATGTATTGCTAAATATAATATGCAATGTTTACAATGGGTTCCATGGCTACAAACCATTTAGTTTATTTTTGAGGGTGCATTCTCATACAAAAATAATATGAGCTAGTCTTTCTTTCTTTATTTGGTGTTTAACGTCGTTTTCAACCGTTCAAGGTTATATCGCGACGGGGAAAGGGGGGGGGGATATGAGCTAGTATTTTAAAGCTCACTTAGTCTTAGTTCACGATCAACTAACAAGCTGTTGCTAGCATTTCAGCATCCTTTGTTTTTGTATCAAGTTTAAATTTTGTAAATCTGTTCTCATTCTTTTTAAAGCAGTGACATGCTGTTAAATTTGGAGAAATAAACATGTGCTTGATATCTAACTCCTTTGTTAATCAAATCATTCTGTTAAATTTGGAAAAATAAACATGTGCTCAAATTATAGCCCTATTTTCATCAAACTACTTCGTTAGTCTGGATCGAAAAAACGAGTACACCAAAAGATCCTATGAAATACATTCTACTGCTGTAGTACGACAAGGTTATAGCCTCATACATACTCACAGTTACAGTTTCTTTTGCCTGTACACTACTTAATCTGTTTTCAAACATCAAAGCAACATCAGAGAGAAAACTGCATGTATTTAAATAAAAGATGAATGAATCTATGCATGTTTGTGGCTGTCATACTCAACAAGGTACAGTTCAATGATAAATAAATAAACAAGAGGCGAAGCCTTCAAGGCTCACGTAAGAAATCGAGAAACAGTAACACAAACTCAATCACTCCGTCACACATACACACACACACAGTAAGCATAGGTGACTGTGCAAGAAAGCGAGACACTAGATCTAGATCTGAATGGCCGATTTCGAAGAATAAAATAGTCTCGGCCCGCTCAAAATAACAATGACCGAGACTTTCAGTAATTCCTTCGCGTGACGTCTAACCCTCTTACGCCATAATGTGACGTCTTCAAATGTTAAAGTTTCTACCACAGACATACATACATACATACGCACGCACGCACGCACGCACAGACAGACAAAGTTTAGCATCGCATAGGCTACACTTACGTGAGCCAAAAACAGAAAAAACAGAGAATTATAAACGTGATGTATAAACAACATTCCAACACAGGTTTAACATGACGGACCGAAACCAGAGAGAGTGTAAGATATGAAGTCCATTAGACTTGAGTAGAACATAAATCAACTACATGTATAACACAGGTATATAGTTATAGAATTTCGCTACAAAACCAAGACAGGCTGAATGGACAGCACAAAAATTCGTCACTGCTTTGGTATCAGTACAGCTGATAGCAACAAAAGTTAAGACTACAGGAGAAATAAAGATCATGGAACAAGACAAAGATCTGCTTAGATTCAGGCTTTGGAATGACAGTTGCTTTACAATAAATGTGAACTGACACACACATATACACAAAAACGTCAGGCATCTGCATACAAACATATTTTTTTCTCGGTAAATCTTGCCATGCACAATTCTTTTCTACAAGTCTCAGGCTTCGTATTCAAAGGAAAGCAAGCTTTGTGTCAGCTCATAATATTTTACAGTAAGTTTTCAGAAATTCTACCCCAAAAAGAAAACAAAGGGGTTAGGGGGTAATTGGGGAATTATTAAGATGAAACAAGCATACAAAACAACACAACACAAATACACACAAAAACCAACCAAACAAACAAGCTGAATCAGCTTCTTTTTTCTAAAGAACACTGAAAAGGGCTTAAAAGTAATATCAATGAGCATACAGCATAAGACATATATGGGTGTTTTTCAAAAATGTACGAAAAACGTGTCTTTGATTTTTAAATTAATTCAGAAAGAAACATGTCCTATCTATCTTAGTATAATACATATTTTTTGTACAAAAATGAATAGACAACAACATGAACATTCATTAAAGTACATTCTTGACACTTGAAAGTTAGTTTTGCATGGTTTAAACATGTAGGGGTATCTAAAAATGCCTGTCTTTTTGAAGGCACTCAAAACTTCCACCACCTCTACAAAGAAGAAAAAAAATTGTAGACCATTAAAAAAATATCCAAAAAATTGCTTACGGGAGCACATTTGGATTATTGCAACAGATTTTGATTGTAAGGTTGACCCAGACTCTGAATGTGGACTTAAACTCTCAAAAATGAGTGTCTCTCACTTTTTTGTCAGTGGTGTTACCAGAACAGTTAAACAGACCTAAACAATGAGTACTCCAGTTTTTTGAAACCATTTTGGGCCTGTAGTTATCCCCCATCCTTCAGCAGCTTCCTGCAGCGGGAACAGCTAAGCGAGTTTGATCGCTTGTGTATGGTGGACCCGACAAGTGTAGAAAGGTAAGATGTGTTTTTTAACGAATCAGTTGTGTTACTGTGTGTCTCTAGCGATCTGAAGGAATTTACATTCTTCTGTTACTTTTTTATTGTTTCATGTAAGGATCAAAACTACTGGAACACATGTTTGTTCAGAACGCATGGCCTGGGGAGTGATCATTATTTTCTCAAATGAATTCTATCAGTCGTGTTACTTTCAGTCGTGTTACCTTGTGCCTGGTAACACTACTGACGAAGAGGTAACACGACTGATCTTAGATTCTTTCCTGGTTTTATTTTCATTCTTCTGCCTGCCACATACTTCTTTTGCGTGTATAATTGTTGATTATACGTGTGTCCCTGTGGGGAGGCAGAGAGAGAGTGAAAGAGGAGGGGGTTGGGGTTGGTGTGTAGGGGTGTGCCAGAGAGAGAATGCAAGACTTTTTACGGGATCATTTCTTATAAAAAGACAACTCTGTTATGATTATCAAATATTACTGTTTTTCAGGTAATCTTATGTCATGGCTCTTTCTGCTGCGGAAATACCCAATGCACAAACGTATCCTGTTGTTGTGAGAGCAGATGGTGATTGTCTACGAGCATGTGGCAGTGTCTACGCTTTTGGCCATGATCAGCGACCAGCAGAACTTAGAGCCCGCATTGTCCATGAACACGCGTGTCATTCTGAATACTATTATAAATTTTATGTGGGCGCCCAGTCATATGGGCATACAAGGCAACGAAGCTGCTGACAAGGCAGCAAAGGATGCTCCGGAGATGGCGGTTCCACTTCTTCCTGAGCAATTTGTTTTTTTCACCGACCTTCGTCGGAAGACCCTTTTTTACAGCAAGGAAAACAAACTGTATAAGATACACCCTGAGCTATCAAAGCCCTTTCCTTTGTTGGCTGCAAGTAGAAAAGACGAAAGTGTTCTGGCTAGGCTACACACTGGTCACACTTATACAACGCATGTCCATCTGTTTAAAAGAGAAAAGGCACCTGTTTTTCTGTGAGCCATTTTCTCACGGAGTGCGCTGATCTGTATGATCTACGAGTGAAGTATTTTGACACTTCTAGCTTGAAACATATTTTTACAAAGGTCAGCTCTGCAGCTCTCTTTGGATTTTTAAAAGAGTCCTTGACATGTAGGGTTTCGATATAGCTGTTATGTTACCTTCGGGTGACGTTCCTAATTTTGTTTAGTAACATTGGTTTATTTTAAATATTTGTAATGTTAAACTTGTGGGGTCCTGATTTGGCCGATATGGTCCGCTGGACCCAAAAAGCAACAACTAACTAACTAACTATTCTGAATACTACTTGAAAGAAGAAAACCTGAGGAAATGCTTCGAGACCAGCAAATAACGCAGAGGACACATCATCAAGAGCTTTGCAATGTATTCTGACGAATACCTTCCTGGAATGTCCCTGGACGAGAACACCGTAAAACGAATATAGGAAGCGGAAGTGATGAAGATAATAAAGCAAAAAACATTCATGGGTATATATATATATATATGGACGTCTGCACGTGTTGACATGAACATGACGCACTGGATCCCAAACCACTTCACACCGGGTCTACCATATTCACCAACTGCTGACTGCACTCCTAATCAAGTTCCTGAGTAGTTGAATGTGCTAGAGTCCAGCTAGGTCACTGTACTGTTCGTGCCAGAACGTTGGGGATTCCACTGCTGGTCTGTTTCAGAACGTTTTATTGTTTGTCGAAACATCTAAAGGCAATTTGGTGTCAGTGGTGTTACCATGCCTGTAATGTTACTGTTTAAAAAAACTGTGCAGCTTTAGTTGTTTTAAAGATAATCCTGTTTATGCTTTGTCTTCGCCGTTTGAGGAAAAGAATTGTATTTCTGTCAAACAGTAAGTAAACACTGCTGATCGTTTTTGTACGTGTAACTTTTGTCGAAACCAGCCAAGGCAATTTGGTCTCAGTGCTGTTACCATCTGTCAGTAATTTTGCTGTTAGAATCAATAATGTTACAGTGCAAAATGTTTGCAGTACATTTCTGTAGTAATGCTGAAAATAAATAAGATTTTGTTCTTTCCTTGAATCATATAAAATTGCGATTTTGCTAGGCCTGTGCAAATTCACGGCGCTATCATTACAGTTTATTTTGTGACAAGTTTGCATTTTTTTGGGTCAAATTGTGGAGTTAGGCTTAAAAGGTGGAAATAAAGTAAAAATGTCTTACTATAAGCAAGTTTGTTTGTTCCATTTAATTAACTTTACGTTTAAAGTTAAAATCAGTTCATCAATCAAAGTTAGCTAAGGATGGTCAGTTGTGTTATGAGACGTCAGTCATGTTACTCAGTCGTGTTACTCACATGTCATTGGTGTTACTGAGGCTTCTGAATGCAGAATTTCCAGGAAGATATCATTCTTTTCAGTCTGTTTATCTTTTGCTCAATGCTCTCATAATACTTGATTTGAGAAAAATACAATTGCAAGAAATGTACAAGTTTCAAGCTGCTGGCAATGTTTGACAATTTTCAAAAATGATTTTTATTCATTTGAGTGACAATTTCTTTAATTTTTATCGCTTTCTTTCACTTTAAGGTATATATTTTTCTTCAGAAAGTGAAAAGTGTATTGTTTTTGTCATACTGGAGGCAAACTAGTCATCTGTCAACATTTCTTTCAACCTAAAAAAAAATTAAAGAAAGAGTAACACGACTGACCACTGCAACAAAATATTTTTTGTTTATTTATTTTTTTGGCAAAACCATTCTTTATTAAGAGTACATATCTTATGTTAACATGGCACTGGGTGTGCTGAATAATGTCAACGCATTTGTTAAGAGTTTGGAATAAATTCACTTTTAACCATTCACTAGTCTCATTTTTCGTTCTTTTTTGAAAAACACCCATATATGTTACAGAATAAAGGTTTCCCCCCCCCCCCCCTCCCCCATGCACAGGCAATACATCAAAATAAAACAAAACAAGTCGCGTAAGGCGAAAATACAATATTTAGTCAAGTAGCTGTCGAAGTCACAGAATGAAACTGAACGCAATGCCATTTTTCAGCAAGACCGTATACTCGTAGCATCGTCAGTCCACCGCTCATGGCAAAGGCAGTGAAATTGACAAGAAGAGCGGGGTAGTAGTTGCGCTAAGAAGGATAGCACGCTTTTCTGTACCTCTCTTTGTTTTAACTTTGTGAGCGTGTTTTTAATCCAAACATATCATATATATATATGTTTTTGGAACCCGGAACCAACAAGGAATAAGATGAAAGTGTTTTTAAATTGATTTGGACAATTTAATTTTGATAATAATTTTTATATATTTAATTTTCAGAGCTTGTTTTTAATCCGAATATAACATATTTATATGTTTTTGGAATCAGCAAATGATGGAGAATAAGATAAACGTAAATTTGGATCGTTTTATAAATTTTCATTTTTTTTTACAATTTTCAGATTTTTAATGACCAAAGTCTTTAATTAATTTTTAAGCCACCAAGCTGAAATGCAATACCGAAGTCCGGGCTTCGTCGAAGATTACTTGACCAAAATTTGAACCAATTTGGTTGAAAAATGAGGGCGTGACAGTGCCGCCTCAACTTTCACGAAAAGCCGGATATGACGTCATCAAAGACATTTATCAAAAAAATGAAAAAAACGTTCGGGGATTTCATACCCAGGAACTCTCATGTCAAATTTTATAAAGATCGGTCCAGTAGTTTAGTCTGAATCGCTCTACACACACACACAGACACACACACACACGCACACACGCACACACGCACATACACCACGACCCTCGTTTCGATTCCCCCTCGATGTTAAAATATTTAGTCAAAACTTGACTAAATATAAAAACACACAAATACGCCATCCCAAAAATAATCTACAAATGTACAAAAACATTCTGTCATAGCAGGACGAGTCATTAAGTTGGATGCCGCAGGTAAATATCTCGCATTCAAAAATTGTGCAAAGGTATCAGCCCCATTCAGACGCTTCAACAATCACACCATGTCAAAGTTCATCAACTAGATAAAGCTATACAGTGCATAAAATGGCAAGAATTGGTTTTTGTTCAGAAAGACAGCCATGAAAATCTCTTTGTTTGAAACGTGTGTGCATTTAACACAGCATCTCATTGCACAACATTTATGCAAAAGTGTGGGGAAAACGATATCGACCACATCCTTCATAGAAGGCGAACATAGACGAGACAATAATGTGCCTTGGCTTAACTCATTCGCTGCGCGTCTAAATTTCCCCTGTGTTCCCTGCCAACGCGCGATTTAGAGCCATTTTGAAAAAATTATTAAAAATCAACAACACAAGATAAGTTACCTTACATACCTTATGTTTTTGCAAAGTTTGGAACTTACTCTTTTAGAAAATATATGAAACATTTGAAAGTACATACCTTTTGTTGTCTTCATATCCAGGCAAAATATCCAATTTGAAGCAAAACAAAAAAACTTTCTACGTCATGGGTTCATCATACACAATGTCATGATCGACACTTGCATTGCCCGAATCATCACCCAAATGATCGTCCATTGGCACAAAATCGTCACCAGAATCTAAAATATCATCTCCACTATCATCATCACTGAGGTCAAGATCAGAACCGTACTGAATAACACGTTCTAGCACTCTTTTCAAGTTACTACGTCTCAGCAGAACGATCCGCCATCTTGGAAAAGTCAAAACACGTGGGTCGCACACCGTCAACAAAATTTTTATTAATCCCAACAATTTAAGGGAAGGAACTGTTTACAGTGAATGGTACCACTGTAGACAGATAGAAGTTCATTGCAGGGGTTGTTTCCCTTGGTCAGCAGGACCGTTTACACCGTTAAAAATTCGTGATATCCGTCGGAACTCAAGTACCGGCACGCAGCCAACGCTAAACACAGGTGTCGGAATTCCAGTTCCGACACGCAGCGAATGAGTTAAAGGTAACTTTCTTCTTGTGTTAGCAATGATGTCAACTACCACAGATTTGTCTTGGCTTTCACACGCGGTGAGGGCATCCTTCCGCTTGGTCACATACCAATAATCAACAATCTGACTGTATTCTTCTCCTGAGAGGAATTCTTTCTTTCCTTTTTCTTTCTTTATTTGGTGTTTAACGTCATTTTCAACCGTTCAAGGTTATATCGCGACGGAGGGAAGGGGGGTGATGGGATAGAGCCACTTGTCAATTGTTTCTTGTTCACAAAAGCACTAATCAAAAATTTGCTCCAGGGGCTTGCAACGTAGTACAATATATTACCTTACTGGGAGAATGCAAGTTTCCAGTACAAAGGACTTAACATTTCTTACATACTGCTTGACTAAAATCTTTACAAAAATTGACCATATTCTATACAAGAAACACTTAACAAGGGTAAAAGGAGAAACAGAATCCGTTAGTCGCCTCTTACGACATGCTGGGGAGCATCGGGTAAATTCTTCCCCCTAACCCGCGGGGGGAATTCAGCTAGAGATTACAACACACGAAACACACAGACTGTTGACGTGTTGTATATATCCAAATGGAAGGATGGTCTTATTCCATGCAAAAGCCTGGCCAGATCTGAGGCGTTGCACACAATTGTTCGCACAACAAGGAAGGTCACTTTAACAGTTGAAGAAAATCAAACACACACAGATCCAAAACACATCATTCATTTTGAAGTTCCCGTCAAATCGCTCAGCAAGGAAAGCTAACAGTATCACCCTGAACAGTTCATTTTGCTAGTGTAAAACAGCATTAAGTTACAGAAGCAAAAACGCAAAACATCTTTTTCACTCTTACCTAGACCTTGAGCATATTCATCCAAACATCCTCACAATTAAGTACACAGAAAATGTGAGAAAAATTATCAACAGCTCATTCTAACTATTCTCTACCAGTACCATACACAATGCTAAAGGGACCTATACAGAAAACAACATCTTACCTGGACCTTGAGCATATTCATCCAAACATCCTCACAATTAAGTACACAGAAAATGTTAGAACATGCGAGAAAAAATATCAACAGCTCATTCTAACTATTCTGTACCATACACAATGCTAAAGGGACCAATACAGAAAACAACCTTGTATTTGCACAAAAGACCATGGCATTAAAAACAGGAGTGATCTTCTACACAAAATGCTTCAGAAATCCTATAGACTGAAGCAGTAACAAGATGGCTGCCTAGGCTGTGATATCACACCCAGTTTTCGATGCTCTAAGCTGACACATTCTGAAAATAACGCTGCCATAGTCTGTATGGGCTGTGGAAGAGCTAGAGTTGTCTTCCTTGAAGATGAGGCAAGCTGAGCTAATTATAGCTCAACGGGATTAACCAACCAAGACTGAGCTATTTTCGAACATCGTCAACTGAATTCATATTCACATACACAGTGCCTTTGAACAGAAGATGTCAAAGATAAGCATGAAAAATAAACTCAATCCAGAATCTTTTTTTTAAATGTCTAATTGAGGTCAATGAGTAGTAAGTGAAATTAAAGTTTTCAAAAAAGGTAAACTTTTCTTTGATTTTCTTGGAAGCAAAAAGCAAAGAAATAAACAAGAATGTAAGTTTTGATTCAAGTGCACAAGCGTCAAGCCTAAAAGAGAGGTTTGCTGAAAGAGTATATATGTATAGTACTACATGTTATCAATACTGTGCTTACAAACGAGGCTGCCAAATCTGAGTATATGCATACCTGATAAGTACAATTAACATGCATTATGTGTGACCTTCAAACAATACATGGATATACACAGAAAAAAGAAAAAGAAAACAAAAAAATTCTAAAAAGAAAAATCTAAATATGCACAATACAGAGGTTTACTGCAAAAAACCCCTGGTCTTCCCTACCTGGAAACCTCTGTGAGTTCCAGTGATCATGTCAGCCATTTTGTTGTTGTTTTAACCAAACAGTATAAGTTTAAAAACAGTATAAAAAACCAAACAGCATAAGTTAGCAGTGACGAATCCAAGCTTTACCAGAAAATGACAACCCAGCTAGCTTTGTGAGACAGTAAAAGTAAACTTAAATGTGATAATTATGTTTTTGTGAACCACAACAAGAAAATGTAACAAGACTGAACAGGTAGTCACAACTAACTGTTGATTTAGCTGAAAATGTTTCCAAATCTGTGTTAGTTCACCAGATATATCTTCACAAAGGATACAATCTCCACATTTTATGAGTGAGGTTGGAATGCAGCTTGGCTGTAAACATGCCTATTTGGTAACTCCAAAGAGGAACACAGAAAGAGTGGGGTTATTGATGCAAAACCATGAAAGTACTTCGAAAGCTGTTGATAACTATTGATTCAAATGTTATTTTCAATTTTTTTTAAACGGAGAAATTTTCACTGACCCAGAAAGAGTTAAGTTAGTGATCTTCCCTAAAAACGAATGCAAGAAGACTCCTCCCCATCTCCCCCCAGAAGTAAATAGAGAGAGAAAAATATTCAGAGAGAAAAACCATGATAATTATCTACTACATTCATGTACATGAAACTTCTCTACTCCCAAGAATGTTTATCTATAACCTATGCCCGCAAACAATTAAGAGAAATATACACAGCTCACCATACCCTCATTTTGATCTTCGAACTTCCAAAACAGGAATCATTTCATTCCATACCACTGTTTCCCTATGATGCAATTATAGTACATACACACACTACATTTTTTTCTTTTCAACAGATTAACAGAAAAAAACACAACCACTTTCAAATTTACATTTACACCCAGAGTCAATGGTTGAACAAACTGGACATTCATTTCTGAATTTACTCTCACAAGCCACCTAACAGTCACACAACCAAAATAAGGAGAAAATGTATGGAAACGTTTATAATGGCACAAACATCTTAATACTTGGAACACTGTACTCGCACAAAATACCTGATTTTCCTAATGGACATGCTGCCTCTTTAAGGCAACAGTTAAATTCAAAACCGTAGAGCTACCTGTTTTACTTTCACAAACAACAGGCATTCCATCACAATATGTATCACTAACAGAAAAAAATAATTCTCTATGAAAAATAATAATGATGACAAAACTCTTCTTTGAAAAAATATGGGTCTGCCATTGTTGTAAGAAAAACAATCTTTTGGACAAATAATGCCACAGCACTCTCGTTGGCTGTTAAGTGTTATCCCATGCATAGATTTGAGTCATGTAGTCGCATCAAATTAACAGTTTTAACACATCAGATAACTTTGTATAGTAACAGTAACACTCATTTTGTGACCCTCCCTGTTTTTTTCTCTTCAGATTTTCTGTTCAGACAACTCCACGTTAAGACTCCTTCTTTTTCAAGACCTACTCTTTTCACATTGTAGGTTTTAAAACAGAGGTTAATCAGTGAATCTTTTCCAAAATGTTTGGGCTGTAGAGGGCCTGGCTTGGCAAAACACAGACGTGCAGACCTGCCAATGACACCCCCACTCAAGCAATCAAAAGCAGAACAATGCTCAAACTTACATTGATGTGTGCCCTGTATTCGCTATCACGCAGCACTTTCTCGTACCTGTAGCAGTGCTCTATCACACGTGAAACAATATTACTTTTTCCGTCAACAGATCCTCACAATTCACTCACAACCGACAGACACAGTGTGGAGTTCAAGAACAGTTTCCAACGATTACCATCATCCGACATGGTGTGGAGTTGCAGGAAAACTTTCACCCATTACTCTCATCCACAGGAACTTGTCGTCATATCCAGTTCAGCACATGTGAAGAATGTCCACACATCTACATGATACAAACCACTTTCATGTCGGTCTGTCTCTCACACGCAAAATCATTTCCACGGCACCATTATCAGCAGCCCAGCCTGGCTGAAGACATCTGTAGTCGTAACCTGGTAATCTCGTGAAAAATGTCTTTGTCTGCAAAAAAAAGAAGGAACAGGCTTATGAAATACCGACTTACTGACTTAGTCCAAGAAGCCATTCATCAACATAACATTGCTTCTATATCTATATATATATATACGACTTGTGTCTGTGTGTCTGTGTGTGAGTCTGTGTGTCTGTGTGTGAGTTCGCGATGCACGGCCAAAGTTCTCGATGGATCTGCTTCAAATTTGGTGGGCATATTCAGGTAGACCCGGGACAGGACACAACCTGGTCGATATTTCAACACGTGCTCTCAGCGCGCAGCGCTGAACCGATTTTGTGAACCGATTTTGTGCCCGCTGAACCGATTTTGGTTCCACCTCAGCTACCCGGGCCCCCATACCGACACACCAAAGCCAAAGTTCTCGGTGGATCTTTTTCAAATTTGGACACCGTATTCAGCTACACCCCGGACACAATATCATCGATGAGATATTTCAACACGTGCTCTCAGCGCGCAGCGCTGAACCGATTTTGGTTTTTGTGTTCATTTCACCATTCCCAGTAACTCTTCCTTATCTTCTCATCTTCTCCATGTTTTCAGCGTTTACCTCCCTTCCTTCGTATGGTGCACTATAGTAGGCCTATTTTCGGATATTCCCGGCGTTCTGTTACTATTTTTAGAAGGTCACCGCAGTGTCCAGAACGTAAATTGGACCCGTAAATTATCCTCACTGTAAAAGTGCAAAGGTCGAATCAATTTATAGCCACGCGAAAAATACACTGTCATCTATCTCTCTATAGATACGGCTTCTCTGTGTTTGTGTGTGTGTGTGTGTGTGTCTCTCTATGTGAGCAACACCTGGGGATTGTTCAGTTCTGTTTGTGATGTGGTCTGGCGGCTTTTGTGTATTTGTATGTACTGGCCTTCCTTTGAGAAGCCATAACAGTTCAAAAGGGCTTACAGATAAGCTCTAAATTGCTCAATCCTGTTTGAGTGGAGTTCGCCTCCAAAGGTGATTAACACGGTTACATTCGTCGACAAGGATGGGACTCGATATGGTCAGGAATGGCATTATGGCCACTGAATCATTTTCGTGCTGTTCCCATTCCACGAATCTGGGAGGGACCTAAGCTTGGCGGGTCCATTGTTCGGACCCGGCGAAGCCGGCGTACGGCTCTAAGTACTTCTTCCCGGCGAAGCCAGCTACCCGGCGAAGCGGGTATTCATCTAGTGTATCTATATATATACGACTTGTGTCTGTCTGTTGTGTTCGCGATGCACGGCCAAAGTTCTCGATGGATCTGCTTCAGATTTGGTGGGCATATTCAGGTGGACCCCGGACACAACCTGGTCGATGAGAATTTTCAACACGTGCTCTCAGCGCGCAGCGCTGAACCGATTTTGGTTTTTCTGTAGATCCATTCCCAGTAACTCTTCCTTATCTTCTCCAGTGTTTTGCGTTTATCTCCCTTCCTTTGTGTGGCGTCAATCCATATTCCCGTTACTATTTTTAGAAGGTCACTGTCCAAAACGCTCACTCCATATTCCCATTACTATTTTTTTTAGGTCACTGTCCCGGCGAAGCCGGGTATTACTCTTCCTTATCTTCTCCAGTGTTTTGCACGTTTATCTCCCTTCCTTCGTGCGCCGGCAAAGCCGGCGTACACCCGGCTAAGCCGGGTCTCCGGCACAGCCGGGTATTTGGCTCTACTCCGGTTACCCGGCGAAGCGGGTATTCATCTAGTCTCACATATACACAAATAGACCCTGACCCCAAGAAAACATTGAGAGTCAGAAGGACATTAGAAGGTCGTGGGTTCGAATCTCAGCCTCGCTTGGTTGGTTAAGGGTGGAGATTTTTCCCAGGTCAACTTATGTGCAGACCTGCTAGTGCCTTTATCCCCCTTCGTGTGCAATCACAAGAAAGAACAAGTACGCATGTCAGAGTTCAGGGGTTATAGAAACACGAAAATACCACGCATGCATCCCCCTAAAGCGGCATATACCTAATTGTTGGGGTAAAATCGGTCATACACGTAAAAACCATGGGAGTATTCAGCCCATAAATGAAGAAGAAGAAGAAGAAGAAGAAGAAGAAGAAGATTAGCATTATACATGAACAGCAATATGATGTACAAGTAATTGCAAGTGGGGGTGGAGCAGGGTAGTACTAGGTGGTAGGAGAGGCACTGGAATGACAACCCTGCAACCACCTCTCCAAATGCTTCAAGGTAGAGATGTAACAACTCAAAAGCTTGTCTTACCTGAACTTTTGACTAGGCCCTGAACAACATAGCGGATGTAGGTATAGTAGTCACACACTGCAGCTATCTGTTGAAACAAGGAAAAAAAGCAAGGTTAGTATATTTATAAACTATAAAGTTGGAAAAACTTTCAGCTTCATTAGGTTGGACATTACAGCAGTCTTGCGTATCAACGCCTCAGTATCAGAAGTATTAATGGTATTTTGTACTGTGTTTCTCATGAACAATCTTGTAGTTGTAAGCCGCAACGAACCTGTCCATTGTTTAATAACATTTGTTGTTACAAAAGTTAAGACGTACATCCATCCACTTATATATATATGAACATGTACCAAAAATCAACAATGTGTGGAATGGTATTATTTTGCATAATTAATTACGCAGATTGACCCTAATGTCAATAATAAAATAAATTCAGCAAACAACTCTCGCTGTGCACAAAAAGCAACCAGACAGTTAATTTTTAGTATGTGCCCAGGTCAAGGCGGCAGGATGTTCTCACGGCATGCGAAAGCCCGGATAGATTTGTAATGGCTGACACGATAGAACACGGGAAGGACTGTATTTGTTCAAAAGGAGGGGCGAGGGTAACAAAAATAAGAAGCACATGTACATAAATTCAAACATCAACCAAAGAAAATCTCACCCTATTACGGCACATCTGGGATATAGAAAACCATTCGCCACCTTCCCCCAAATTGATTTTGTAGTTGCAAAGCTTGTGCATGTCTGATAAGCTGCATTTTCTGAAATAAACCAACACACACTGCATTAACTCATTGTCTCCCAGGTACGGATATATCAGTACCCACTCATATGGCTCTATCTGACCAGGTATGGATATATCCGCTCAGACTGTTAGCTTCAGTTGCTTCCTGTAACGTCGATCTAACGCCTGCATTCCAGCATGTTGATACACAGTTACTACAATTCTGAGTGACCTGCTGCAGCACAGCTGGTCTCGGCTAAAAATAATCTTGGTCAACATAGGTGGGGTAGAAAGTGTTAAAGATATCCAGAATATTTTTAAGTCTATTTACAGTCTCCTAGAATATGAGTAAAATATAGTTCTGTTAAAAACGAAAGTAGCCAGGATACAAACACCATCAGCATACACATTTTAACACACAGAAAGTTAAAAAAAAAAATAGAAACATATATGTGTTATTCACAGAAGTAAAGCAAGACACTGTCTGGACATTTCATTTTCAATTGATACTTTTAGATAGATTATCTCTCTCTCTCTCTTTTTCTCACACACACACACACACACACACACACACACACACACACACACACACTCTCTCTCTCTCTCTCTCTCTCTATCTTACACACAAGGTGTGTGTTAACAGATAGTGCAGGATTTTGGAAAGTTCAAATACATCAGCAGGCATACCAACCTTGGAAAAGAACTGTCTCCAGGGATGGGCTCGATGGTCAATGTATTTTGTTCCACACACAGCAACACTCGCTCAGCAAGCTGGTAACACAAAGATGTAAATATTAAATACAAATTAATTTGGTTTAAACAATGTTCTATTCAATCATCATGTAGTATAATACATGGCTAATATTCAGGACTCAAGAACAAGCCACAAGCTTATAGCGGTAATCCTTAAAAGAGACATATAACTGATGATTTTTCATTATTTTGGCAGTAAGATTTATTCAAATCATTCTTGAAAACCAATGCACATCAGATTGTTATCAAACAGATTTTTAATAAGATGAAGCATATATATATATATATACCCATCCCTGACTTTGAATAAAATGAAACAAAATCAAATAAAAATACAGCTGTACCAGTAAAACTTTGCAGTCTGTCTCAAGTGCTCAAGTCAACACTTACCTACCTATGAGACTTCTAAGCCGTCCAGTGAATGGTGTCTATGTGTGTCTTCCTTTGAGTAAGGCTGGTCAGACATTAGCACAGAGTGTGAAAAGTTAACCCTGACACCGCATTAAGCACTAACAACATTACCATAGCGTTATGCTCTCCGCTGCCTTAGACCCTACATTGATAGACGCTCTGTTCATAACGTCTGCTAATAGACGCATTCAGAGATAACTCTGTCGGGTTTGTATGTGTTGTGGGAAAGTGACCTTTTCTTTAAAAACAACCTGCCAAACATTGTAGGAGCCAATCAGTAGTGAGGGGAGTGTCGGAAACACGTGCTACTGTCCACGTGTCTTTGACACACCCCACGGTAGTGATTCAAGATTCCCTCCCTTGTGTTTTTTTCAGTGTTTTCTTAGCTCTTAGGAGAGGGATTCCACTGTAATACTCTTCATGCACTCTTGCTGTCCATGTCTCCCACCTTTTTGTTGTGGAAGTTGAGACAGGGTTGGATGTCCTCCAGAATGATTCGGTTGAGGAACAGGGAGTTGGCGTCCGTGACAGACGGCTGAAGTTTCCATCGCTGGAACTCGTCAAAACACACTGTGTCCATCTGTAAGAGAAACACCAGCAAAATAATGTGAATCAATCAGAAATGTTTTGCTTCTTTGTTTGTTCTTTATTTGTTTTTCTGCCTAGCCTGGAAATTGCAAAAAGTGGGTGATTTGTCCAGAACTACAGCCATATGAGAAAACCTGCAAAATAATGTGAATCTAATTCAGAACTAATTAATCTCTTTTTTGCTGTTGATTAATTTTCAGCCTCATAAGAAATTGCACAAATTTGAATTTTGCAAAGAACCACAGCAAAAGTAGTAATTGAATATTAATACTACACAAAATACAAACACTGTAAAAACAGTGCATCGAAATCATCAATAACAAATCTTCCACCAGGTCCATATTTGATACGTTGATTTTTTTTTACCGTGTGTCTATTTCTTCTGTTTTTCTTTTCATCTTCATTAAAGCTGCTATTAGACTTACTGCAGCCTTGCCGCTTTATCTCACTCTGATAACATCTTCAAGAATAAATTTGCTCGGAAATCACAGATTTCTAAATCAGTTTTCAAGTATATAACAAAGAGTTCCGCTTAGCTCTTAAATATTGAACAAGATTTAATTTTTTTTTTAAAGACATGCAATTAAAAACAACCCAAAGAAAAAAACACGAAATCTTCATAAACAGAGAAAGCGTATCAGAAATTAACCTCAAAACGTGAGAAAAACTCAAAACATAAGCATTGAGTAAACCGCTCCAAATACCAATTAAGCCAACCTTGGGATCCATCATAATGTCAACGAATGTCTCTCGCTTTGTGGCAATGTATGAAAAACACTTGAAAAAAAAAGATGGAAAAAAGAATAAATGTATTTTCTCAGTTAAAAAAAAACCCACCTCCCAAAACTATACACAAAACACCACCAAAACATGCGTGTGTGAAGTTCTAACTGATCAGGAAAACAGTCATTGCTCATGCCAAATCTAACCATCAGGCCTAAGTAACTGATCAATGCGCGCCTAGAACTCTTTCCTTTTGACATGTGATAAAAGGAAAGAGAGAATGCTGAATATTTCGCCTCTTAAAGGACAAGATATGGGTTGTATGATTAGAGTTTTTAAGACCCTGTTTTCTCAGAATTCTTGTTCATAACCTCTGTAAAATTACCCCCATTTTAAGACCCCCAATTTAAGACTCCCTCCTTTTTAAGACCCTGTTTTCTCAGAATTCTTGTTCATAACCTCAAATTACTCCCATTTTAAGACCCCCAATTTAAGACTCCCTCCTTTTTAAGACCCTGTTTTCTCAGACTTTCTGTTGATAAACCTCTGTAAAATTACCCCCATTTTCAGACTCCCTCCTTTTTAAGACCCTGTTTTCTCAGAATTGTTGTTCATAACCTCTGTGAATTTACCACCATTTTCAGACTCCCTCCTTTTTAAGACCCTGTTTTGTCAGAATTGTTGTTCATAACCTCTGTGAATTTACCACCATTTTCAGACTCCCTCCTTTTTAAGACCTGAATTTCTCAGATTTGTTTAGGTCTTAAAAGGGAGGTTCAACTGTACACATACACCCTTTGATTTTGCTGCTGCTCTGCCCAATCTCCTATAGTAGACCTTATCCCTTGTGAAAATCACGGAAAGATGTCCAGCTGTGTTGCGCCTTCCTGAAGGGCTTGGAACTCCCCCCCCCCCCCCCCCGACTCACCACTATTACCCCTCTGCTTCATCCCCTTACCCCCTAAAAACACACAGATCCCCCCCCCCCCCCCCCCCCCCTTTGTTGCTGCCCTGCTGCGCCTCTTCAAACCAATCCCCTGACTCCTTGGTGAACTCATGATGTAAGCTATGGTGGGACGCCCATACGTGATTCTCCCCTCCCTGGACCTCCCCCACCCGTTCTCTCTCAATCCATGCCGTTCCTCCTCCTCCTCTCCCCCCCCCCCCCCCACACAGACACATGTAACACACATCTTTTTCCCTGTTACCGCTGCCCTGCTGAACCTCTTCGGCACTGTCCCACATTTTCTTTTTAATGAATTTGTGATGTGATGTGGAGCAATAATTGGGCATTGAATTCTTCAACCCTGAAGGTGTCCCCCCCCCCACTCCCCTCTTCACCGAACACTCCCCCACACCTAAGCACGCACATACACACACTCTAAAAAAAAAAAACCACACACGCACCCACACACACACACACACCTCTTTGACTTTACTGCTGCCTTGTTGAGCCTCTTCAGCCTTGTCCCTTGACTCTTTAGTGAACTCGTGGTGTGATGTGGAGCGGCGATGAGACTTCCAGAAAGGCTTGGAGCTCTTCTCCTTCTTGGGGCTGGTCTGGCAGATCTGTGGGTGCAGGTGCTTGTTGGGCGCGCTGGGCGTCGAGGTCACCACCAGATGCTTCAGGGCCGCCACTTCACTTTGGAGAACGTCCACCTGTGTTTTTGTAAAAAAGCGTTGGTATCGTTGCTCTCTTTGAGAGTGTTGGGTAGCAATAAGCAAACACTTTTTGAAATTGATAAGGAACCCTTGTTAGTTAGTGTGGATACAAGGTGTCATACTTTGATATATTATATATACTATGGTGCTATACTGAATGAAAGAGTGTGACATGAAGTTCATGTACATCATTGTAAAGAGTGTGAATGACGTTTTAGTTTAGATGTCAAGCGCTTAGAGCAAGCCTTTTTAACGAAAGTTTTTGATTTAGCGCTATATAAATGTTCTTCTTATTATTATTATTATACAACATCCACCTGTGTTTTCGTACAAATCGTTGGTTTGTAGCTCTCTTTATGAGTGGTAGGTAAGAAAATGGAGAAACTTTGAAGTGCACAGGGCCACTTTTTTGCTGGTTGAGAGACAGAGGCTCATACTTCACGATATCAGTCAGTTTAGCAGAGAGCGGCTTTCAGTACCTGAAGCAGTGTGATCTTTGAAATTCTACAGAGATTCGGTTCTGAAAAAAGGAGGAGGCTTAAAATGAAGCTAGAACCTTAAGATTCTACGACAAGAAAATGTAAGGGTATTAAAAACAGAGGTTTTTCTTTATCTGAATGACTAGAGTCGTCAGCTGATAACTGTTAGATAGTTTTCATGGAACATATTCACATCAGATCTGACCTTTTCTACATATTCCTTAGCCTTTTTCTCAGCAGCATCACGCTTCATTTCTGCCACTTGCACTTGGTTATTGGCCTCCTGCAAACAAGAATTATATTGAATAATTTTAGAAATAAAATTCACAAAAATGTGTGTGTGTGTATGTGTGTGTGTGTGTGTGTGTGTGTGTGTGTGTGTGTGTGTATGTGTACCTGTGCATGGTAAATGTGTGTTTGACAGGGATATACTGTGAAGAGATTCCATGAGAGAAAGAGGGATGAAGAAACAGAGAGACAGGCGAACAGATAGACACACAGAAAGGAAAAAGCAGAGACAGAGGTGGAATACGAGTGAGGCAGGGACTGGGAGGGAAAAAATGAGTGTCTTACATCAAAAAGTGCAGCAGTAAGTTCATAAACCTCTGCCTCCATCTGTGACCTCAGGTTGCTGAGCTTCTCACACTCTTCATCCTTCAGCTGCAGCTCCTGTGAAATAAAAAATAACCATGGCGATGATTACAATGTACAGCAGCAGCTCAGGCAAATTTTTTCCACCCCACTTACACAGCTAAAAAAACTTGGAATGGTAACAAAAATCATTGATTACCCCCCCTGAGAAAACAGGGTCTTAAAAGGGAGGTAAGTCTTAAATTGGGGAGAATCAAAAAACGAGAAAGGTATGTTATTGGAACGTTTAAATTACACGTATGACAAAACAAAACATAACATTCACTGATCTTTGACCCAGCAATAGTGGACAGACAGACAGACACTTATAATACAGAAAATAATTCCTTATCTGACAATCTGTCCAATAACTCGCTCAGAAGACACAAGCGAGACAATGGTATTTAAAAAGGGGGTTTCACTGTAGTGTTACCAAGTTCAAGTTTGCAACAGTACGCTCACCTTCTGTGCCTTACTGAGCTCTGCCATCATGCGTTGGTACGCGTTCTCTCTGGCGTCTGACAGTGACTGGCGATGCTTTTCCATCCGGGAAAAAGACGCTGGGACTTCACTCTGAGCTTGCCTCAGGGGACGCGTTTTGCGGCGAATTTCCACCCCTTCCAGTTCATCACTTGGGCTGCGAACAGAAGTTCTAACATTTTCTTAATTAGTAAAAGTTGATACACAGTAGTCAAGGAGCGGTTGCCAAGCATTAAACCTGCATTTATTTTTCATTTCATTGATGTGGGATGAGTTCATCTTTTCAGAATTTATATATACAAAGATAACTGCGGTCAACCTGAATGCAACAGCTCAAAAATTAAGTCTTGCAAATCAAGTTTAACCCAAACTCTCGAAATGAAACCTTTCCCACAAACAACTGGAGCAAAGACCGTACTTTAGACACATATCTCACAAATTTGATGCTTCTAGTGATGGCTGAAATTTTCACTTGTCAGAAACATACCGTCTGACCTAACTTTAAGGCACAGTACGCCTCCCGTAAACCATCACAGATACTGTCAGGCTTTTACACACAGTACAAACACCCTTCCATTTGAACGCTCACCAAACGGGAACATCCTAGGTGCCCTACGTAAAGAGCGAGCAATTTTCAAAGAATTAATTTTGTGGAGAGAGTGTCAGAGACAATCGGACCGTGGTGCGTTTTGGCACTAGACCTAACTTTTAAAATCTAAATAATAAATTGACAGCTTGTTACACAAACATTCTTAAATCATAAAAGAATTCTTTTTTCATCAAGACAAGATCAGTACAATTCGAAGTTTTGACAGTTTGAAAAAAGAAAAGCCCGGAAGCAGGGTCACGCAAGGTCGTGGTTCTCGTAGCAGACGACGGTTTATACCTATCGCCAGTTCCTCTGAACAGTCAAAAGCCATCGCTAGAGTTCTTGTGAACCACAGCCGTTTGTTTCGTGCAGTCAGAGGTACTTAATAACGTGCTATTGCAGATAAGCTCACAGCAAGTCGCATTCAAATTACTAACTGACGACTACATTGTGAAAAAGGGAAACTTGATCACACGGGTTCACGATGGCTCAGGGGTAAGATAAACCACGCAAAAATAAATTCTTTGAAAATTGCTCGCTCTTTACGGAGGGCACCTAGGATGTTCCTGTTTGGTGAGCGTTCAAATGGAAGGGTGTTTGTACTGTGTGTAAAAGCCTGACAGTATCTGTGATGGTTTACGGGAGGCTTACTCAGGCATGGGAATGGCTGAATAAAAAGTCAGCTGAAAACAGGAGAGGGACCCAAAAACAGGGGGGTCTGGGGGTCCTCCCCCTGAAAAAAAGTTTTAAAGATCAAAATCTACGCAATCTGAGGGGTATTTGGGACAAAGTTTAGCATTTAATTTCACATAAATATGCAGGTGTTTTAGCTGCAACTTTAAGTTTTAAAAATTCTGAACAAAGGATTGTGCATACTTTATGACTTTCTTGCAAACATTCACTGACTGCTCTCACTCTCAATCATACTTGTCAAACCCACGAGGAAACATGTGATAGGATCCAGCTCATCTTTAACTTTCTCTTATTCCAGGTATTGAATCAAAGGGAATGAATAATACAATGATAAAAAAAACAAAAAAACACTTTTCGTTAGTAGATGCTTGCTGAGGGCAATGAAACCACGATTGCTGTACACAATTTCTCTGTCACAAAGGGTGCATCTTGCTTGACCGGGCGTGTCGACTTTTCGTATGTGTTCACCGATCCGCTCTTGCTTGTCACCAACTTTAACCTCTTTGGAAACCCAATCCCATTTCCACTGGTTAACCACACCTTTTTCGTCATAATCCTGGCCGCGTCGAACAATATTCGATACCAAAGACATGAAGTTTTCGTTCAAATCGAACACAAGAGACGCGTCTTTGTCTCGGACAAGTAAACCACATGCAGCGAATGTTGCGCGAACGTCTGTTTCATATCACGTGGGACAGCCAAGACTACAAAAGCTGAAGTCAACCGTCAGTTCCGGATAGTGGCTTGTGCCATTTGAAGACACCCGACCGTTTGAGAATAAAAACCTCATACGATTTTTGAGGAATTTTTTGTTTCCCGCTGAATTTTTTTCCCTCGCTGAAACTCCTCACGAAAACCGCTGAAATTAGCGGATCCGCGGACCATTCCCATGACTGCTTACTGTGCCTTTAAAATATTCTATATCCAACATTGCAAGAACCAAGTTGTTAGTACAGTGGTACATGTAATGAAAGGACACCCTTGAGACCAGCAAAAAAGTGTCCTTGAATTGCAGGCGGCCTGTCATGACACTGACAGGTTTTATCTTAATAAAAACAGGTGTCCTTCCTTTGGAGGTGTCCTCTCATCAGAGGGGCGTCACAGGGCAGGTACCACTGTAACATGCAAGCATCCCAACCATGCAGTTCCTACCTTGCGTCAGTGGATGAGTTAGTTGTATAGCTGTCAAAAGTGTCTGTGCTGTGGACAGATCCAGATCCCACACCGCTGGCAGAAGATGTCGCATGGCCGTTGATGGAGGGTGCTGGGTTGTTACTGCTGGTGTGAACGGCAGTCGGTCTGCTTGCAGCCGCTGGGGAGGAGGAGCCTGATGAACCGCGGGAACTGTAAATTAAGAGCAAATTATTTTAAAACAATAAAAGCGTTTGATGAAAAACTGTCCATAGTTGGGCAAACTGTCATGACGTTTCGAACCTGCAGTTTGGATTTTAATATAAAGGTCTTCTGTAAAGTGGTGCCACCAGTATTTTTCTAAATGTTTATTTCCTTTCTTTCTTTATTCAAATTTTTGTTTTTATTGATTTATTTATTTCAAGCATCTCCAGTGTTTTAGACACAGTTAAGAATTCTGTTCTGTCACTGCGAAGGCCAACATTTCATATTTGTTGTTTTAATTCTTCAGAAATTATTGCCATCGAGGTGGTCAGCAAAATGTTTGGTAAGCTGATCTTGGAAGACGGACAGAAACAAAAGCTTAAGCATCCTCTGGAAATTAGGGATGGTACACATATTCAGGTCAATCTTTAACAACAACCCCCCCCCCCCCCCAAATTTTTTAAAATTTTGTTTAACAATCAAATTAAATTATTTTTTTGGTTAAATGTAAAAAAGAATATTTAGAAGCAAATAAAAACCGCACATACCCAGCAGCAACAACAAAAAGAGGAAGGGCATCACCACCCTGAGTCTTTATCACACAGTCAAGATTCACAGCGTCTTGTAACTGCACAGAACCCTGAGGGCTGTCGGCGAACCGCTGCCTCCGCTGACAAGCATCGCTCGAGGACCTCCGCAACGACGCAGCCGCCGCTGCAGCTCCTGACAGCGACTCTGCCGCCTGCTGCTGCTGAATTTGGCTGTTGATGTGGGCGGTGAGGATGACAGGGGAGTGTGTGGGGGAGGGGGAGGTGGGGGACTGGGCAGGGCTGCGAGGGATCTGGGCGGGGCTGGTGCCGGCAGGGTTGCTGGTGGCCACCACAAAGGGGGCCTGATTGTGAGACATCTTGTCCTGCTGCAACCGTCACAACACAAAAACATGAATGGAACGGTTGTTCAGTGGAACCCCCCTTTTAAGACCCCCCAATTTAAGACTTCCTCCATTTTAAGACCTTGCTTTTTTCAGATTGTCTGTTCATAAGTTCTGTAAATCTACCTTCATTTTAAGACTCCCTCCTTTTTAAGACCTGATTTTCTCAGATTTGTGAAGGTCTTATTCATTTCCGCTTTCAAGTCTGCAGACCCAAGATAAGGCCCACATACCCCACAAGATGATGTGGAAGTAACAAAGTTAGATGAACAACATACGTCTGATAGTGGATTGTGTTTGGTGGTGGCAGTCGAGGAAACTCATTTGAAAGTCACAGAAAACTTTGTCACCATTTTGGCAGAATATTGTCAAATCTTTTCACATTGAGGAAAGGATGCACATACCAAGGACAGCCAAAAAACTTCTGAATCTGGTTGAAACTTCCTTACCATTTCAGAAGCTTGTTGAAGGAAACATTTCCTAGAGCCATCCATATAAAACTATAACATGTGTACCACAAAAACTTCAGAACAAATCATGAAAGGAATCATCCTGATAATTACACTACATTGACAATGTTCACTACATTGGGGTGTGCACGTTAAAGATCCCACGATTGACAAAAGGGTCTTTCCTGGCAAAATTGTATGGGCATAGATAAAAATGTCCACCAAATACCCGTTTGACTTGGAATAATAGGCCGTGAAAGGTGAAGGCTCGCCTAACAGGCTTGAGGTTTGCTGGTCGATGTGAATGCGTTATATATTGTGTGTAAAAAATGTCTGTTTGTCTGTCTGTCTGTAAAAAATTCCATTTCAAACGGCAGAAATTAATATGTAAAGCGCGGAGAGCACAGTTAATTGTGGTTCGCGCTATATAAGCTCTTCATCATAATAATAATAATAATTCAGGTCTTTGTGTTGAGGAAGAAGTGGTGGCTGATTGCACAGACACACATATCTTTCAACTGATAAGCTGAGCAAAAAACTGACAAAACAAATTAAATTTGTACAAAAACATGCTGTAGCAGCTCCGTGGATCTAGTTAATCACACACAATATGCAATAAAGGCACAAGCCAGAAACTTTTACCCACTTTAAGTGATTTTGAATGAATGTAATACCAGGTGATATTTGTACTGGTAGACTCCTGTTCATGCTAAACTTCAACATTTTGATCTGAAAGTCACATTAGGCCCCCCCAAAAAAATTGTCTGTTTCTGGTCACCCGACCGACCCTAAATTTCGGCGCCGACCCTAAACTTTTTTTTTCCAAACTCAAAAAATTTTCCCATTTGTCCAAGCTCAAGATGTAAGATGTCTCAAGTCTTCTTTTCTGTTTCATCATGGAAATATCAGACCAGGTAAACAAAGAAAAACATGTCATACTCTTTCAGTCTTTGTCACAGATTTGTAAATGTGTTGAGTGTCTTGTCTCTATGTATAGTGAATCCAGTCTCTTTGCGCGATTTTTAAAGTTAGTTTTATTGGTCTACATTTGGGGAACAAAAAAACAAAAAACAAAAAAATCCCTACCTACCGACCCTATTTTTTTTAGCCATGTTACCAGAAACAGACAAAATTTTTTTTTGGCCTTAACTTAGCAGGCCTGAAAGTCCCAAAAATTGTGATTCTGAAAATTTACTAGCCAGAGAGTAAACTTTACTGCCAAATCAACAATTTGTTTCAGCAACTTTACTCGCATTTGGCGAGTAGATGAACATTTCTACTCGCCAGTTACATGTGTTTACTCGCCATGGCGAGTTAAATACTCGCCACTTTCAGGGCTGCTTAGTACTCTTCAGTCACTGTCTGCGACATGTAAACACAGACTTTGACTGAAAAACAGACTGTGAGTTTGACAGGGAAGCACAGATTGTAAGTAAAGAACAGGCTGGCCCTATCTGGAAAGCAAAGTGCATTCAACTCCTGCGCAAACACCTCCATAGGATTTGATACATTTAATACACTGAAGGCTTTGTCATGTTAGCTAGTAAACTGCCATTACACTACTGGCCAGCTGAAATCCTAACAGTACATAATACAAACAAGAAGGGCAAAGCCCATACGACTCACATGCTTTACACATTTTTCCTACCAAAATACATGTGACCTTGACCCAAGGTCAAGGTCATCCAAGACAAAGCTGTTAATTCAAGACATAGGAAGTACAATGGTGCTTATTGGCTCTTTCTACCATGAGATATGGTCATTTTTAGTGGTTCACTACCTTATTTTGGTCACATTTCATAAGGGTCAAAGTGACCTTGACCTTGATCATATGTGACCAAATGTGTCTCATGATGAAAGCATAACATGTGCCCCACATAATTTTTAAGTTTGAAACAGTTATCTTCCATAGTTCAGGGTCAAGGTCACTTCAAAATATGTATACAATCCAACTTTGAAGAGCTCCTGTGACCTTGACCTTGAAGCAAGGTAAACCAAACTGGTATCAAAAGATGGGGCTTACTTTGCCCTATATATCATATATAGGTGAGGTATTGAATCTCAAAAACTTCAGAGAAAAATGTGAAAAATAGCTGTTTTTTAGGCAACATTTATGGCCCCTGCGACCTTGACCTTGAAGCAAGGTCAAGATGCTATGTATGTTTTTTGGGGCCTTGTCATCATACACCATCTTGCCAAATTTGGTACTGATAGACTGAATAGTGTCCAAGAAATATCCAACGTTAAAGTTTTCCGGACGGACGGACGGACGGACGACTCGGGTGAGTACATAGACTCACTTTTGCTTCGCATGTGAGTCAAAAAGGAAATTCTGTTGCTGTAAAGACCTGTTAAGCACAGCTTTGAGTTACAATGAATACTGCTTCAGTCCTTCAGCTGGCAGTCTGAAACTAGATCCTATTTGGAGACAAGTCAGGCTCTTCTTTTGAAGAGAGGAAGTACTACAATACAACCTTTTCATTCGAAGCCTTTATGTGACACTGAATAACACCACTCTTGAACTTGGGACTTTGAGTTGAAAGCAGGCTTAGTCACTAGTCAGTCAGCGTTGGTGTGAATAACTACGTATCACATTTAGTTAGGCCCCCCAAAATAAAAATGTTTTTTTCTGATGACAGTTGACATGGCCAAAATAATAAGGGTCGGCAAGTCGTTTTTCATTGTTTTTGTTTGTTGATTTTTTTTATTTGAAGTGGGTTTTTACATTTAGTCAAGTTATGACTAAATGTTTTAACATAGAGGGGGGAATCGAGACGAGGGTCGTGGTATATGTGTGTGTGTGTGTATGTGTGTGTGTGTGTGGTGCGTGCGTGCGTGTAGAGCGATTCAGACCAAACTACTGGACCGATCTTTATGAAATTTGACATGAGAGTTCCTGGGTATGATATCCCCATACGTTTTTTTCATTTTTTTGATAAATGTCTTTGATGACGTCATATCCGGCTTTTCGTGAAAGTTGAGGCGGCACTGTCACGCCCTCATTATTCACCCAAACTGGTTGAAATTTTGGTCAAGTAATGTTCGACGAAGCCCGGACTTCGGTATTGCATTTCAGCTTGGTGGCTTAAAAATTAATTAATGACTTTGGTCATTAAAAATCGGAAAATTGTAAAAAAATTTTTTTTTATATAAAACGATCCAAATTTACGTTCATCTTATTTCAAATCATTTGCTGATTCCCAAAACATATAAATATGTTATATTTGGATTAAAAACAAGCTCTGGAAATTAAATATATAAAAATTATTTTCAAAATTAAATTTTCGAAATCAATTTAAAAACACTTTCAATTTTCTTATTCCTTGTCGGTTCCTGATTCCAAAAACATATAGATATGATATGTTTGGATTAAAAACACGCTCAGAAAGTTAAAACGAAGAGAGGTACAGAAAAGCGTGCTATCCTTCTCAGCGCAACTACTACCCCGCTTTTCTTGTCAATTTCACTGCCTTTGCCGTGAGCGGTGGACTGACGATGCTACGAGTATACGGTCTTGCTGCGTTGCATTGCGTTCAGTTTCATTCTGTGAGTTCGACAGCTACTTGACTAAATGTTGTATTTTCGCCTTATGCGACTTGTTTCTTTTTATATTTACACAGGCACAAATATGGCTTTTTCTCAGCCGGAAATCATGTGAGCTGTGTCAAAATCGAGTTGTCATTTTACATTTTAATTACTCAGGCATGGGAATGGAAAAAAAGTAGAAAAGGTTGAACATTTGTAAGTAATAGCAAAGTGGACGGGGGCATGCCCCCCCGGAATTTTTTTCTCCAAAGAACCCAAATGGTGCAATTTGGTGTCATATGACCTCCAAGTTTGTCATTAAATTCAGTTTTTAGAACCATTTTTGCCTCCCCCTTTTATTTTTTCGGCGGACACTTTTGCTTTTTCGGTGGAAAAAAAAAAATTACGGCGGAAATTTGCCTTTCGGCGGACAATTCCCATGCCTGATTAATATTTTTGGGGGGAAGGGTTAAAAAAAAAGTTCTAGGGTCGGTAGGAAAAAATAGGGTAGGTCGGAGAATTGGAAACATTGACTTTTTTTCTTGGCATTATCAATATCGCCTGCCAAACGGTTGTGTGACGTGTCTAGTGTGTTGGCGAAGTGTCTTGTGCTTGTCACTTCTCGCTTTCAGCCCTCACCGCTGGCTAGCACCGTCTGTCCTTTTTAGGACAATGCGAAAAGAGAGCAGAATGCGTCAGTCTCTCCTGCCAGTACAATAACCTCTCCACAACAAGCCCTACGTAGTGCCTCCATCGCGGCGACAGGCGTAAACTGGGTACCGCAAGGCCCCAGGCTAGACTACAAGGACTCGGAGGAGGTTGGCCCCTAGACGTGCGGCATGCGGGCCCACCGGTGTGTGGAAACGCCCAGGTGCCCACGAACCAACCTCCAGCTATGGGTCAAATAGCCGGGCAGGATAGGCTCGTCAACCCTGGCAGGCAGCTATCCTAAGAGAAGACCACTCTGAATTCAAAACGAGGGTAGAGGAGGCTCATCATCCATGGAAGGAAACTCGTCTAGGAGAAGGAAAACTCCGAAATGAAACCCACGCAGTCCCTCGAAGACGGAACGGCACTGGCCTTTTTTAGGCGGGGAGCAGACCGGGTGCCTACGCTATCCTCGACGATTATCAATATCATGCATTTTGGAGTGCATGCACTGACAATGGCTATAAAAACAGTCATCCCCTGAGTAAGCTTGTTTAATCACATTTAACACACACATTTTACAGCAGAGAAAAAAATATGCATACTATTCACATACTTGCTGAGATGTTCAGCTTATCAACAGACTTCCTTGTTTTTCAGGACATGTTCAGTCTTTCTAAGGGTGTCCAGTTTGCAACAAAATCTTTATCAGAATGTCTGTTCAAATTGTATTACACACATTGTATGTTGGGAGCAGCCAAAGGCCGACAGTCAGTGTCAGTAGTAGTACTTACGTAGTAGTAGACAACATCAGAAGTTTTCAGATGGAAATAGCTGCTGGGATACTGTCCCACACAATTGCTACACACTGTGCTTTGTTTTTTTAAATGTGGGAATAGTTGTCTATATATATTATATTGTGTATTGGACTGTCATTGTATGCCTGCATTATTAGTTGTCAGTAATTATTACATGTGCTGATTGTTCTCTTTGCCTGCGCGCGTATAGTATGTTGGTTATGTTTGGTCATAGTATGTTTGTTTATGTTTGGTCGTTATCTTGCCTGTGCGTGTATTGTATGTTTGGTCGCTTTCTTTGCCTGTGCATGTATAGTTTGTTGGTTATGTTTGGTCGGTTTCTTTGCCTGTGCGTGTATAGTATGCTTGGTCGATGTATGTATTGTAAAGCGCTAAGAGTAGACATTTTTCTAGAATAGCGCTATAAAAGTTTGCATTATTATTATTATATTGCTAGGTTTATTAAATTTGCTACTGCTGACAGCATTCCAAATTTGTTTTCATACAAACACCACACACTCACATGAATGTGTAGTACTCACACACTGTCTCTCACACAACACTGTCTCTCACACACACTGTCTCTCACATACATTGTCTCTTACTCCTGCAGTCACTAATATAATACGCTCTAACAGTAAATAGAGAGAAACGGAGAGAGTGAGGGGGGAGGGGGTAGACTTAGAGGGGGAGATGTTCACAATGGCTTGTCACTGTCAGATGTGTTTTTGATTGTACTTAAGGGCATATTGTCAGACCTGTTTATTATTATCAACACGTGTCTGTGTGCACACTGTGAGGATTTGGGCACTTATGTCTGTGTCCTTTTATGCTGTAACAGAAAATAGGAAGAAGCTTGGTTTCCATATAATGTATCGTATTGCAAATTGCAATGACACATGTTTTTTTTGTAACTGTAAGTTGTTGCTCGAAAGTGCTGGTGGCTCTGTGAAAGATGCTAGTGATAAATCAATAGAAAGAATAAGAACTGTGTACAATTATGAGATCGTCATGGGATTTGACGCTCCAATTTGAGTCAGAAATCAATCCAGGTTTCCCAATTGCTTCGTTTCCGGCCGATTTATGTGGAGCACGTGATGCGCACAAAAAATATTGGCGGTCTAGAAGTGTCGTCTGCGCAATGATCGCGGCGGTTCCCGCGGCTTTCTTGACCGCCAAGGACGACCGCGCACGTTGTGATACGTCATTCGTTAGACCTCAATACAAAGATCCAGAACCATGTCGATGTAGATCATACTAACTAACTACTACTAGAACTACATGGGCATTAGGACTATGCCACATGTGATTGTGAAAAGGAAAAAAAAATTATGTACAGCAGACAAGAGTAAGATTTTCATTTAGTGATCGAATGGATTTTTATGGAAATATCAAGTTTACTTCGAAGTCAACACATTGTTCTGATTTTTCTTCAAAATTAAAATGAATGCAGCCCAGAAGACAAACACTTCTCGAAAAATGGAAGTGCTCACTAACACTTTTCCCAGTAACAACAGCCTTAGTTGAACGTATGAATATGATGCGGATGAATTGCTGAGTTGAGTTTTCACACCAGGCTCCGCCACACCCGAAGGGGCGTGACTGCATTGAGAATGTACCCCACCCGTCCAAGTGTGAACTTTAGAACACAATAATAAACTGCCTCCATTCAACGCCCTGCGAACTTATGGTCAAAAAGCAACGGTAGTAGGCATCCGCCAGTACAACGTTGTTGCATTGTATGAGAAGATTTTGACCAAAGAGTAAACAGCAAGAGCAAAAGAAAATCGATAAATATTTCCGATGTGACCTCTTTGTTAGCCTCTAATCAAGCGTGATAGTGACCATTATTCACCATTTAAGATCTAAAGCTCCTTTGCAAGCGCTCTGTGAAATTTCAGTTACCTTTTCCATGCAATGTCTGGCTCAGCGCAAGTCAGAAAAACGTCAGAAATGCGACTTTCTAACGTCAACAAATGTACACAAACAAAGTTATCAGCTGCACCAGGCCGCCATCTTAGAGCTGTTTGACTGTTTATATCCTGTACGCATGCGCATAACTGCGTATCGCTGAGAAGATCGTCTGCTACAAACTTGTTCTATTTCGTGTGCCGTGACCACTCGACAAAGTCTCAGATTAATTAATTTATTGATTTTGTCAACTCATCGAGTCAACGATTTTGTCCTCTCAATTCGTCTGATGTTGTCCTTGTTTTCACCTGTGTTACTTTCACGATCACAGTAATTGAAGCCCTTCAGGAAATAAAGAAAAATGAAAATCACTGCCACTGAAACTGAAGAAGGACTTGAACTCGAGAAAGAAGAAGAAAATGATTTGGATTAAAATTCGAAACAGACGTTAGGTGGGAAGAAGCATCGAAGAAAAATTGGGCACTAGAAAAATCATCACAGTTGTCACAGTACGACCGGTATTTTCTTGTTTTCAAGTTCCTGATGATATCTGTACGGTCGGCCTACCTGTCCGGCACGGTTTCAAGTGTCTCAAATGAACTGGCAATTTTTTCTCTGGAGCAGAAATTAAAACGTTAAAAGCGTGTTTATAAGCAAATGGTTTGGGGATTCGCTTTTGGTCACACACCGACACAGAGAGAAATAAATACACACAGGTACAGGCAGACGTAGACACAAACAGGCACTCGGACAGACAGACACATGTCCCTTGACCGTTTTTCTCTTGGTGACTGATCAGTTTTCTAAACTTAGCAAATACAGGAATACAGGCAGACAGACTCGTACACTGATGCCATCCCCCGACCCCCCCCCCTCCCACCCACCCCCTTGGTGACTGGCTGTCCGGCCGTGTGTGTGTGTGTGTGTGCGCATAAGCGTAGCCTACCTGTCTTTTTGTAGTTTTTTTCTCTCAATAGTTTGGGCGTGAAGCCATGGGTTTTGTTTGTCAATTCAAAAAAATAATTGGGGGGGGGGGGGGGAGGACTTTGTAAGTTGTTTGTTGTTCGGCGAACACCCACCCTCTCACGCCGTCTTCCTGACCGACTGCAGATCCGCCGTCCAAAGCCTGCACAGTCGCCCAAAGAGCAGCTCAGTGGAACGAGACACCCAGCGTCTTCTTTGTACTCTCTCCCAGAGCACAAACGTCGCTGTCCAGTGGATCCCTGCTCACTGTGGCCTCTCAGGGAACGAGGAAGCGGACAGACTGGCCAAGACTGGCAGCCATCTGGAGCAGACAAGACCGGCCAACAGTCTCTTACAGTGAAGCCAAAACCCTGGTGAAAAGACACTACCAAACCACTGACCTGGAATGCCCAACACAGCCTGCCATCTGACGATCAGATGCCCAACCTACAGCCGGCGCCATCAGCAGACCATCCTCTTCCGCCTACGGACTGGACACTGTCGACTGCGTGCCCACATGCACCGCCTTGGTCTGTCGCACACACCAAACTGCCCGTGCGAAACAGGCCCACAGACTGACCCGGAGCACATCCTGCAGACCTGCCCGCTCCACCAGGAAGCCAGAACAGATCACTGGCCACAAGGTGCCACACTGCAGGAGCAACTCTGGGGCACCAAAGACTCCCTGATCCTGACCACCAGCTTTATTCAAGCTACAAAACTTGAAGTCTGACCTGAGGCCAAAAATCCTGGAACGCCGAAGAAGAAGAAGAAGAAGAAGTTTGTTGTTGATTGCTGACACGCAGCACCGCAAGTCAAAATGGGAACAACACAAAGAAGATACATTTTAAAGAGTTGATAAGAATCCAAGTGTTCCGGGTTTTATGGCCGTGTTCGACTACGCAGTCAACCATTATTATAATCAGAGACATACATACATCTATGTCTCTGTTATAATAAAGTCAAGTTATGTCTGATTGTCTACGTCTGCCAGGCTGTACCTGTGTCAGTGTAGGCCTATCTATTTCTCTCTGTGTCTCTGTGTGTCGGTGTGTGACCAAAAACGAATCACCAAACCGTTTGCTAATAAACACGCTTTTAACGTTTCCATATCTGCTCCAGAGAAAAAAGGTAGGCCGGAGTAGAAATATTTAGGAAAAACAACAAAATACCGGTTGTACAACAGTGATGATTTTTCCAGGGTCCAATTTTTCGTCGGTGCTTCTTCCCACCTAACGTCTGTTTCAAATTTTATTTTTAAAAAAAGTTTTTTCTTCTTACTACTACTGAATGGAGTACGTACTACCGCGTGTGTAAGTGTGTGTGTGTGTATGTGGCAAAGGGAAAGGGGTAAGTTGTTTCACGATATGGTTGGTTGATCAGATTTTGAACTTTTAAAGACAGACTTGGGTTCTGAATCTCCGTGCTTACAAGATTGAATCTAGAGATCAATCACTGATAAGTGATATCATGACTCACATATCAAATCAGTGGAGGCGAATTCTGTATTATAGCTGCCTTGTTTTGTTTAGCGTGTGCTGACAAAACAGCCCCAGCTCCGGCGGTAAAACTGAACTGAAAGATTTTTTAACTGAACATAAATTGAAATATTTCAGCCCAAAATATATCGACACATTTTCTCTTTCGTGTTTACATTTAAGAGTAAAACTAATTACATCACTAAATATTCACAAACCTTTTCACGGTTAGATCTGTGGCGGGAAATCCAAATTCCCATGCTTGGGAATGTGTCGGATGAAGACAGGTCGCCATATCAAGGGAGATAAATGTGATCCCCCAAACATAATTCACTGTAGCTTCCCTTGGACTGTTGATTGCTTTGTCCGAAGTTCACAGCCCCACGCACGATTTGGTATCATTGCCACGATGTTGGTGGATTGTGTGTATGTGAGAGAATGTGCAATTTGATTGAGAAAAAATTGTAAAGTTTTAGTTTTTTCCTTCTTTTTTATTCAAACTGTTGATTCCAATTTCAAATTCACCAAAGTTTGCAGAGGCTGACGGAGATACCGGTTTGTTGCCACTGAAATAGGCTTAATCTCATTCAAAATTGAGCAGAATTCTGACGTAAAACTGATTTCGAGTCATTTCGTAAACCTACTGCTTGTTCAGCGCACGCACGCACGCACGCACGCACGCACGCACGCACGCACACATACTGTGCACACACACCCTGCACACACACACACACACACACACACACACACACACACCGTACACACACACACACACACACACACACACACACACTGACACACACACACCGTGCACACACACCCTGCACGCACACACACACACACACACACACACACACACACACACACACACGCACGCACACACACATGCACACGCACACACACACACACTGACACACTGACGCACTCACGCAGGGCTAGTTAAGATATATGTTATTTTCAGCAAGCTTCTTAATGAATTAATGAAACCAGCCTTACATTTTTATTTTCTTCTATTTGTTGCTGAAGATGGTCCATATTAGGGGACACACCCATACTTTGCGATTTTGCTATTATTTTTTGTTTGCAGTGGAAACTCAACACTGCTAAAATATAACAAATATTGACGGTCTTAGCTGTCATTTAATGCAATATTTGTGTGATAACAGCTTTGGCTGTGGACAGAAACTAGTCCGTTTTAAGCGTCAAATTAAGAGTGAACCCTGCCAAAAGTGTAAAAACGAAAAACCTAACGGTTTTGTGGTTTGTAGGGGAAGGGCCCCTAATATGGACCACTTTTTGTTTATTGCTGATAACTAGCTTGTTTTCTTGCGAAGAAGTTTCATTTTGTGGTTGGTAGTCCTTCTCTCTTAGTTGAACAGTTAGGCCTAATTAGAGTGAAATAGCTTTGATAGACCTTCAGCAAAAATTAAATACAGAAAAAATCACAAAGGGTCCATATTAGGAGCCTGGGCGCCTAATATGGACCAGTGAAGCGGCCTTCACGAATCACTGTAAAAAGCCCCCTATACTTCAAAATAACATGATACAACTTAGTGTACTAGTAAGACTAATTAAAATATGCTTTAGATTTATCTGTTTCGGGATGATGAGAGCATTATTTGAAGCACACCAGGAAACTAAAGAAGCTTATCAAAAACAGAGTGAAAATAAGTGAAATTATCAACTTCCACGAAAAGAAGACTTTTTGTTATATTTTTTTTAAATCCCGAGGGCTAGTTATAGGTTATTTCCAGCAAGCTTTTTACTGAATGAATGAAAATAGCCTTTAGCTTTTATTTTCTTTGATTTGTTGAAGGTGGTCCATATTAGGGGACTCGCACATACTTTGAAATGTTGCTATTATTTTTTGTTTGCAGTAGAAACTCGGGGTCAACACTGCTAAAATGTAACACATACGGTCTTAGCTGTCATATGTAGCAATTTTTGTGCGATAAAAGCTTTGGCTGTGGACAGAAACGACGTTTTAGAGTGAACGCTGCCAAAAGTGAAAAAAAGAGAAAAAGCCTAACGGTTTTGAGATTTGTGTTTCTGCAACTGTTTTGACATGTGCAAGTTATCCAGAGAGGGTAAATACAGCGAATAAAACCTTTTTTGAGCTCTATAGCGCCGTTAGTTTGTCAGAACAGGAGGTGGTCCATATTAGGAGCCGGTCCATATAAGGAGCCCTTTCCCTATTTCTGCAACTGTTTTGACACGTGCAAGTTATCCAGAGAGGGTGAATACAGCTTTTGAGCGCTTTAGCACTGTTTAGTTTGTCAGAACAGGAGGTGGTCCATATTAGGCAGTGGTCCATATTAGGCAACCTTCCCCTAATATTAGTATTAATTATTGATACGTTAAAAAAAACCTGTAAAAAGATAACAGTTATTTTACTGTCGCAAAGACCATTCACCCCTGCGTGCGGGTCATATATACACCGCGCATACTAAATCCATTTCCTTTAAATTTATCTGCAGGTGTGAAATAGCCAGCCGGCTCATGCAGTGACCTTCGCTCTGAAAGCCAGTGCTGACCAAACCACATTTTCTGGGGTGTCGGTCGTTCGGTCATTGACATTGAGTGACCAACGTGAGTAAAGTAACATGTCATCCCGGCGGCTTAACCGTGGCCCCTCCCCCTGCCCTCGGCAAACCTGGCAAAACACCTCCCATCTTAGACCAGTGTACGTGTGTGTTTGTGTGTGTGTGTTTGTGTGTGTGTGTGTGTGTGTGTGTGTGTGTGTGTGTGCGGTGCCTGTGTGCGTGCGTGTGTGTGTTTGTTTGTGTGTGTGTGTGTGTGTCTTTCTGTGTGTGGATGTCATGACGGTGCGTGTGCGTGTGCGAGCGCGCGTGTGAGGTGTCTGTCTGTCTGTCTGTCTGTCTGTCTGTTTATGTTGTGCGACGGTTTGAGCATACATCAGGTCAGCTAGTGGCCTCTCGCATTTAGGAACCTACGCTTACATGGCCTTTCAGAAATCAGGGGGATGTCATATCCGGTGTCGATTGTAGACATGGACAAAGTTGCCGAGGTAAGTTCTGAAAATGCTAAAATAAACTCAGCTAAAGTGCATATGGAACATGTTTTTCGATGAGTTTTGTTAAGTTTAGTTTGGAGTTTTGGAAAATCCAGTTCATTGTCACCTCCCATTGTCACAAATAACTGGAGCGTGCTTTCTTTTCACTGTCTTCGAATCGCTGGCCTTTCAAACCGGACGCTAAGCGCCCCTGAAAGTCGAGCGTCGTAACCTCGAAGGGTCACGTGACGAGTTGGCGGTCCAGGCTATTTGGTCTATGCCCCAACATACGCCAAATCTCCAAGGCATAACAAATATTGTAACAGTACGTGACGGGTCTTTATGTGAAAGAGAAGGACATCTAATCTTATGTCTTCAGGGCCGGACCCAGGGGGGGGGGGGGGGGGGGGGGGGTTCCAGGGGTTCCGGAACCCCACCCCTGGAAAAAGCATGTACCTTGCTTTGAATGGGTTTTTTTTATTACTAGTTTTAGCACCAAAACAATGCTGCTCTTAACTCTCAAAACAAGGCCCAGAATGCACCAGATTGCACAGATTTTCAAACATTTTCCGGGGGAGCATGCCCCCGGACCCCCCTAGTTCGCGCGCCTGCTTTGCAGGCGCGCGCTTGTGGCTTCGCCACTTCGCTGATTTGCCCCCCCCAAAAAGGAGGACCCCCCCCCCCTTACAACTCATTCTCCCTCTCTCTCTCTCTCTCTCTCTCTCTCTCTCTCTCTCTCTCTCTCTCTCTCTCTCTCTCTCTCTCTCTCTCTCTCTCTTGGCTGTCAGCAATGAACAAGTCTGAAGTTACAGGAGCATTGTTTTTGGATTTTAAGAAAGCATTTGACTTAGTCGATCATTCCATATTGTTGAAAAAATTACACTATTATTTGAGAAACGATTCGGTCTGTGACTTCTTTAAATCGTATCTTGCTGACCGGACACAATATGTCACTCTACAATGCCAGAATTCGTCTACTGCACTAGTAAAACATGGCGTCCCTCAAGGGTCTGTATTAGGACCTATTCTCTTTTGTATTTACGTTAATGATTTGCCTTTACATGTATCGGATGATAAAGTCAAATGCGAGTTTTTTGCAGACGATTCGTCTATTCATACCAGTAACACCTCGTTGGAATCAGTAAATTCTTCCCTGAAGAACACTTTGGACGAAGTTGCGAAATTGTGCACATCAAATACTGCACCCAGAAAAAAACTAAAAGCATTGTTATTACCACAAGACAAAAGCATCAGATAAGTCCTCTTAAATTACAACTGTCCTTAGGTACAACTCAAATACAGCAAGTTAAAGAACATCGCATACTTGGTGTAACTGTCGATGAAGAAATGAAATGGCAAACACACATAAGCAACCTCTGCAAAGTGTTATCAAGGAATTTGTATTTGTTGTCAAAACTCAAACATTATGCGAAGTCTGAAACATTAAAAATGTTCGTTCATGCTCATATAATGCCTCATATTAATTTTGCTTCGACATTGTGGGATGGCTGCAGTGATGTTCACTTATTGAAACTCAATTCTTTGTACCGTCGTGCTGCAAAACTTATCCTGCGAATTAGGAAGTTTAAAATGAAGACACGCTTGCTGCGGGAACATTATAAGATTTTTGGTGGCTTGTTGACAGACCAGCTTTTTTGTTGGTTCAAGGGGACCATATCGTCTTTTGTTTCATCTTTATCGACCACGCCTGAATTTCTCTATGAGATGATAAAGTATTCTTATTCTTCTTATTCTTAAATATGAGACAAAAGGCGATATGCTCCCCGAGGACCAACAACAAAGTGCTGGTCTGACAACAAGCTACCAAACATCGTTTTTGTCATCATTTTGGTTGTGCAACAAAATGCACAATAACCCACAGGGAGACGAATTTTTAGAATCCAACTCCGGGCCACAAAGCATCGTCACAGTAGCACGAGATAACACGTCAAACTTGTATGTGACGTCAAACGTAGCTTGTTGACGCTTTTCTTCCAGTCTGAAAATGTACAGAGCTGCGATCATACCTGTGAATTCAGTAAGTGTTGAGCATATTTCTTTTCTTTTAAGTGTTTATGACTTTTCGTTGTGGATTTTGCGATTACAGAGATAAGTTGCAATTTGACCATGAGTCGCCGCGGTAATTATCAACATTGATTGGGTCTTTGAGAGTGAATGTTTACAGTCGTTGTCCTCGGAAACACAAATCCAAAGCCACGATGGTTCCACACATCAAACAATCAGCCTGATTGGGTTTTACTTTGACAATCCACGTTTCACATGAAAGCTCAAACCCATTCACCACCTCGAGTTATTGCATGGGGAACATGAGATTTATTTACCAGGTGTTTGTGAATGAAAACTCGTGAAAATGATGACAACAACCTATGCATGAAAGTTGCTGGTTCATGTCAATGCTTGTTATTCTCTCAGCTGCCACTAGACTTGTTCAGCATAACTCTCTTTGCTTAAATCAGATCTTTAAATAGTGCTCTGCCTTATTTGTTTAAGATTTTCAATCTATGCAAGTTTGTTTGTTTGTTTGTTTGTTTGTTTTTGTTTCGAGAACCCAAGGGGGTCATGCGAGACAGATTCAGCATTGTTGTCGGTCCACTCTTTAAAACCACAACCGACGTTACACGACGGCGTCGAGTTCAACACGTTTCCATTTTAAACCAGCTAAGTAATTACAGTAAATAACGCCCGAGGCTGCTGATTTCAGGTTGTGATGCGTAGGGTACCTACCTCCGTCGGTCACTTTTCAGGTATAGGAGGTGATAGACTCTGAATTACCTGGAATTAACCATGAAAAGGGCGGTCCCACACCCATAAGGTGGAATTTTCGTCGGTCGAGCTTTTTGAATGGTGGTTTGTGCCATATGTCGTCCCATAAAAGGGCTCGTTTGACCAAGTTTGGAATTAAAAACTGCCAGGTTTATATATGCTAGAGGACTACCCCAAAGTCACAATAATGAGGTAGCGATTTAAAGTTTCAAGAGTTGGTGTAAGTTTGCGTAATACGGCTTCGAAAACAAGTCAAGTTGTGCTTTTGTTATTCGCAGACCGTTTACTCAAACACAGAGCACATTATATATATATAAACATTTCTAGATATATCTGCGAATGTACCGTACGTTGTGTCGGTGTACACGGTTCATAAATATATAACAATTGTTTTAATATGCTATACAGGGCTCCCCACGGACGCTCCTCCTGGAGGGTCCCGGGATCCCCGTTTCAATTTGTAGAGAGTCCATGGACCCCCACTGCAGAATGTTAGATAGTTCGAAGGGTCCAAAAGCCGAAAAGTCCCGGTGTTCTTATAAAACATTGTGGTCACGCATAGTGTGCTGCGTACAATAGCTGACGATTGCAGTCTGAAAATGTATCTAAAGTACGCACGATAAGGGAAATTTAGTGCGTCCCAGGACCCGCTCTTTTAAAGTTTAGTGCGTCCCGGGACCCCCTCCATAAATTTCTAGTACGTGTTTTCGGCTTCTAGTGCGTATAGGACGCAGGGACGCGCACTTTGGGGAGCCCTGATAGACTATAGCTGTGCTGGTTTCGATTCTTGAGTTTGAAACATGAGCAGTCTCATATTTGCTGCAGATTGGTCCTACAGACTGATTATCGGCTGATAACAGTCTTAAGCGCAAGCCAGACGCTCTCCTTGTTTTGATACGAGAGCAGATTATCATGAGATTTAATTTCAAGAAGAAATAGGTACAGAATTAGTAACTTTGAGGAAGATTTTTATAAATGCAGCTGTGCGACGGTCAATATTTGTTGGTAGTTTTCGTTGGATAATGGTTTTTAATTTTTTAATCAAAAAAAAATTCAATTCAAAGGTCTGACTGGGTGCTTTTTATTCACAAGGAGGAGAGAGAGAGAGAGAGAGAGAGAGAGAGAGAGAGAGAGAGAGAGAGAGAGAGAGAGAGAGAGAGAGAGAGAGAGAGAGAGAGAGAGAGAGAACGAGAGAGAGAGAAAGAGAGAGAGGGAGAGGGAGAGCTAGAGAGATAGAGAGAATGAAAGAGAGAGCCAGCCAGCCAGTCAGATGGACGGACAGACAGAGAAAGTGAGAGAGACAAAGACAGAAACAATAGGAATATAGAGTGATTAAAACATCTTCAGTTCCCTTTCTTAAAATAAATCCAAGCAGTACATTAGGCTCCAAGGCCTGCAATCGAAAGTTATTAATGAGATGTTTATTTTAGAAGCACATCCATTCTGCCTTCAAAAACGTCTTTAGAAATGTGAGAGCGCTGCGGGACTTAGTGAAAGAAACTCTGGAATCTAATTCTGATCCTCATCATTATTCCGAGATTTTAAAGGTGGTCGTCTACATTTTTGCTTTTTTTTCAATAATCTTATGGTTAGATTTCGCTAAAAAGTTATGTCAGATGATGAATGAACCACGGGGAAAAAAGTTATAGAAAAAAAATATATGTAAAAAAAGATTTTATTTTTGGGTAGCGTGACTCACGCTTCCAATATTTTGTTTTCTGTTTGCTGAGAACATGTGCTTTGCCTAAAAATACTGACCAATCAAATTCATGTCACTATGCTTAGAGCCACGCCCAAACATTGTCAAGTGCAGCAACAGTTTGACACTGGAGCGCTGACAACGCTTTTTTTTAAACGCACGAAATGCACGGGATATGAGAGGAGTTTTGCGCTTGGCATTTTCCAAATAAGGATATCCTACTATGAGTATTACGCTTGAATACTACAATGAATTTTCAAACGGCTACACTGGCTTCGTCTTTCCTGATCGAAAGGGGGTGTATTGTTGATATTTGTAGATAATAGACTCTGCATTTTAATGGTCAAATGGCGATTTCGGTATAAAAATGTAGACAAGGACCTTTAATGTTAGAAATACAGCAATTCCGCCTTCAAGAATGTCTTCTAAAAAAAAGTATAAGAGCGCCGCTGGGCTTATAGAAATAAACTCGGTAATCTAATTCCAGGATAGCGATTTAAATCATACTTCAGCAAGAGTCTAAAAACAGATGTTTTTGTTTTTGATTTATTTTTTTGTTATTTTGTTATTTTGTTATTTTTTTAAAATATTCATATTTCAGCAGCCATCACGCTTTTAAGACTCATCTGCGTTTTATCAGGCAATCAATAAAATGATTCATGTAGCTGTACTTACTGACATCTACTCTGGCGTGTCATAGACATATATCTTTTCAGTGTTCACTAGTTAAAATGCCATTTTACTGTCGGCGTATACAGTCACCGTATGACTCATTTGATTTGTGTCTCTGCTGCTGTTTATTCATTTTTTTGTGCGGTTTTGTTTTGTTTGTTGTTGTTTTATCTTTTGACCTTTCTGGGGTTTTCAGCACGTACTTATTACTATTTTTGCTGTGCTTACTAATAAACATTTTCTATAACATTCTGAAATCATCCCGACATGCATTTTTTGTCCATCTTCTTCATTCATAAAAATGTTTGACGTCTTTCCCCAGCTACAGAAATAACCATATGAATGCTACTTAATTAAAGTAAAGGATAACGACTCAGTCTCATTGAGAGATTTTGTCGCAAGAACTATTCCGGTCATTTTCGTCACTCTTCTAAATCCTTGTACATATTGAAGTTTTTGGTAAGCCACAGAAATATGCCGACAGTCTTGACCAGTTATGAGAGCAACTTAATAATTATTATAGTAATGAATAAGACTTATTCAGTTTTGTCGCAAGCACTATTCCGGTAATTTTCGTCACTCTTCTAAATCCTTGTACATTTTGAAGTCTTTGTTACACCACAGAAACATCTCTACAGTAGTCACTAATTGTAAGGCTAATTAATTAAAGCAAGGGACAAGACTCATCTACTTTAGTCATCAGAACTATTCCGACAATTTCCGTCAGACGCCTCCAGCCCTAAATCATTGTTGATATCTTTAGCACGCCACAACATAATATTTACAGTGTTGACTAATCATAATGCTAATTAATGAAAGTAATGAATACGACTTTTGTCACAAGAACAATTTTGGCAATTTTCGTCAATCTCTAAGCCAAAGAGATATCACTACAGCGTTCACTATAATAATACTAATGCTAATTAATTACAATAATGGATAAGACTCATCCAGTTTCGTCCTGGGTTCGAACCCCGGCCGGGTCATACCTAAGACTTTAAAATTGGCAATCTAGTGGCTGCTCCGCCTGGCGTCTGGCATTATGGGGTTAGTGCTAGGACTGGTTGGTCCGGTGTCAGAATAATGTGACTGGGTGAGACATGAAGCCTGTGCTGCGACTTCTGTCTTGTGTGTGGCGCACGTTAAATGTCAAAGCAGCACCGCCCTGATATGGCCCTTCGTGGTCGGCTGGGCGTTAAGCAAACAAACAAACAAACAAACAGTTTCGTCCAAAGAACTATTCTGGCAACTTTCGTCAATCCTCTTTGTCCCTATACTCTCTATAATTATGACGTCTGTAGCAAGCCAAAGAA